>NC_089690.1:7768250-8074000 GCF_031753505.1 Anomalospiza imberbis
TACTCAGTGACCCTTTATCCTGATAGGCTATTTACTGAATAAATTGAATATTTTAGTTTAAAAAAAATGAAGCCTAAACATTCTAAATAAAATAAAATGTTATCTTTTATTCTAAGGCAAAATATGTTTTAACCAGAGTAGAAATACAAAATGTAAGATCTTCATCTCACTTCGCATTTTTGTAAGATCATTGTGGTGTGTTGGGGTGTTTTGTTTTTTGTTTGTTTTTGTGTGTGTTGCTTGGACTTATGGGGCCCAAATAGCAAAAGAAATATTACTATCAACTTGTCACAGCTTTAAAGATCTGCTTTTATTCAATGTCTCATGCTAATGACTTGTTCTCTTTTGCTGAAATTACAATAGAGAACTCAGAACCAAACTCTGCTGTTTCTGTGTCCACTGGCAAACAGTTTTCAGAGGGTAGACAGTTCCCAAGTCTGTGCTTTGCCATGTGTTTGGGGTATGTACAAAATTCTGGACAGCTCTGGCAGGGGCTGTGGCTCAGGTGTGTTCCTCTGTCCTACACCAAACACGCTCAGTGAGTGGGAGCGTGGAGCTGGCACAGGGTATCTCTGACTGTGAGCAGCCAGGGAAGAGACTTACAACAGCAACCTGATCTTTAGGAATATCTACTTATCTCATTAAGAAAAAAACAGCAAGACTTCTTAGTTTGTAGGTGTGGGGTTTTTTTTTTTTCCTTCGCTCTAACTTGAGTTTCCCACAGTCACACACATGCATTAGTGATTTCTGTAACCTTTAAGTAAAAATGTGGTAAACGTGGAAAGGAAGCTCTTATTGCTTTGGATGAGAAGGAAGGCACAGTTATTTTCATCATTAGCTTTCCAAAGAATTTCAACAATATTTTTCCTGTACCTTTTTGCAAATTCATTCTTTTCAGTACATTTGTATGTCCTGTGTTAGATGTTGGTGGAGAACAGAGCAGCAGTTGTCCTCTGCTGCCATTCCTCAGGTGTAAAGGGTGTTCCTGTATGTCTTACTGGCTCAAATGGAGAAGCAATGGGGAAATCTGAGAGCTGTCCACATGGCTGTGGATAATTTCAATCTAGGTGGCCTGTGGTTCATACTGTTCAGCACAGCAGTAAGTTGCTTGGGAAAAAACCAAACTCCAACCCCCTTCTGCCTCAGATCCCTGCTCCACCACTTTGCCTTTCCCTGTTAGCCAGTGCTGGGGCTTGTCCAAACCAGATTCCAGTACTCTGTGTGCCTGCCCTGGTGCTTGATGTGACATAAGACATTTTGGGCATAGGTTCAGGAAGGACCAGTGTTTCCTCCTTCTGTCACACATCACTCATAATGCCTGCTTCCATCATTGAAGGGATATGTTGTATTCATAAATTTGCAGACTTTTAAAGCATGAAAAACAAACACATCCTAATAAAACATCCACTGACTCTATAGGCATAAATGTCTCTCGTAAGATATTTTCTAACCTTTTGGACAGTTGGCCTGCTACATCAAAACCATGCAGGTGGGTGAGCTTTGCAAGGTCATTTTGGGTAGAGATGAATATAGTTTGCAGAGGAGCCTTAATCACTGAGCAAAGGTGTTCTCCAAGATTGGACTGATCTGGGAACAATCGTGTCTGTGTGCTGTGTGTCTCAGTGGACGTGGAAAGGGTGAAATGAACTGTGAAAGTGTTTGCAAAACACACAGAATTTCAGTGGACTGTGGTGGTGATTTCCTTCTATTGAATCTGTGTATTATTTTCCCTGGATTTGTAAGAGGACACTTCTGCTGGTCGTTGGCCCATATTGACAGAATGTAGAAGACAGATGAGTAACTAGATGTTTATTTTGGATCTGATTTAAGGCTCATGCCAGTTGATGAAAATCATCAGGTGGCTTTAATATCCTTTATATAAATACAACAACCATTTTTTTCTTAAAGAAAATGTAGGGATGTCTAAAGCAGTAGACACTGTAGAACCATGTGAACACATTTAATTTGAGTCTAATAATTTCAAACAAATGTGTGACTCCAAATTAATTGGAGTTTTCTGCTTCTAACTATAACATTTCTTATCGTGTAAAGCATTAAGGCAGCATAACATATACAAGACAAATATTAAACAAAGGTATTATAGATGGGAAATTCCTAATCTAGCTCACTATGTTGGTACAGTGAAAGTTTCTTAATCCAATATCTGATGAAGGAACAAGGAGAGAATTAATTTACTGCACACTAATTACTGAGGAGTATGCACTGTATATACAGTGAAAGGTGCTGAAATGAATACTTGATAAACAATATCTGGCAAATTAAAAATCTGAAATGTTAAATGAAATGCAAATTAAAAATCTGGACCGTTAAATTAATTGAATGCAAAAAAACCCTGACATTAACTATCATCAAGGGTCGAAGATATATCAGCAAAAGCAAAGCTATTCAGAGTTAAATCCTGCTTCTCTCTGTGATTTACTTTTTGTGAATGGGTGGGCACTAGAGGAGCCCCAAAGACACGGATGAATTTGCATACGTGAGGAGCAGTGCTTTCTGCCTGCTGTGCAAAATGCTGTCCTAGGAAATGATGGGGGTGCTTTGCACCTGAAAGAAGATCTGCTGAAAGGAATGGGTCTCTTGGGTACAGGCAAAATGGAATTCCTGTGCTGCAGTGCCAAGTAACAATTCCTCTGAGCTCATGGTGAACAAGTTTTAGTTCAGAAGAGATTTGATTTTTGTCCCTTGAATTATGTTTTAAGCCTAGATCTTCCTCTTTCTCCCCCCCTCCTCCACTTTTTGGTGGAATGGAGACAGAAAAACTGCACTATGAAAATGTAAGATGTTTTTAATAATTAAATTACAGGAAGTTTACTAATACTCAATATAGACACACACATGCATATTAATTTATGTTTTTCTCTAAAATATTCCCATGAAGGATCTAATGTTACAATTGCCAATTCAGTTGAAACAAATTGAAATCTGTTTTAAGGATCCACCCTACTTAAATCAATTGTATCAACAAGAGACTGAAAAGACAGGGAAAATTTAGTATTTATCTTAAAAATCTGGGACATGCCGCAGGCTACATTAACATGGCATGCTTTTTGAAAATAAGTTTAATTTTTCATTTGTTTTCCTTCATTTTCACATATATTCTCAATTATTTGTGTCAAGTGTAACCTATAAAGCACTGAGTGTGAGAACAGCTCTTAGCATTAGCCATTACTGCAGGTCCACCTGGCTGGGGTGGGGGGAGGCTGCAAGGAGGATCTGGAAACCTTGAAAAAAGTTTGTTGTAGGTCAACCCTAATGAAGTTGAACCCTTCCAAGCACAGAGACGGACACAAACACCAGCCCATATAAAGCATAAGGGAGGTAACAACACTCCCCACTTTAAATATGTGCATAGAGGTATAAAAGTACTGCATAGGGAGATCCGAGGATTCAGGCTTTGTTTTGAGAGACAAACCCATCCTTAAGAGCTCTGAGACAAATTGTTTAGGGCACAGATAAAGTGTGAGGCTTACTGCAGGTGCCTGCTTGTGTGACGGGGCTGTGAAGTGAGATGTGTTATTGCTGGTGTCAGACCTGAGCATGCTCTGGAGAAGCAAGGCAGTGTGTGTGTTCTGCATCTTTACACTAGTTTCTTCAAGTGCTGGGTGTTCTTCCAGCTGAAGAGCCTGCCAGTGATGAGGGGGATTGATTTCACTGTTTGAAGAGAAGGCCCTCAGAATGGCAGTTTCCATTGATTAAAAGAGGGCACTTTTCAGAGGGAAAGTGATTGCAGTAAATTCCAGGTTAAACTTATATTAGCATTTGAATTATAGGCAAGTATCAGAATTGCAAAGCATTAGGAATTTATATTAAGATTGATCTGGAAGAGAGTATTGCTAGTAAAAAAAAAAAAAAAAATCTATATATTACCCTTGCAATGTAATGTCATGACCAAATTGCAGTGTACTACCACTTCAAGGTTGAAAAGAATGCACTGCAATTAGTTTAACATTTCACAAATCTGAACTATCTAGCACTATCTTTTTATTAATCTCTGCTTGTTCAAATGTGTTTTAAGAGATTTAGATATATAGTAGCAGATCTATTGCAATTAAAAATCAAAGTTCTTATGTACCAGTGGTGTTTCCCTGGAGGTCTAGTCAGTCTCCACAGTAATGAAGTTGTAATTATACTGATGTAAATCGCTGCACCATAACTAGGAGGGATTGGCCTTTCCCCTCCCTTAATTCATTGAAAGATTTTATCTTTGACAGGTACTGTCAAACATGGTGATAGGCTAGAAGGCAGAATGCTTTTTCTGGTAACTAATTTGCTTGGGAAGAAAATGTGGTTGTTTTATTGGGTTTGTTTGCTTTGTTTTTTTTTTTTTTTTTTTTTTTTTTTTTTTTCTTGGTTTTGTTTTGTTTTGTTTTTTTTAAGATGCCTTGAATACTGAGATGATTCTCAAGTCCTGCATCTCTCATTCTGGGTAGTAGCAATTCCTCTAGGCTTCCTAATAAAGCACAGACGTTCTGCTCTGACTGTGCTGTTCTCAGCCGGAGCATAGGAAAACATGTCTGAAGGCAGTCTGTGTGTGCATATAAATAAATAAAATGTGTATTTAAAAAAACCCCAAACCTAAACCAAAATTAATATCAGGACAGGGTGATCTCTTTCAAAAATCTTTCCTTCAGATGATAGTTTAACTTATCAAGTTTCTTTCTGTTGTTATACTGGACTGAAACAGCACTTAGTTTTCCCATAGTCTATTATCTAGCAAACATCTCTCATTTTCTTTCCCTCAATAATCTCCTTGGATATGCACATGTGTTCTGTCACATTTTGTGTGTACTGTTGAAGCCCACAACCAAAACACTAAATTAAGCCCAACCAGAAATCCACTCCTTGTTTTATTGAATGGCTGGGATATGATGTCTGAGAAGAAAGATGCCATCACTGCAATAAGAGAATGTTCTGCTGAACCCCTATCTGAGTGGTTGGATGTTTAAAACACTATCTTGGTGGTCTGATAGCAAGGCAGGACACAGAAATTAGCTAGTTGTATAAAAGATAGGAGAGCCACCAGAGAGGATGTTCAACATGTCATCATGACCCTGCTTCAAGCCAACTGATGGCAATGATATGTTCTTTGTCATATTGGTTACCAAAGATTTTGTAGGACTACATCAAGGCTTTACCAGTCTCTGACTTCCTGGGCAATGCAGGTTTCTAAGGACAAGTGAGAATTTTTTCCTAGGAATTTTAGGGGCTCACTTCAGACAGGTTCTCACAAGACAGAATTCCCCCTCATCAGTGTTAAGAATCAGGTTTAGGACTAATGCAGAAGTGAAGGAATGTTACTGTTATACTACTAGGAAAAACTGCTACTTTTTTCCCCCCATCACTTTTCATGGGCATATGTTCTGAGGTTTTTTTATATCTGTTTCTCATCTCTGGCAGTCAGCAGTTGACATCTTTCTCTGTATTGAAAATGGGGCTTAGGAACATGGCAGAAGCCACAAAGTGTCCAGGTCTGTGCAGGAGTGGGTACTGCTGACCCTGAGGGTCTCTTTCCGGGGGCAGGCACATCTGTGGTGGCTGTGGCATCACTGTCTGAGCTGTAAGTGCTCTTGGGCTTCAGTGCAGAGAGTCTAGTGCCTTTCCCAATTGCTGAAATTCACTGAGGAGAAGATAGAAAAATAAAATAAATGTCTCAGTTATATTTTCCATTGAACTGACATTTCTTTAGAATTGGCTGTTCCACATGTTACTCACCTTGCTGGCAAAAGCATTGGTGATCAATGAGGACAAAGTGATTCTGACTGTCAGCTTGCCACATATATCCAGAGCAAACGAACACATCAGAAGCTGATTTTGTGCAGGGCCTGCTTTTGATTTGTGCATTTTTCTGGCAGACTTGGGCTATGCCCTATTACTTTCTTACAATAAAAGGGAACGTTTCTTCTACTGGAGCTTGCAGCATGCAGCTGCAATAATCATAGGGGAGCCCCAGGTGGTCTGATTTATGGTGTTTAATGTGAACCCCTGAGGTTCTGTCAGGAGAGATTATATAAGGTATAAAATATTTTGCAGAATTGTTTTGCCACACTTCAGTTCTAACTTGCAGTGGGCCTCCTTCATTTATCTCCCTGCTCCAAGACAGCTTATTTAAATGCATGTTTATTAAAGAGCCCCCTAAACCTTGTTAAAGTTGCTTCTGGAAATATTCTGAATGGTGATGTTGACGAGGGTGAGTCATCCCTGAGAGAACATTGTGCTCATCAGGACAGTTTTCAGCTGATGGGATTTGGCAGATTGCCATGCAAGTTCATGGCACCTTTCTATGGATTGATACTGGGCAAGGACTGATGTGCTAGGCAGGTGTTAACTTACAGAAACTCTGATGCAGCTCTGTGGATTTGTACTGGTCCAAAGCCTGCAGCTCGTGAAAGGAAGCCCTGAACTTATACCAAATATTTTATTGTACAATCTTTATACAGGGAATATTATTTATTAAATGCAAATGTGCTTCTGTGAGGATGTATCTGCATGCTAGACAAGGTGCAAGGAGCTATTCATTTAACTTTGCTACCACTATCAAGGTTCTGGCTACAGGTTTCATTGTTGTCCTTCTGAAAAACAAGTCAGAACAAGCTGGGCTGGTGCTATCCCCCACGCTGGAAGGCTGCAGTGGGAGCGGTGTAGGAGGTGCACTGGCTGCACCCATCCATGCAACTGCACTGGCACCAGAGGCAGGGAGTGACTGCCTCAGCAGGCTAAAGGGATGTGGCTGGGGCTTTGGCTGAGTTTGCTCAAACAATAGCTTGTCCAGGGAAGGAGACGGATTTCCACCCCTAGTTTAGCCCATGACTCAGAGTCTGTGCTGGAGCCCTTCTCCTCAGTGTGCTTTCTGTGAGCAGGGTTGCAAAACACCCTGACAGACCCAGATCTCATCTTTCTTCACTAGCCAGGCAAACTTAGACTCAAAGTTTAAATGCAGGTTCCTTTGAACTGGAAATTATTTAGTTGCATAGTATGACAAGCGCAAGATAGTCCTGAAGGTGGAATTCATGTCCTGAAGTGTTTAGTGAAACAGAATAAGACAGTAGCTGAGGAAAGAAGATACTTGCTATAAGTTGATGCTTGCTTGATGAGGAAGCGAAGGAATGAAATCAGACTCAGCTCTGGATGGGTACAATGACTAAACTTGTACTGGATCAACTACAGGGGATTGGTTTTCCTTTATTAACCCTGTGCTACCTAAACTGAAACATCCTGATTTTTTTTTTTTTGGCAGAGGACAGATTATGTTTGTTGATATAGCACTTAGTTTCAGCTAATGACAAGTAGACACAATCTGTAATCTTGTCTATTACCTGTTCTGTATCACACCCTTTCATTTACTACATTGAAGTACCAGTAAAAAGCATTCCAAGAGACACAATGGAGCAGCACAGCAGCCCCAACACAGTCGAAGGCTGCATATTATATTACAAAATGACTATTTTTCGGTGGGAAAGGGGGAAGATGATGTGCCAGTTTACAGGAAGGTTGGGCAAAAGGTCAGGGAAAGTGCGGCATTTATTATCAGCTCTGCTGGGCCACACCTGTTGAAATGTTTAATGCTGACACAAGAATGAACTTGAAGCATGTTTGGAACGTACAAGCAGCAAAGAAAATTAGAGAACTTAAACTGGAATTGTTAACTGCATAAAATTTGCTATAGGATGAAGAGACCAAAAGCAGCCCACTGAGACCCAAAGGTGTAGCTGAGGCCATTCTGATCTCTCTGAGGACATGGAGTACGTGGAGGTTACAGAGCTTGGCATGAAAATGGTCCATCAGGAGTAGTCTTGGCCAAAAAGAGCTCTGTTTTAGTCTGAAGGGAAAATACCCTGCTTGTAAGTAGGACAGACTGTAACTGTGGTGGGATTGCTGAATTTGCAGCCTGTAAACTGTGATTGGCTTTCACTCTTGCACACCCATTCTAAAGAGAAGCAGGAGCTGGTTTCCGCATTGCTGTAAACCTGCTTAGCTTTGCTACCATCAGTCTGTGACTGTCTATACCAGCTCAGACTTAATGCCAGTTGCAGCTTGCTCACCACTGCTGGCTGGAATAGAACTCAAACCTGGCTTCTGTACTTATGCTTAACCACAATACCCTCCTTCCTTGTCTCCTCTGAAAATCTTGCACTGTAGATATTGAACCCTAAAGGAGAAGTGACTCTCAGCAGACATAATTTTGTATGAGTAATTAACTTTTAAAGCTTGAATATATTCCATCTTCCTTGTGACTAATGGTACCTGAACAGAACATAATTGTATAATCATTTTCCAATTGCTTAATAACTTATTTTCCTTGTTTGTAAGATGCTGATTTTTAACATTTCAGAGATGTGAGGACCTGTGTGCGGTAACGAGTGACAGACAATTGTTTATTTCTCAGAAATAATGCCATTAAGAAAACCTCTCTACACTTAGAGCACTGACAGCTGGCCAGACCCTGACATTCTGACTCAGGCTTGCTGGCAGGAAATTATTCCACAATTTCACATTGTGCTGCCTTTGGTGGTAGCTCTCACCTGGGGAGTCCCAACCCCACCACTTCTGCCTGCCCATTGACACCTAAAAACCAGCACAACACAAAGCCTTGGGGCTGCACTGTGGATGGAAATGCTGCAGCCTGACAAATATTTCTGTTGGTGTAGCTGGTGGAAAGGCCATGAAGGAATAGCAGGGAGATGAAATGTCTCAAGCTGGTTTTCTGCTGGAGTGGGAGGAATATCTTGCTTAGCTGGGAAAGGCTTGCTCAGTCATAGGATGTAATGTTGTTTCCAACTGCTGGACCAGCGAAGTTCAAGAAACTTATTCAGGTAGAAAAGGGCAGGTAGAGGAGGAGGAGGAGCAAAGAAATGAACCATTACTGGTTTGGTAGGAAACCTGTGAAGGGTGCATAAACCCCAGAAATTTCCTAAGGACTTGGATCTAGATACAGAAGATGCCTTTGAAGAGAGGGAACCAGTGCAGGAAAATAGACTGCATGGATGCCATAAATGTCTTATGCTCTTTTAAACAGAGCTGATGTCTAGGGTAACTTCACTGTGTTGAACTCTTCAAGAGACGAACAAAAGTTTTTGGATTTTTTTTTTCCCAAGAATGAATACCTGAGCTTTAGAAGTTAGTGCTGATGTTTAGGGGTAGAAAAAGAAGCCTTTTGTGGTGAGTAATAAACTTCTATTCTTTCAAAGAGGTGTAACAATCAATGTTGCCCAAGATATGTTGCAAAGAACAGCAAGTGCCATAACCTACTGAAATAAAAACAAATTTAAAGCACACTTTAGATGGAATTCAGTTGGAATGGGACTAAACTACAAGTGCTATTGATTATCAAGGGCTGTGTTATTCCAGCTAGGACCCAAAAGTTAGTTAATTTTATACTTTAGTTACAGGCATAAATGCCCAAACCTCTGCTGCACTTGGTGGTTCAATATCAAGTCTTGATATGGCTGATGTGAATTGATGGAGAGTTTGCTCAGTAATGTCTCATCTAAGATTTCTAGAAGTTAACAAAGAGAAATTTATTCACACTGTTCTGGGATCTGTTGAACCTGAAAGCAGAGCTCAGGCCAGGTGATGTTTTTGGGCATTGTGACTGAGGAGAGAAAGCTCCATCTGTCTGTGTATCTGAATAGTAAAAGCAACAAAAAAACAAGGCTCAGTTCTTACTTGCAAATAAATGTCACTATCTTTGGAGCTGCCCAAAGTCTACATTTAGAAGTAGAAAAATGTGTTAAAGAGACTAGGGATTGGAATTTTCAGGAAAGGCATGCTTAAAACTGTTTTGCATCTGTCAATGGGCTCTTAGAGGTTGCCTCAGCTGATGTAGATGGTGGTGCTGCAAAGTGACAGGAAAACAGAACTGTTTGGAAAAATCCATACTCAATCCTGCATGGTACCAGAATACTGCTTCTCAGCCTCCAGATAACTGCCAAGATGAGCAAAGAACAAGTTCAGCAGTTTGAATCTGTCTTCTCTTTCACAGAGTAGTTCTGCTGTCAGTTTTTGTCTGTGTGATTGTGTTTTTTTGTTCGTGTGGTTTTTTTTCCCCAGGTGTTAAAATATCTCGATCATATCTTAGAAACCTCAGTTCCTTCATGCATGGGAGCTTCTGCAGATAGTCCTAGTGCAGGATCAGTGCATTGGTTTTGTTTCCCCTTGGAAATAATTTTTTAGCTATAATTTTTTTTTATATTGTCAAAACATGCTATAGCAGGCTGTGTTCTCTTACAACCCATTCCATGTTGAAATGTAAACCCATTGCAACACAGCCAGTCTGGCATATGTTGTCATAGCTTTTAAAAAGTTGCCCTGCTTTTCTGTTGGCGTTGAGAATTTTATTAAATAAGAGTATTTATTTTTTCAAATTCCCCATGGGCAAAAGCAGGTAGAAAACAGATACCTATGCCTAATTATAACCTTATATTTCATATTAATCTCTCTTAATTGTCTTTCATCCCACCTCCAGCATGCATTCTGTCATTCATAATTGCCACTGGGTAATTTGCTTACTCAGGGCTTTATGCCATACAGTCATGGATTGTGGCAGATGAATCCTTTACAGAAAAATCAGATGAGAAGCTCATTCTTGCTGTTCAGGTAGGTCTCTCCCTCCCTGTTCCAAAGTTACTGAGCAAATTGATGCTATTAATTTTTAAATTAGTGTACTTGTTGCTCAGGGAAAAGCTAAGTGTTCAGGTGAATTTAACAGTAGACACAAGGCTAACTTTGCCTCTTCAGGAGAGATGTTCCATGCTGTGTGTTGATTGCCAAAATATCTGGTGTGTGGTTACTCCTTGGCTGTTGTGGGAATTTTGTTGTTCCCAAGGGACATAATTTTTAAGGGAGAAAGGATTGCTCAGCTAGCTCAGTCTTGGTCCGTGAGGGATTTTGGACTCAAGGAACTCTTGACTCCCATATGGATGCTGTAGCTGATCTAAGTGATGAGTACAAGGGTGTTGCTTTTCCATTTCCTCCTCTTTAATCAGTGTTGCTTTTCTCTGCTTTGTGATGCACTACTTAATTATCGTCAGGATTTTGGGGTTATTTGCTGTATTTGGAGATATTACCACTTCTTGAACCACAGGAGAAAAAAATCATCCAGAAACTCTAGGATGGTTCAGAGTGAATGGAAAAAACCTCTCAAGTTCCCTGATATGGTACATGTGCCCCAACTTCTATTACATTAATGTATGTCTTGATCACAAGAGATCATTAGTGGCAGTTATCCTAAAAGAGATACAATTATTTTTCTAGCTAACTGTCCTATTTCTATCTCTCTTGAATCTGTCTGTCCTTTTCTACAGAGTTAAGTCACAGAAATCCTTCAGTTCATTAGATGTGGACAAACAAAAGGAGAAATATACTTTCAGTTCTTAAACCAGCCCTGTCTTGGGAAAGGCCTGCCCCAGTTTCCAAATAGACTGAAGTCCTTGTGTAGTTTTTTCCTTTGTCTCTCTTTGGCCCCACAGCCCACTGAATTGGGCAGAGAATTGCTCTTATTGTCAATGTAATGTGTTTACAAAAAAAGGGATGTGCAAGCCAGGCCTCTCATGCCTCAAGAGGAAATATTTCCACTACCTTCTCTCTCGAAGTTTGGTCACTAGTAGGTCAAACCCAGTTTACCTTTCTTTGCATTAGGTAACATGTTCAGGGTTTTACTTTTCCTTAATCATTTAAGTCCCAGTTAGAAAACATGTTTTGGTGACCCACTCTCCTTTTGGTTTCAGTGAGAAATAAACCCCTTACTACCACAGAGGGAAAAGTTCTACACAGCATCAGGGTCTGTCTGAGATGTTATATCCTGTATTTTTTACAAGGCAAATGTCATCCCACTGGGTTAAGCTGTCGCGGACACATTGATCTCTTAGTTTGTATTACTTCCTTAGGTCAAGAAATATGCAAAACCTTGGTCTCCTATACTGGGTAATGTTTTCTGCTATCCATGCTTCTTTCAATCCATTTTATGAAGATTTTTTTTTTTTTTTGGTCAAAGTCTTTCATATTCCCAGTCATTTATCTTATAAAACAGTTGCAACTTCAGTGTTAAGAATTTACAGTGTGATAGGGCTGGGGAGGGGGTGGCTGAAAATCAAACATTATCGAGCAAAAGCACATGCCATTTCTTGTGTATCTTATTCTGCAATTCTTTGAAGTTTAATCTTTTCAAAAGAAAAGCCTTTCAGCTACTTTGTGGCAACAGCTCGGGCTTGTAACTTTTGACTGCACAGTGCTCCTAGTTCATAAACTGATCTCATCCTTTTCTGACAATTAATACTAAAGTGAATTTAAATTGGATCTCCTCCTGCCATCACATCAGCTGTCTGGAACAGCTTGCCTACCTTGGTCTCCCACACTAATTCTCTCTGTACCTTTTCAAAATGCTGCTAAAAATCCTGACCTCCTTTAAGGCTCTACCAGCCAGCAAGCTGTGAACCAGTTTCTTTCCACATGTGGATTTGGCTGCACATCCTCTTTGTAGAACTCTGGAGAGCTACAGAAGAGAGAGGATGGCTGATTGCTGGGCAGAGATCAGGATATCAGCTTAGCAGTGCCATAAGCCTTTGAAGCCACCTCTCACCTCATGCTTCAGCTGCAGGAAGACGCAGCCCAGAGCAGGGAGCAGTGCAGCCTCACACATACCCTGGGAGAAGCTTGGCATGGCCTTGTGCTTCTGCTCTCCTTCTCTGCAGAGCTGTGACCCCATCACTTCATCCCTGTCTGGTGCAGTTGTGTGGACTGAGTGAGCATCCGCAAAGCAGCACACAGAGCTGCTCTTGCGGTTGTAGAGAGGGCCAGAAAAAGAAGAACGCTTTGCTTCCTTTTCTTTTCATGCAGAGAAGAAGCATTCACAGGCCAGCTCTCAAAGCTCCTGTTTATCTGAAAAGCACTATCTTGATTGCTCGGTTAAAAGTTGAAATATTTTTATAGCGTGATAAGATTTTTTTTATAAATGTGGGCTAGTAAACAGTGAGTATAATGTCACATTGTCTTGTGGTTTGTTCTGCGGTCAAAGGAATAATTATACAAGTGTCTTAATCTTATTTTTTCCTCCCTTAGCTCCAGTTATACAGTAGTTCTTCTAACTGGATCATAATAGAATTATGTTTATACCAAGACCTCTGGGACAGTCTGTGTACAGAAACTCAGAGTTATGACAAAGAACTTATTGAGTGTGACAGCATTTCTCGTAGCAGGTTATACATTACAGAGCATTCTGCATCCTATTTTCAAAAGCTCAGCATTCACAGCTGAGGCCAAATTTTCAAAAGCAAACATTTTGATGTAGAACTTGAAATAAGGGACAGTGATGAAATGTGGTCATTACCTATCATGTTGGAAAACCTCTGAACTTGTTTTTGTTGTCTTAACAGTACCTTTGCTTAAAGATCTATATTCATAAAGACATCTTGACCTCTGTGAACTGACTGCAAATGTTTCCTAAGGACATTACTAAACTCATACATGCCACTGGCATAATTGTTTCCATGGAAACAATTTTCATTTTTAAGGAAAATAATAAAAACCTAACAGAGGACACATGAGAACAAAAAAAAAAAAAAAAAAAAGCCATAGCAGGTTGGAGCAAAGGTCTACTGAGATGTGTGTCCTGTATCCAGCTGTGGTCAATGGAAGGTGCTTGGGGAGGTGCATCAGAACAATACAAGCATGTGGCAACACTGCTCCAGAAATTCTTTCTGCTTTAGCAGTTTTGGAGTCAAAGATTTCCTGAGCCAAAGGTGCCAGGCTTACAAGCAATGCAATTTTTTTTTTCCTGCTACCGTGAAAAGCCTTGTACAGCACAATGATATGTCTTTACAATCAGGTTCTTGCAGCAATATCATTTCATAGGGAACATAGGGGCACTTTGACTGTCTTTAGCTGTTAATTCAGTCATTCCTCTAGGAAAATTTCTTTCTGGTTTCCTTCCTTAAATGTTTCAAGACTGTCTAGAATTCATAATGGAAATATTTTTTGGGGGAAGAACTAGGGTCACAAGCTTTCCCTCAAAATGACAACTGGAAGACAGGAATCCCCTTTATAGCATTTCACTTTTATCCTAAGAGCTAATAATGTGTCCAAGTCTTTTAATATCACATGTCTAATATGAGCTTGTTCACTTCACCTGCCCTTTATCCCTGCTCCTGTCCATCTCTAGCAGGACACCCCTTTGAAAACAGCTGGTTAAAACAATGTGTTTCCTGGCTGCTTTAAGGAGGACTGCGCACCTTCATCTGTGTTTGAAGCTAGGCTTTAAAGAAGTGTTGTTTTCAGTTGTGCAAGTATGTAAATTTTTTTCTGTATGCATTTCTCAGTGCTGAAATTTGGTGTGCCGTCTCTGTGCACGCTAAATTGCATCAGTGAAAAGCCTGCATTGTAGTTGGTGACAAAGCAACAGATGCGTCTGTGTGCTCTCATGCAAAGTGCTTAATCTCAGGTAGTAGCTGTAATCCTAATATTCCACAAGTCTCATGAGTTGACCGTGGTTTGATCATAGTCTATTGCAAATCTTCAAATTTTCAGAGCATGTACTGCATGCTATGTGGGCTACTGAAACATTATGCTGTGAAAAGCCCCTGATTTATTCAGCTTTTTGTTTAAAGTCCATTTTGGGTGTTAATTGGAATCTAAACTCGGGTGTTAACCGCTTTGATTGAAAATACATGCTGAGCAATTACAGGAAGGAGGTCAATTTCAGGCACAGCAGTAATTACTGAATTAGTAGAAAAGTTCAAGAGGAGCTTCAAATTTCATATCATTGCTAAGGTTTCTGAAGAACAGCTAATCCTGAAGCAACTGTGCTCCTCACACCTGTATATGTTTGAGGTAACTCCACTTAAATTTCAAAGAAATCTCTGCATGAATAATTCCAGAACCAGATGTCAACATTTCTTAAAATGTTACTTTGTTTTCAGATGCAGAAAATTGTCCAGCAGCCTGAAATTTCTGATTATGAATTTGGATAGAATAATTTTTTTGTTAGGTAGTACTTCTTTTTCTTGTTCTCAAACTTAGTGGTTTCCTGCTTGATTCATTTAAGAGGAATCCTGTAGTGTAACATCCTGCCTGCAATGGTGTGCCTCATGTCTTCTGCTCTCCAAATTTTCCTTTCTCAAAGAAAGTCTTCACAAAATTTAATTGACTACATCATCTTTTTGGTTTTGTTTTTTTTTTTTTAAAGTGTATCCAATTCATAATATCAAACCCTGCAGGATGTTTATTTTGTTCATACTATATATCTTGCACACATTAATAATAAAAAGAGACTTGTAGGGCAAGTAAAGGTTCTGCTCAGAATGAATGATCCAAACACTATGTTGAATTGTTTTGAATGGATTTAGTAAAGTTTCAGGTGCATCTATCTGACTTTGTGCAGCCAGTATTTGCAATGGTGGTGATAGGAGATGATGGCTCTGTGAAGTATATTTATCAATTAATATACACAGTTTTTAAACTGTTGTTACATTTTCCTTATCTTATACAGTGTATTAGGCATTGAAATGAAATAATGAAAGGGAACTGAGGAGCTAAAAAAAAGAGGAGATGATAAGTTGGCACTTGCTCCCAACATTTGCAGGTGTCTTCCTGAAAGGTCCAGGAACAGAAAGAGGGTTCTAATATTTGACATACAGAATTATGAAGTTTGTTGGGATTAAATGTTACCATTCCTAGAAGTGGCAATACCCATGGTCATTTTGGTGTCTGTGTTGTGAGACCTGGCTGCCACTGTCAGAATGATCATGGGCAGGGCCTGCTGTGGGGATGGTGCTGAACAGTCTGTGCTGCTCAAGGGTGGCTGGAGCATGGCTCAAAGTGACTGACATCAGGGAGATGATAGTAGTGTCTGTACAAGGCAGTCTGACTAAGTCAGGCTCTGAAGCTATTTCTTTTCATGAACTTTCCAGGGAGCCAGTCTAATTTGCACTGGTGAGGTCTCCAGATGCTTTTGTGGGTGGTCTCTTGGCAAGCCCCAGTTGGCTCTGAGGCTTCTGTAAAGATTTTGTCCAACTGCACTGATTTTCACCGTGTTCCCAGACTTGCTGATCATTCATGTTTTTCTGGTTCTGTGTTTGAAAAAAATAAAAAAGAAGGCAATGGAAAAGGGGAAAATCCATAGGATAATTAAGGACAATAACTCTATGCCAGTTTATTTTATCCCATCTTAAACCTTTCTGACATGTAGTGATGTCTGTAATGTAAGTGCCCTAAAGGTGTGTGGGCTGTCATATTCTTTGGTGGTGTTTGCTTTAGGAACGTAGCTGTCTGAAAGTTTTGATATCTCAGAGGAGTGCCACGTTCTGGCATGATGCAGCTTGCAGGCTTCAGGGGGAAAAACAAGCCCAGCAATGCAGGCACTAGTCCCCTTTTAAGCTAGTGGAGGTAAAAGCATGGAAGTTCAGGCACTTAGATGTCCATACTGAATGTAAAGAGATAAGTGATTGTATTTGTAAGGCTTTGGTGTGCTGGCTGATTCATCAACTAATTAATAAACCCCTGTCCTGAGCATAAGGCACAACCTCTTTGGAAAGGTTAATGCCAGGCTCCCAGACAGCTCAGTTAAAGTTACCTTTTTGCACTCTGCAGGAGCTCCCCGAGAATCTTGTCATAAAATCTGCTAAGTGAAGCAGGTAAAATAATGCAATAATAATGCTCTGTATCTTGTAAAAAATCCATCAGAGGGTCTTCAATCACTTGGGACAAATTAATAAAGTCAGCTCAGCTCTCTTTGCTGGCTAGAGAAGGGCTATGTTCTTTAGCAAGAAGGGTTTTTTTCCTGTTTAAAAAAAGTCTACTTTTCTCCTTTAACAAAAAATAAATTAAAATATCCTTGAATGCATTTATCTTCTTAATAGTCGCAAAGCAAAATATTCTCAGGCTACAGCAGAGAAAATGGCAATGAAAGAGTTTAAAGCAGAAATTTGCTCTGAGGTGTGCAAAAATTGAAAGCAAAAGTGCTAAAAATTCTGAGCAGGATCTAGTCTGTCCTTCTCATTTAGCTGAGGCTAAGGAAGTTTCTCAGCATCAAGTCCTACCCCAGATGACAACAGTTGGTGGCAATTGAAATTTTTCCATTTATTTCAGTGGAGACAATTTTGTCACCACTAGAGGTTTCACTGAGAATAGAACTTAGTTCTTGAGGATGGGGTAGACCAGTGGAGAGGCTACTTTTGTCTGCCTGTTTCTTATGAAACTTTCTCTATTAACTCCTTCCCACACCCTTTCTAAAGATGATTTTAATTTTGATTTTTCCTATCAATGGAATTGTAATTTCAGAATCTCCCACAGCTCTAAGCAGAGGTTTGTGCCTTGTGAATAATAAATACTCTTGTTGTGAAAGTAATTAATTCTTTTTTTTTTTCTTTTTTATGTGGCGTGATCAAGTTAAGGTTAAAAGAACACTGAGTAGTCAAGGAAACTCACTCCCACATCTTTATGGTTATGATATTTGTTTTCAGAAGGCTTTAAATGGAATGAACCCTCTTCTTCCATATCTCATAATAACTTTAATTGGTTTAACAGTTGGATAAAAAGCAAATTAATCACACAAGTAACTTCAAAGGAAGAATTTGGACATAGTAAATATTCAGCTGTGAAGTAGTCATCTCTCATCACAGTTCAAGCAGCTAGTCCCCCTAAGCAGAGATGTGGCTGCATTTGAGCATCCTTAATATTTTTCAGTGCAAAGTAAAAAGTGTCACTGTTTCAGCTGAATTGCTGTTTGTAGTTTGTGACTCTGGTAACTGACTACTATGTGCATCTAGATATTATATATGAAAAGGTGTCTTCCTTAGTAACTAACTGGCCAGAGCAAGATCCAGTTTCTGGAAGTAGTCAGAATTCAGGAGCTCCCTAAATTCAGGAGCTCTAAAGGTATTGAACCAAAGGAAGTCTCTCAGCAAAGAGCAAGAATTACTTTAGCATGTGCCTTGTCCAACTCGAAACCCATTTAAAGCCAAGTAAAGCACTGTAGCAGGTGTAATGAGTAGGAAGTTTTGAATTGGTGACATTTTTCTAGAAGATGTATTATCTGCCTGAGTTTGATTTCTTGTTTGTCAAGGGAATTTTTTCAAACTGTGTTTTTAATGAAATGGTTAACTATGGGTTGTAAAGGTTGAGAACTGCTTCAGCTCCTTCAGTTGCTGGTACCAGACTGATCTACACCAGTGCAGATGCAGCTGTCTGCCCTCACCCAGGAACCCAGGGAGCAGAAAGGAAAATCTGTTTCCACACAAGCAATAGTTTGCACTGAGTCCCAGGCCTGGCTTTCTTCTGCTGTGACTCCATGTGCCTGAGGACATGGGAGAAAAGGTGAGCAATAAAAGTGTCTCCAGATTGAAAGTAAGAGGCCCATTTTGACTGTAACAATAAATACATGAAGAAAGATCACAGAATTCTCTTTCTGCCTATAAATCTGGCCCTGAGGCTCGAGGCTCATAGGTTTCACTCATTCTCTTTATGGTCTGGAACAAATCCAATGTCAATCAAGGCCAAGAAGGGGGGAACCCTGTTCTGGGGAAGTGGCTGAACAAGAGCCCCTCTTCCTGGGGCTCTCCTGCTTCAGCAGCAAATTGAGGTACTCCCAGCTGGTGTCAGTGCCATGAGGAGGAAGGTGAGGGGCTGGAAGGCGCCTTAGGAGCCCTCAGCTGCCTGCTGCAGCTCCTCTCTCTGACAAGAAACCTCCAGGTTTTGGGTCAGTCCTGAGTAGTTTTGCAGTATAAGGGGGTTTGTTGTAAGAAAGTTTCCTCGGGACCAGGGCAGAAATCTCCTTGAGGGTGGGAAAAGCTCATCCTCAGTCAGGCCACCCAGCTGCATCTCACTGGAACAAGGCTTTGGGTCAGGTTCAGAGCCTCAGTCCCCAGCTCATCCTCAGAATGATGACATGAAATCCCCACATCTCACAGCCTGCTGTGGTTTTTTCTGCCTAGGGAATAAAGTGGTCCTTATTCCCACAGTTCTGCCTCTGGTACAGCTAACCTGCTCTGGCATGGCACTGATGTGTCTGGTCACTTGGGAGAAGATTGCTCTCATATTGCTTGTCCTTACAGGATTTATGTGAGGTATGAGTCTCATTAAATTAATAGCCTTCATCTTTTCAGCATAGCATATGTTTAAAAACGTCTGGTCCTAAATGCTGGGTATCATTATCCATAAATGAAATGACAGGGTTGTGAATCTCCTTTTTCAGCCCTGAAGTGAGTAACAAAAATATCAAACCCTGTGGTCCCCATCATTCAAAAGTGCCACATTCAAAAGTCCCCTTCATTCCTTAGGGTGCCCCAAAAATTGCCTTCTCCTGGGTATGCAGCCATTTCCCAAAGCTGACTGTGGGGAGTGTGTCAGGACAATCTGTTTCTGACCAAAGCTTGATGACACACTCTCAACCTGAGGCCTTGAAAAGCAGCGGGACATGAGCACAGAGCTGCCCCTTCTCCAGCCACCAGCACCCTCAAAATGGTATAATCATGGGTGAAGCACTCAGCACAAAACTATCCCCTGGTCCTCTCAGAGAAGACTCTCTGTCAGTCCTAACTCAGAAGAATTTGCTGTTGGCTTTGTGACTCACACCATGCAGGAGAGTTGGTTGCACCGAATGTATTGTGTGGGAGAAATAAATATATGTGAGGTATAAGGATATGCTGCTGACTAAGGTTCACAAATGAACTATCTAATACTGATTTGAGAGCTAAGTTAGGAGAATACTTGAAAACAAGACATTTAAATGTATGCTAACAAGGGCATTAGGAGTCTGGCTAGATGAGAAGATGTTTGCCAAGAACCTTTCTCCTGATATATAAGTTAAGAATAAGAAAATGAAAAGGTAGTCCCAGGAATGAAATAAAATAAACTTATTGCTGTTTTGAATTTCTTCCCATTGTAGTTACTTGAACTCTTTATTTTTTTTTCATGTGATTTGATTTCATGGTTTATGGTAAAAAACCATTATACTCAAGAGATCTGAGAAGGTTTCCTAATGTTTTGGGATTTCAGGTTTCATGGAAACATTCATATTGTTTGAATCTAAAAGAATTTAAATTGCAGGAGCTGACAGTTAATTTTACACACGATGCTCTTTGTGTTGTCTGCAACACTGTGTGTTTGAGTGTGATCTTGTAACTTTTCCTGGAAATAATAGTAAATGTTTCACTATATTAAGATTTTTGAATTGAGCCCAGATATTTTAGTCAAGCTGGGCTGTAGCTGCAGGACATGCTGTATGATACTGAGCTGGAATTGGAAGGAAACATTACAGTGTTCACAACAGAATTTTCTGATTTTGAAATTACTGAGACTGCACTTGGTTTCCTTCTTACAAGGACTTCTGTCACCTCTGAAAGCTTTAGTCCAGAGTTCAGATGCAGAGCTCTAGATAATTTTCTGTGGGAGAACTAGTGGGAGATATCTGGGAAGTAGACTGAAACTGCTTAAACATTCCCTTCACATTCTGTGGTGGTGTTTTCTTTGCAGTGAGCTTGGTTTTTGCACAGAAGAGGGAGCGTGTGTAGATTTATCTGAGGTCATCTATGATTCACCTGCAGCTGGATTGATCTCTGTGGAGAATATGTCTCTATTAGCTTTTGATTTAGCTCCTAAGTAATGCACTTTTTATGTGGCCGTGTAAACTGTGGCTGTTGTCCTACGTGCTCCCCCAGAGTGTCAAAATTCAGCTCCTATGAAAGGTCTGCCTGTGATATGAGTAGTGGAGAATGGCAGGAAGAGAGGGATTCTGGAAACTGCTTAAGTGAATTATCTCTTTAGGATTTTCTTTACTGTCTTAGTGACTTTAAAGAATGAGTAAATCTCCCTCTGAATTTGCTCTTCATTTTTTTCTTCCTCTTCATCTCTAGTCTCTGACAGGAAAATGTCAACAAAAAATATCTGAGTGCAGGTGTGGCCAAGTGGGTTTGAAACATGCAAACAAGATCACCCAGGCTTGGACCCTAACACTGTCCAAACTCTCTTATCTGTCTGTGTTGTAGGATTTACTTTTGTGATTGAGGTCCCTGGAGCAAATGGAGCCTCTGACCCAGATAACCACTACTGTATCAAGTTCATGTAATGTAGCCTATTAAAATAACATTAAACAGTTAGATGGGATGGTCCTTTTACAGTCTTAACAAGAAAGAAACTGATGCCTAAGGCACTGAGCACTGCCTGCAAGTTGCAGAGAGACCTAAATCATTGCTTTCAATGTGTATCTAAATTTTCTGCAGCTCAGTGTCTTGCAAGGATGGGCCCCTAACAGAGCTGTTAAATTGACTCAGCTACAAGGGTTGTTGCAAGTGTGCACCTGTCTGGTGACAGCAAGTTAAAAGGTAAGTGCTTGAATAAATCAGTCAGCAGGTTTTATGAAAGACTTGGGAGGAGAGAGAGGACAGCAGAAAGTAGCTGTTTGTAATGCTAATCAGGAATGAAAGATATTCTAAAAAACATGTGAGAACAGGCGAATATTAGCAGGTGCTGTAAATGTCCAGGCTCAGACCAGAGTTTGTGCCATGCTGGGTAAACTACTTTCTCTTGGGTTAGACTTCCCTGAAGATGTTGGTTCAGCCTCAGAGCCTTGGTGAAGGAAATAGTAATTTAGGGATGGATGACATATCGTAGGCTCTGCTTGATTTCTTCAATATAGATTCTTCCCAGGTCTACCCTGGACTCCCTACACTACTTACACTGCATAACATACTTGAGTGTTCCCTCTTCAGACAGTTAATTTTTGGGGCAAAATCCTGATCTTTCATCACCTTTCCTAGCACCTACACTAATCTAAGTTTCTTCAGTGACTGTTTCTATTGTATTTCAGACCATCAGGAGTGGTTTCCAAGGAGACTACCTCCTTGTGGGTTGACTCTTCAGCAGGTGCATATTAGCTCATTTCCAGTGAAGTCTGCAGGGTGAGGTGTTCTAGTTTATTTATGGGATTAAGTTTAGTAATCAAACTGTTAGCTGTACCCCAAAAAAAAAAAAAAAAAAACAGAAAAAAATGCACCTATTTTAATCTTCTCTGACTATTCTTGAGGGCATCCTTGATGATTAGTCTGTGGCTTCAAAATAAAGAAGCTTATTTTAGCTACAGAGTGTAAAGCCCATTTGCAAACTATCTTCCACCATGGGCTTGAGATTTTTAAGAAAGCAGCAAGTTCTGAGAAACAATATGTTCATATGTGATTTCCATAAGTGTTAATTTTCAGAGCATTAGGAGACCAGCCTGCAGCTCTTCTGGTTGCTTTGTGTAAAATCAGGAACATCAGGATTCTGATGAGATTTTGCAGCTTCTTTTTCCTCCTTTGGCTCTTCACTCTGTGATCATGTTACAGGGGGCAACTGTGAAGTAAAGCAGACTTAATTTTTCCACTGAAAGCTGAAAGTTAACATTTGCTACAGGTGATTGCTTGTCTCCCTCAGCAAGTCTCATACTGGAACCAAATGACTTCCTGTTTGGATTGTGTTCTTGGGGGAGGTGTATGCAGCTTTTACTTTAATTATCAGTACACTAGGCTGGACTTGCGTGTGTATAACATTAGAAATAGAAGAAATGCTGTAGGCAGTTTATGTCACATTAATTTATGGCTTGGATAGGATCTGGATAACCATATGAATTACTTTACCAGTGGACTTGACCTTTACATGTGGTGGCAAATTGTGTGAAAGAGAGAACAGCAACAATGTATTTAAAGGGGGCTGGAATTTGAATCTGAATGGTCTTAATTTTGTAATAAATCAGCTGCAGAATAAACATGTCTCTTCCCTCATCCCCCCACATATGGAATGGTGATTAGAACCAGGACATCAAAAAGGTCACAGGAGTAAACATATCTACTTATGACACATTTTTTGAGTGTGTTTAAAATACTGACTTTGTAATCTCTTTCAATCCACATAAATCAACTATATATTTTAATGGTAAAAATATGGATATGTTCTTCATAAATATATTATGGGCTGCTTCTTAAATATTTCTGGCACTTAATGAAAGGTATAACACTGCATATGCCTGTCAGAGTTTGTATTTCCAAGGATACTGTGCAAACATTTCTGTCCTGGGAGGTCTCCTCTGCTTAGTTTTGTCCAGCAATATAGTAGTGGTACAAATTACAGTAGTAATTCAATATTCCTTTATTATTATTAATGCAAGGATTTAGCACCTTTTCCCTTTCTGTGCTCCTCAGCCTTTTAAAGCTTCTTGGATCAGGATGACTTTAGCATAATGTGTAGTTTCATTGAGTTGGGCTGCTTGAAAAATGGCTTTGCAGCTAACTCAGACAATCACTGCTGTTGTTTTCATATGCAGATTATTGCAGCATCAAATTTGCCAAGAAAGCTATATAAGGAAAGGTGATTTAAAAAAAAAAGGAAAGAGGAAAAAGTAAAAACCTAGATCTGGAAGTAAGTAATTGTTTCTTGTAGGTTAACAGATGAATTCTCATTTATGAGGTTTGATTTTGGGCTGAATTGATACAAAGTCATCTGTGGTATTCTGGGTTGCTTGTGCAAATTTCTAGTTCAGGATAAATTCATGGGAGCAGATCTAATAACACTTGAGAACAAGTTGCTGGATGGGATAAGTGAGCTACGAGACAACGTGAATCATCTTCTAATTACTATTTAAAATGTAAGACTAGCATCTCAGAAGGATGACTGTTTCTCATTAAAAGTCTTACCATACAGTACTAGAGATTAAACTTCCTGATTTTTGTTCAAACCAGCACCAAGATCCTCAAATTTTTTTAAGGCAAATTTGGCTTTAACTCATGTGAAATGAAAATCTTTCAGGTGTCTAAGCCACTCAGTGCTCTGATTCACAGGACCTGGTATGGAACTGTACATGTAACTGGATCCTTGTGCATTAGCATGGCTTTTCCCTCCCCTATGCTATTAACTAACTGTTGAGCATCACTGCAAATACACATTGTGGTATGACAATTTCCTACTGTATTTGGGTAAATGTTGTAGAAAACATAATGCTGTAACTCTGTTTAGTCAGGCTCTGTACAGATGTAAGGTTAGTCATGGATCAGACCTCGTTTTCATCTCTCCTTCTGCTTCATTGCCCACATATGGGGTTTTGAGCATGAATTATTAATAATTGAATCATTTTAAATGCTGGAGAGGCACCAATTGTTGTCAGATTTTAAATTTGTTCATTTTAATTACATAGTTACCATTTAATGCACAACATGTATCTGTGGAGTCCTAATTGTTAAAGAATATTTTTCACCTCTCTTGATTGGTATGAGGTAGATTAAGGGTATGGAAAAAACTCTTCATCAAATGCACAGGATTTTCTTGTCAGTGCTAAATTGTCACAATATGAAAGTAAGAAATGACCATGAATAAACATTTTTGAGGATGTATGCTTTTTAATCTGTGCATTCCTGTACAGTTAGTAATTCTGGGTGACTAAAGTTTCCAGTTGTTTTATCCAATCTGATAACTGTAGATGGTATAGGTAAGATAATAGGACAAACACATAAACACTCCCAGACATACACATAGTAAGGATTAATTACTTCATATGGATGAAAATCTGAAGTCACCCTGGAGATGCTGTTGCATCTGTTATCACTTTGCTTTCAGCGGTTGGTGCTGATGGTAATGCTCCATCAAGGGCCCTGGAAAAATTAGCATGCTAAATACTTGAGGCTTGGCTTAATAAAATGGATTTTTGAATATGCTAATCATGCTTATTTTGATCTTGCTTTACCCAGCAGTTGATTGGGACCTCTTGCCACCTAGATCTTAGATCAAGGAAGTTCAGTTTGGAGACCATTCCCCTGAGATTTTCCACTAGAAATTCATACAAAACTCATCCAGGATTTAAGGTCACCTGCAGAAAAAGTTAGCTGTAAAGTGAAGTTCAAATTCCAGCAGCTACAAGTACTCCCACAAATTGGAAATACATACATTTCTTTCCCTGATTTTCCTCAATGTTTAAACATTTATTTTTCTGATCGATCTGTGAGGTATTTCCATGGAATAGCCTAAGGAGAGGTGAAAAAATGAGTTTTGTAAGACTCTAAAAAATGTAGGTGTGTGATGACCTGTGCTATAAATAGCTAGGGAGTTTTCTTTTTTCCTAGAGTCATCCACAATGGGAAGAGTCATCCCTGTCCTTTCTGTGCTCTTCAGCCAGCTTCTCTTTGAGGCTACAAATAAATAAGTGGAGGAAAACCAGAGTCTGGGAAATGCAATATGTTTAATTTGTAAGGGACATTCTCTTTGAGGGATATTCTCTTTGAGGCTACAAATAAATAAGTGGAGGAAAAACAGAGTCTGGGAAATGCAATATGTTTAATTTGTAAGGGACATCTTTCTGTTGAGAATTAGGCATTTGAAAAAAAAATGGACTTGGTTTAGGTTCACCCAACAGTAAATGTATAATCCTGGATGTGGTTTCCTACCTAGTTTGTGATAGCTCCTAGAAGTCTGAGTAAGGAGATACAGTCTGAGGAGGGCAAGTGCTCACCACCCAGAGAAAAAAAATATAGACACAAAACTCTCATAGCTAGAAAGCCATTATTAACAACTGGTAGAGCTTTAAAATTAACTGCTTGTATCATTGATGTGAAATATTTATTCACTGAGTTCAAATGAAAGTGTTGCACAGGGAAATGGCCTCTTACAGCTCTGTCATTATCATGTAACTTTGAACCTGGAAGACAATGCATGATGGCACTGAGGCTCAAGGATGGGACGCTGTTCTTTGAGGATGTTAGAACACTTGTTAAGCTTTCAAAAGAGTTAGAATCAAAATATTTTTTCTTTTGCAGTAAACAGAGGTGGTAACAGAGGACATTACTGGTTTATTTATCTTTATGACTAGAAACTTATCCAAACAACCCAGTTTTGAAAAGAATTCTTGCTGAGGTGAGAAATCTATATGCATAGACAAGAGAATTGAGAGGAACATCCTTTGGTATGAACAGTCTTGCTCCAGTATACTGAGACAAACTCCATAGAATCACATCAGGTTTTGCTCTCAGAACAAAGCTCATACCTCATAGGAATTTTTATCTCTTCCTCCTCCTTTTTTTTTTCTATCTTTTTCTAATGATTTGTTGAAACTGGAGGAGTCATTTTAGCTTTACATAGTATGAATTCCAAGTCTGTTCTACTGGGACCTCTTGTGGGTATAACATAATTAAACTATTTCAATACTGCAAATGATCTCACTTTTCTTTCACCTTGCCCCAGTATAATATTAACTTCTCATCATTTACATAGCTAAAATAAGATTTTGAATACCAAAGAAGTCAGTGAGTGTATTATGAAATCTTAAGTTTCTCTTGCATTTTCTCCTGGAGTTGGTTCTGAAAAGTTGTACAAAATCTTCTATAATTTTAATCTTATAATGTCATTTAAACATAAAAATAATAACATCTAAAAAGTCATGCTAGTGTGAGATAAGAATCTAGTTCCATGATTTCAGCTCTGAGCTTAGCACCAATGAAGTTAAGATTCTCCAGGGTTACAAGATGTGGTTGGGATCAGGCCCTCTGGAATTAGAACAACTGGTCACGTACAAAAGGAATGTCAATGTAGGTAAGGATTTTCAGGCCTGGTTATAAAATCTGTGGAGTCTTCCTTATAGCCTATTAGAAATTTCATAAGAGAATAATTTCTCACAGCTTTTGATGCTTAACCAATTTCCACATTCAGTCTGAAATCTGGTAAACTTTGCAACCTGTTGCAGCTTTGAGATTTTCTTGCTTCTTGCTGCTTTCATTCACCATATGGTCTCCTATTCACAAACTCTGCCCTAATGAGAATTACTCTTGCAGGTAATTTTCTAATGATTATCTTGGGATAAACAAATTTTTCATACTTGTTTTGCTAATGTATTCAAGTAGGTTCACAGGGGAAAAGATTAATCATCTAAAAAGCAAGCCGGTGTTTTTCATTATGCTAAAGGATCCAAAGATGATCAGAGCAAAGCCACTGGTTGCTATGACAGCAGATACTTTTTTCTCTCTTTGTGAGGTAAATGGCAGCTCCCAAGCTGATTGGCTAAAATGAGCTTATCCTGGTGACCAACCATAGGGAGTTAATTTCATCAGAAAGAGAAAATGGTGGGAAATCCTGCCGTGATCATACAAAGGAATTTTCATTAGAAGCCAACAGAGTCAGGGGTTCTCTTTCATTATAATTAATATGTTCCATCTAATAAAATAATTTAGGAGAGGCAGACAATGGAATTAGCCTATCTATTATTTTGTATATCCACATAAGCTTTAATCTGTTTTCTGCTAAGACCTACACTCAAAGTAAAGCAACCCTTATTTTCCCCATAATACCTCTATTACCGAAGACTGTCATCATGTACCTGTTTATATAATTGGAGATAAGCTAATTGCAGGCAATACAAAAGAGCTGGCATTCTTACAGGCATTTGCTGGAAACAGTCATGCTCTATGGAAATAATAGATGCAATAAACTTTAAATAGAAACATTTCACTTCAGTTTATGGTGGTAAATCACATCCCATTTCTCACTTTCTCCATGGAGGAGACATTTACTTGGGGCAGATTCAAGGACAGAGGTTCCAAGTCAGTTCACAGGTGAAATGAAGAGATTGTAATTAGGGTTTACAGTTCAGTAACAAGGAAAGGACCTACACTACCTTGCATGAGTCTCATGTCCTGTGACATTTCAGCTGTGTCCAGTCTTTCAGGTAGGACTTCCCTTGAAGGGGTTGGTTCAGTCCCTTCAGTGCAGCTGGCAGCCCATTACACATCACAGTAATTGAGTAATTGTGAAAACAAAGGTGGTAAGAGCAGTAAATTGCACACTAATGATTGTGTATAAGTCACTGTAGAACAGGATATAAGTTGAGCTGTTTTACCTACTGTAGAAGTTCTGTTTTTCCTTTTTACTCTGATCTGTTTTTAACTGGCATTGGTCAAGCAGGGTTAAGTTTAACTGTGGGACTTTTGCTTTGCAAGGGCCAAAGAAAGCAAATAATATCTCAGAGAAGACTTCCATTCTCTGAACCTGGACCTCTGTTTATGGTTGCTTTGCAGCTTATTTATCAGGTCCTAAAAGGATTTAGAACTGTTGTGTTATTGTTATAGTTCTAAGAAAATAATGTAAATTGATGAAGTAATCAATTGAATACATACTGGATTACAACCTCCTTTTTGGTTGTTACTAGATGTTGATAAAATACCTACCACCACAGATGGCAATATCTCCATTATATCAAACTAATGTAACAGGAAAACTTTGCCCTGAGAAACTAATTTGTAATATGAAATGATCTTAAAATTTCTTTGTCTTAGACACTGAAATCATTAATTTTAGTTGGTTTTAGTGTAGTGCCTGCACTGATGGATTCATAAATCTGTCATATCCTCTGCAGCTATCATTGTATATCTGTGGGATGAGAGAAGAAATCTAGGATCGAGTAACGTAATAAATTTCCTGTTCTTGGTGCTTTAAACTGCAAAGACCAGGCAGTAAAGTACTAGCTCTTATCTTTATTTACCCTTCTCATACATAAAGGGAAAAATACTGGGCTGTATCTAACACAAGTAGAAAACCAAGACAGTGGAAAGTTTAATTACTTGCCTAAACCCACAGTGATTCAGTTGCACAGATGAGATTACAACTCAGGAGCTCCTGGCCCTATGCCCAGCCTCTCTGTGTTGTGGAGCTCTTACCTTACATGTTGATTTATCAGGACAATTCCAAGCCCCAGTTTTCTGCCCTGTGTACTTGTACACATGCAAAAACATGTATGGGTGAAACTTACATGTGTCTTTTGCTTTAACCTTGCTAATTACATATACAAATCCACATCTGACAGGATGTTTCCCTTCCTCATGGGCAGTTGTGGCAACCTGGTGAGTAAATTGGCCGTGCAACTGTAACTCACCTTTTTGCATCTGCAAATTCCTGGGAATCCTCCTGTTTGATTTGCACCTCAGGTAGGTGTAGTGAAGCAAATTTACCCAATTTGTAAGCAGTGATATGGTGTCTGAAGTAAGACCAGCCGAACACTCTCCTGCACTCTATATGTTTATCTGTTAACAGGAGAACAAGATTCAGGCTCAGCATTCAATGTCTTCATCTGAGGTATTCAATCTTAATTGCAAGTTCATGGAAGGCATATAAGCAACTGATTGGTGCCCTGATATGGCCACAATTGACAGCCAAAACAAGAATCTTAAAAGGCAGGTGCAGTCTCTCCGACATGATTAAATCTTCATCCTTTGGGATGTGTTTGTCTGTCGGCAATCCTCATAGTCTGCCCTGTATTGAGGTGGATCTCTATGGGAATGTAAAGGTGTCAAAAATGTTTCACAAGGAGTTAATGCAACTACAGGTTTCCAAGGACCATTTTTAAAGGTAATGTGAGGGTATGTGCTCAATGGGATCCTGGGACAAGGTGTGTTGTTACATGGCTGTTCCTTCGGCTTCTAGGACTTGGCTTTTGCGGGCATTCTCTAAATGTAAGAGCTAAATGAGCAAGCACCTTTGAAAGTGGTTTTGTCTCCAATCCTGAGACTCTCCAGAGACTTCAATGCAGCTAACTTTACAAAAAAGGCTGTTACATCAAATCCAAATCCAGCTGCTTCTTTAGCTCCGGCATGTTTTCTTGTTTCCGTCTGTAAAAGGTAGTGTTCTCAGGTGTGTTAAACCCTGCTGAAAGTGGCAAGTTTAACCACTGCCCTTAACTTCCATTAACAGTAAACAGAGTTAATCTCTTGTTTCCACTCTAAACAAAGGCAAATGTGCAGGAATTCCAGCCCTTTCCCAAGGAGGAAGGATTGGTGTGCAGAGTGGGAGAAAGGCTGAAACAGCTCCCAGCACATGGTGTAGGTCTTGGTGGGAAATCCCACTTAAATTCCAGCAACTAGGCTGCTGCAGGAAACAAGGTGACAAACTGTGACGGGTGGGGGGGCAGGAGTGAGAATGGGTGGGCGATGGAGGGAGGGGGTTTCCTTGATTAGACTTTCTGTGGCTGTGGCCACACAATTATGCGCTACTTCGCCTTCCAACAGGAAGCTAACTTGGAGCCACTTGCTTAGAAAACTTTGGAGTTTAGGTATCTGTTCAAGTCTAAACTTGTTTCTCAAAAAATGAAGTCAAAGGAAAAAAAAAAAGATGGCTGTCTCTATGTCAGTTCATAACAAACTTTTGTAAATGGTTTCAAAATTTTACAGTTCTTTGGGTCTGAGGTATTGGTTCAGTCTACAAGGATAAATAACTGACCACAAAGTGTGGATCAGAAACTTGGATTAAAATTTTTGCAAACATAATATAAAATTTATATAATTTGTTTAGGATCTGCCTGGAGTGAAGGTAGAATTTTTTTTACTAAAATACAATTATAACTTCTTATATACCTTTGATTTTTATTTTCAGAAGCTCCAGTAAAAAAAAATATGCAATGGTAGAGTAATTATTTCAGAATGAAGTGGGTTTTTTCCCAGAAAAGTTCAGATCGTAGTTTCTGAGGTAAGCTGCAACTTAGAAAATTCTGTAATGAATAACAAAATACTTGTTTCAACTCTGTCTTGTCTGTAACTTTGAGGTGGGAAAGGTATTTAAACATACACCTACAAATGAGGTGGCTTTGAATGTTTTCTCATAAAATGCACTTATGTGATGCAAATGCTGCAATGGAGCTGATGTTGTTTTGCTGTTTGTAACAGTTCTATTAAACTACTGCATGATTAAAATGATGGGACTTGGCTTAAGAATTCCAGTGCTAGTCTCAGCACTGTGCTCTTCAATGCTTTTGAATTAGGTCAGAATGTGATGATAAAATGTACTATTGTGGAAACAGAATCCATTTACAGTCTGTGCTGTCAAAACCTGAGTGATGACTCCCCTCCTAAAGCTGGTGCTGATTATGTATGTTCCGACACAAAACAATTTCTATTTTTGACTTTTTAATTCCATTGTTGCATATCTGTTCAGTGCCCTTCGATTTGTATTTAATCTCGTTGTACTTTGCAGCTGTAATTCTGTCACTTCCAAGGTACTCTTGGAGCTTTCTTGCAACTGTTCTGACATACTCATAACAGGTACAGTCTTTCTTTGACAGTGCGTGCTGTTTTTATCAGCATGTGGGCTGCTGCCAGTGATTTACAATCAAATGTTAATGAAATTTGTCTGTTCCCTGTACTGTTTGTTTAAGCAGCTACTCTGAGTCTTTTCATGAGTTGCTCCAAATAAGATCAAAGGGTTCAGAAAAATGTTTGTCAACCTGAGAAATTACAGTGATGGTGTTCTTGTAAATGCAGAAACCTAAAAATTCATAGCTAGTAAAGTGCTCTGCACACATGATTAATGACTTAATGGTAGATGACAAGATAGAATACTTTTTGGTAAAGTTTCACTTTAAAAACAAAGAGTAATCTGTTTCAAGCTTGAGGGGGAAGGGGGGTGGAGGAACCAGTGTCAGGCTAGATTTCCCCTATAGATACCACCAGAGCTTCTGTCCCTGCCATTGAACACAACAGCTGGTAAGCAGCAAGCAACTGGAGAAAAAGACCTGCCTTTAATCCAGTACAATGTTTTCTTGTGCCCATTTTACTGTAAGTCTCAGTGGCAAGGGGACAAAGGCCGTTGACTGATCTATGCAATTACCTCCTCTAATATTGCTTTCAACTGTCTGCCCGGAGTGACAAGAGTGGATGAGGTTTAGTTAAAGTCTGGGAAAAATGTCCTTTCCATAAATAAATAAATAAGTGTCCCTCTCTTTTATCAAGCTGCTCTTTTAGATCTTTGAATCTGTTTTGGAAGAGTACAGGTGATGTGATTGAAAATTAGAGCGAATCTGAACTCAAATAACAGCGATGCAATCAGTGTTTCTTACCAAATACCCCTAATGCTGGGTGCAGTTTACACTAGGAAAGAAAAGGTTTCTTTTCTTTCCTCATTTTTCCTTTTTAATTTTCTTTCTGGTGCATGTGTATGTGGGAAGTGGTATCTCTCTTTTACATAGTGTGACTCAGAAGCACACGTATTTAAAAATAATTGTCTGGTATGCTTTTTGTTTGGAGGTTTTATCTGTCCTTGATGGCAAAAAATGTGATCCTTGAAAAATAAACAAACAAAGATAATCCAAGCTGCTGTTCATTTCTAATGTGGAAGACAGTGCAAAGTTAAGATTGTGTTTAATGTACTGTAGATGGAAGCCTTTTCCTTTTATCTGAGGAAATAGCATGAGGTGGCACTGCACATGCCTTTATTCTCAGAATCAGGGCAATGGAGCCTGATACAGAGGCCCTTTCTTTGACACAGGTGACTGGAAGAGCTGGTGTACCTTGGTCCTTATTTTCTCAGGGCTTTTTGTGCAAAACGTGCCAAGTGAACAGGGGTGTGTGCTGTATGCAAGGGCTTGTTGTGTGCTGTGGTTATGCAGCCCTGGTGATGAATGCACCCTGGACTGACAAATAGGCAGCATTTCAGTAATTCCTGATGTTCATCACAATGATGAACATGGTATAGGGACATAGAGCTGAGTGTTCTAAAGTCCTCGTGGTACATGGCAGATGTTCTTGTTTCCTGTGTGTGTGTCTGGGCCAGATCCTTGCATGGATTTGTAGCAGTTTGGTGGGGTAGAGCTTGAATCAAAGGCTTTAACCAAAATTGCAAGAGAGGAAGGTGCTTGTGCTAGTCAACTTTCTGTTCTTTTCATACTTGTAGCCAGGAAGAGTCTGCATGGGGAAAATACTTCACTCTTTCCCTTTTATGAATCCAGGGAATCCAGGAAAAAAAAATCCACATCTGAATAGCTTCAGAATTGAGCTGGATGGGGCTCCTTTTGTTTGGAATACAGCAGATTTCGCTCTGTGTCCCTGCAGAGCACCGACCACCTGCTTGCAAATTTCCTACCTAATGGTACTGCAAATTCTTAAGCTTTTATTGAGTTATTTTTATCAGCAGACCAGAGACCATCAATTGTCTCCTAAAATGGCTAAGAGGAAATGCTAGTAGGAAGTTTATTTAGATTTCATTGTATGGCCCTTCTGGTTATAGCAGCAGAGTAGGAATTGAAGTGAGACCACCAAATCCTTACAGATATAACATCAAATATCTTCATTGTTCAGTTCATACTAGCATCTGTTGAATAATGCTTGTATATTATGTGATTACCCTATTTTTTTCCACTAATATTTAGTCTCGTGTTCAGTATGTTCCAACCATGTCTGACTCATATTCACTTTGATATAGTGCATGCCGGTTTCAATCTTCAATTTTTATGCTTAAACCCCCCCCAAAATAAAGAATATTTAATTTAAATCTGCTCTCCTCTTTCTGTAAAAGCTCCGATATCATTAAATGGAAATTCCTAAATTAAAGCCTTCATTTTGTTATGGCGGTTTAATATGTCACTAAAAATTGGCAGTGACTATCTGTTTGAGCATGGTCTGGAAAGATGACCTTGGCATAAACGTTCTGCTATGCTGTCACCTCTGATCCTGGGTAGGAAATATTTGTACCACTTAGTGAGTGTTGCTCAGTCAAGGACTAAGTTTCCATAAGGTAGTACTTTGCACAAGAGTTCTGCTCTTGTTTCTGCAGTGAACAGAAATCCATGTTTGATCCATTCCAACTTCAAAATCTCTGAATTCCAATTTATTAGTCACCCTTGCTCTGGTGCCTTTTAATTCTGTGTTTTGTTGACTGGGAGCATTGAGGATGTGGCTTGCCTGGATCAACTCACACTTTGGTTATTATGCCAGTTGAAATGACTGTAGAACACTGATATTATAACTCTGGACTGTAAGATAGCTGTGTAGAACAGTAGCAAGAGAAAGAACCTACTTGTCATGACTTCATATTCCTTTATCTCTCCAGTCTATTTGTTCTGTAAAACTAACAGAAGCAAAAGCCAGCACTATGCATTTCTACCTATTGTTTTAGATGTAACTGTATCTTAATGCTAATTTTAAAGTTTGATTAAAAAAAACCTCTAGTTTTTCCTGCCTAAAAATAGGAAAAGAAGGAGAATTTATGATTTTATTTTCCTTTTGTATTTCCTTAACAGTTATTCAAGAGAATTAATCTGTATAGAAATAAAATAAGAAAAAGTAAATTCAGAAATACCTGGTAGGCTTCCTGTTGGTTTTTCTTTTTGACCTAGCTTGTTTGAATTACCAGATTTGCCCCAGACCCTTATTTGGGTTTCATCTGCATGGAAAAACATGTGCCAATGGCTTCCTTTATGTCCTCAGTGTGAAGAGGCTCAAGTAACTGCAGCACTGTTCATTTTAGCATTGCACTGGATCATCAAGTGTGTTGCTGCTGTCTCAAGCAGTATTTGGATATAAATCCCATTTTGAAGTCTATCTCCATCTTGATTACACCTTTCACTAGTTTGGGTTTGCCTTCTGCTGTTCCTGTTAGAAGACAGTACCAAAGCTGCTCCAGCCCTGACCTCTGAGAGCCCAGCTGCCCCCATTGTTTGCCCGGAGTTACACAGCCCTGTGCAGGTGCCACTCCTGGTCTGTTTGTGTCCATGTTTCTTCACCCCAGTGCTGGGCTAGAAAGCAGTTACCAGACTTGCACGTGGAATCTCTTTCTGGATTGTGGGAGAACTATTTTATATTGAATTTCTATGATTTATGGAGAGGAAGAAAGTATAATTACCAAAACATACCCTCCTCTTCCTTCTCTGATCAATCACATTCCATTTGGGGTTGTCCTGGAAATTTCTAAAAATAAGATGCCCGAATTACAAGCTTGAATAGTGTATTCCACTGGGGGAAATCCTAGAGTGTGGTAAATTTTTACAAGACACAGACTTTTAATAGAAAAGAGGCATTCCTTTGAAGTGTTAGATGAGGAGAGGAGGAGACAAATCTCAGAAAGCCAACTCAACCAATGCATTCAATTTGGTTTAAAAGGTTCATTACTTGTGGAATGCTAATGAATTTTTATACTAGAAAGTTATGAAAGGGTGCCTGGAGGAATCCTTTATATTCTTCCATTCCCTATTCTGTACAAAATAAATAAATAATAAAAAAAGGCAAACTTACATTAGTGTGCTCTAAGACTAACACACAGGTGGGCCCTACTAATGCTTCAGTACTTTCACATATCTGATCTTTTCTGAGAAAAGGAATTTCTTTGCTGTCACTGCTTAAGCACCTCATGTTGCATAGGTGTGGTGTAATTAAGCCTCTTAATCTTTTTTGGGCTCTGTTGTTTTCTTTTTTTTTTTCTTTGTTTTACATATCTGTTGGTTATTGTAAACTTCTATAAAAATTGGAGAAAGCATTTATATAAAACACATTCTCAGATTCAGAGAGATGGTGGCAAACAGCTGCACTAAAAGGGAGGATATAGGCTAAAGAAAAAACTATGCTCCAAACATGGTGCAGGCTTTTCTTTGTGGTGTTTTTTCCCCCCTCAAAGGATACAGATCCAGTTGTATATAGTGGATTACAACCCAATATACCCAATCCTGAATTTCCTTCCCAATTTCCTTCTTATTGGCTTAAAATAAGGTTTGTGGCTTTGGTTTTTGTTGATAAAACTCAGGACATCCTTGATTGAAGATAATATTGACCTTGTTTTTTATACCTGCGTGTCCCTTCTAAGACTGGGGATCATGAAAGAGGGCTCATTCATGATGTTTTGTATTCCACTGCTTTGGAAATTTTCAAGTGCCAATAGATCAGAAAAGAACACTTTACAAATTTGGCAGCACTAAATAAACTAAATTCTGTCTGGGGCTGTTTACAGCTATTTGACTAGCCAAAAAGGAAAATTTTAAAAATGCCACCAGTAAGTTGAAAACCAAGCAAAATTCCTGGGTCTCCAGTGGGAGGTCATTTGAAGGTGCATGGACTGGTGCTTCTGTAGAAGGCTGAGATGAAATGGCTATTGTCATTTCCACAGGCCTGGCCTTGATACCCTTTTCTGTCCTTCCAGTCATCTAATTGACATTCTGTGTCCATTTCCCCATCATGTGAATGGGTTAAATACTCTTAAAGCAGAGGAATATGGAGACCTACTGCTTTTGGTCCTTTTTTCCTTTAAAATATTATGTTTCCCAAATAAAACTCAGTGCTTATTAACAGAGGCTATGTGCCCTGTAGAAATGATCTCTCAAAGGCACAAGCAGGTGATTTAATTTTTTTTCTTGGCCTGTAATGAAAAAAAGCCTTCATGAAGTTCACTTCTTATTCCTGGTCCTCAACCAGAGAAATAACAGGAAGTTTCCATTCTACATTAATCATTTGTAAGTGAATGTTGACTGTATTGGTTCGACTTTAAGAGTAAATAGGGAGTACTTGGTTTTTTTTTTTTTTTTTTAAGGACCTGTCAGGCCTGTTTGACCTTGATCCATCAGCTCCATTCATTATTCTTCTCCAAGGTGTTGGTTCATTTCCTACATCATGGGGATAAGTAGAAAGGGACTAGATAGCAGAGGGTTACTCCTCACTTCCTGTTAGCTGGTCAGATGTCAAGCCAGGCTTTCTGTTCTCTAGCTTGATTGATAAGCTTGAAGGAGTCCACAGCAGGTATGCAGGTCAGGGGGATAACAGCTGGAAAATATGCACCCAGCAGGGAGACCACACAGAGAGAGACCAAATTCTTTCTCACTTATCTCTGAACAATTTCAGGATAACTTGGTGGCTAACGCGACACGATTTGACATTTGACGCAGTGTGTAATCTCTGGATGTAGCCATATAATTATGCTCTGCATTCTACTCAGCTAATAAAATACTCTCTTACAAAGTGGGATGATGCTAATTGTTTCTTACTTTGATTTTAGCTGCAAAATAATATCCAAGACTCAGCAATGACTGTCAATATGCTGCTGGATATTCAGAGATTTTACATGTAATTGTGAAACAGATACATCCAAAGGGTTTAGAAAGAAGAGCTGCTAAGTACAGGAAAAGTTGGGATAAAATTTGTCCTTGCTCAGAGGTAGGGAAGTGTCAACAAATGTGTACTTGGATTGGAGCCATTCTGATCTGGCATCGCTGATAATGGAATGCTCCTGATTAGAGAGGAAAGAGCCCTTGGCATGTTAGTGTGGGCTGTGTGGTGCAGTCTATCCAAAGGAACCACAGTGTTCAATTATCTTAGACTTCCTCGGAGCCTTCCTTCCATGGGTACCCTGCTGGTGGGAGGTCTTGGGTGGACACTGGATACACACAGACCTGGCCAGTTGCCTCTGTGTTTCCACTGTACACATCCTCACCTTGACACATCCTGTCTCTCTCTCTGGTAGATAAATGTTGAGGTGCTTCTCGCAAATATTTTGGATGCTGCAGCCATGCTGGTGTTGCTACAAGGGTAAATGCCATGGCTGGAGCAAAATAAATCTATTTAGTCCTGAGGTACAGAGTGCCCTGGAAAGGAGAGTGCCCATGATCTGCCCTGCAGTAGCTCAAGGTCACAGTGCTTTGTTGTCTGTCCCTTTACAAAGCAAGGAGATGATATCTTCTCTTTCCTGTATCAACATTAGGTTTCTGAACTTTCTGCAGTAGTTAGAAACAAGACGTAACATTAGAGAATAATTGATCCTGGGGCTCAGTGCTGCCTGAAGAGGCACAGGTTATTGCCAACCCTTCCCTAAGTGTTGCCTTTAAACTTCAGTTCATAAGCTGGAGCTAAAACAGCTAAGGTGTCATCCTTAGCTTTGATGAATGGATGGCCCAGAAGTAAATAACATCAGCTGAGGCCTGAGTTTTGTCAGCTTCCAGAACAAGACTTAAAATAATATTAATAAGGAGATGAAACCCCTTCCTACAAAGAATTAATCTGAAGTGAATTTTAGGACAGGGAATAGGCAGGAGCAAACACCTGCTTCTGACATTCTCTTCTACATTTTTTTTTTTAATATATAATTTTATTCTTCTCAAATGATGAATATTTGCTGGGACCCTGTGTAGTCACACTTGTGATACTCTCTCAGAGTTGTGATACTCTCTCAGGGACACTGTTATGCACATTTGTACTGTGAGACAGCAGTAATCATGGGCACTTTGGGGTTTGTGTGCTCTTTTGTTAAAACTAATCACTGAAGCATAAACACACCCTGCTGATCATATTTAGTTATGGTTGGTTTAGGGTGCTCTCCATGTTCAGTAATAGGCAATTGTCCAGCACAGGCACAATCCACCTATAGGAGAATGTCAGGGATTCATGTTCTCATTTCACAGATATAATTGAAAAAAAGGAAAATCACTTGGCTTCACTTATTCAGGGTGTATCTGTGACAAAGCAATACTTTAGTATTTCACCAGTCTTTCTGTACATTTTGGTAATGGAGATTCGCTGGCAAATTAAATTTAGATTTCTGAAAGAGTAACTTTTGGAGACCTGAACTCTTGTTTTGAAACCAGTAGATTGATTTCCATCAATGGGATCTACTTCACTTATTAATTAATTAAACAAGCAAACAACTTCACTGGGAGTTGCTTAGGAGTGCTGGCTTCACAGTCAGGTGTTTGTTATGTGCCTGTGGGTAGCAGGTAATACTCCTCCCCTTCAAAACATCAACCTGGTCTTTTAATTGTGTAATTCCACCTCTTCCCTTCCTCCCTGTCCTTCCTGCTGCAGCCCCTTTGCAGGTGTCTGGTGTGACCCATCAGGTGGGTCTCTGTTTGCCTGTCAGCCCGGAGCTGATGGCCTTACGGAGGCACGGCTGATTGCACAGAGCGGAACGGAGCCGCTCTGAGGTGCAGGTGTGAGCAATCGCCAGAGATCTCTGCTAATCCTGGGATAGGAGAGCACCCTGGGCTGCAGCAGGCGTGGGCAGAAAGGGCTAAATGAAGTGCAAAAGGGAAAAACAGAAAAAGTTAAATGCCGAGGTTTCCTTCTCCCAGATGGTTTGAGTTATTTAGCGCTTGTAAAATGAGTTGCTCTTTTCTGGCAGCCCATGAGCATGGAGTTTTGGAGCATGGCTGGGGGGTTGTTTATACACACACACATATATATAGATATATCTTTATTGGGAAGTATTTTTCTAAAGACTTTATGAGCCAGTGGAAATTCCTACCCACTTTAAGGATTTTGGGTTTGAACAAAACTTGAAGCTCATTTACACTTTATTTTTATTGGCACCTGTGGAGATCAGGTAGCTGAAAGCATGGTTGAGTTCTAGGGTTTGTCATACTTGGTGCACAAGAGCTCTGCTGGCTGTCAAATGCATTTGACAGGCCCGGGAACAAAGAGGAATGGATCCACTGAGAGATTGTCTGCTTTGGGCATCTGAAGTGCTGTGCAGGGGAAAGGCTAGAGACAGCTGGGGTACAGCAGGCAGGGGACATGAGCGACATATAACAAAATGTAATAGGGTGAAAATGGGAGTGTTGCTAAAGAAATAAAAATGGGGTTACTGAAGCAGGGAGAAGAGAGGGCAGTAGAAACATGTGGAGGTGGTGTACCCCTTGATCTGATCAATAAATATTGCTTTGCATTATGAAATTCTACATTCCACTCAGGCTTCATCTTCAGTACTCTCCTGAAATCTTGTGAGTTACAAGTCCATATTTTTAATTTTTATACTGAACTTGATTCCAGATGCTGAGATTAAAAAAAATTAAAAATCTATATCTCTAAATTCTACTATCAGAGCAGCATCTGATATATTCATAGCATTAATTTGATGTTCTTTAATACTAACAAGCAATAAATCTAACAATCACTGAAGGTTAAGCTTTCTTATAATAGGGAAAAATTTCATGTAGAAATAATATACTGCAGTTTAAGGTCCAAATTCTGCCATTTAGGGAAAGGACTGCAGGATACAACCCTTTATTTGCAAACAGGGAAGGGCAATTGCACTAAGTAAAGCATGCCTTCAAAAACCAACAAGAAATTGGAGAGGTACAGAGAAGATTATAGTATTCCTCAGCAGAGGAGGTTAATCCAAATTTCTCAGCACCAGTTTTTCTGCACTTAAAATGAGATTGTATTCTGCATTCCTGATTCATCAGGTGTAAGTTAATTTAATGCTGCAATCACCTGTTGCTTGATATTTATTTATCTCTAGGCACATATTTTGCAGAGGGTAGTGTGATACAGGGATACAACTTCTGTTCTTCCCCTCCTTTGCCACACACAATGTCCAACTGACTATAGTCTGTGTTCTCTGAGACCCAAGAGACCTTGCTTCAACTTTTATTGCCCCCCTTGCTGGCCTGGTATAATGTCACTTTGTCACACTTAGTGTGCTTGTAGTATAACCTCTCCTTTGCGTTGTGGAAACACTCCTAAAACACAGATGCACAGTCAGGTCCCTACCTCTACAAGTGTAAACTGAGAGGACAAAAACAGACACAGAATAAAATAAAGGTCTGTAACATGTGAGTAAAGTGACCAGAACAATGACTGGATTGTAGCTTATTGTTTGGTTTTCAAGTTAAAATCCCCAAGAAAATCCCTCCTGTCAATTAAACTGGAAGGAGGGGGGGGATGCCTCTCTCTCACTTTCTTCCTACTTGCAGCTCTCTCCCTCCAGTCTAGAAGCATAGTCTGCAGAGGAGGTGGAGTTGAAATCAAGGAAGACTTGTGTATTGACCCCAGGATGCCTGGGCTGGGCCTGTCACTGCCCATTTACAAAGGATCTGCTGAAGTATGTCCTAGGGAAGGGTGAAATGCTTGAGGACAGAACCAGCCAAAGAGCAGCATTAATGCTCAGATATCTTTAAAAAAGAATTTTTTCCCCCTTCCTCTTCCCCTTTATCTAATTCCTCAATGTGAAATGGATGCAGATGTGTGGAATGAATTCATCCGGGATTTAGAAACACCGTTTTGTGTGTGTACCCACCCACATAATTGCTTTCCTTTCACATTCTGCACTCCTGTGCACACCTGTTGGATGTTGGCAAGACCTCCTGGTTATTAGATCTACTGAACATATGACCCGTATAGTTTTCACAGTATGGTAAAATTACAGAATTACACCTGGGTTGCCGTGCTGGGCTATGTACTGCACCCTGCTTTCACCTTCTGTATTCTTTTGCCTGTAACAAGGCAGTGTGATGGGAATCGGGACTAGTGTGTGTCCCTTGTATTTTTGTATTTTGTATTTTTGTATTTATTCGTATTGTAAGATTCAGGAGCAGTCAAAGCATTCCAGTTGCTGGGATTCACTTATTTCTACAGAGAGTTCTAGGATTGTATTTTTCTCTCTGTAAGTAAGTGTACCTGTGAATAATGTAGGGACAAACCCTACCCACTTATTGATTTTCCTGTGAAGATCAAGCACTGTTAAGAGGCCCTAGGACAGGGCAGCCAGGTTTCTTGCAGGACATTGCAGAGAATTCCCTTGTGTTGGGGCAGGTGGAGGCCAGGGAGGAGACAGCACCAGGCATCTCAGGCTGTGTGCTGTGGCACGTGTGCTATACCTGCACATTTCTAGCTCTAACAGTGTTGCTCACCTTGACTCCCGTTTCTGATTCTCAGAGGAAGAGCTCTAGTCCAGGGAAAAAGGGTACTGTAGGTCTTTAGAGGTTGCCAAGTGTGTAGGATCCAGGACCTGTTATTTGTTTCTAAGAACATCAGCTCTGCAGAAGGGCACTGCACTGCTTTGGGGAAGAGGTTGCCCTGTTCCTGACTTACAGGAAGAGCGTCACTTACTGATTTACCAGCACCAGTTCCTTAAGTGCTTTACATTTTCCTTGGAAAGTCCTTCATTGAAATTCTGATAACTTCTAGCCTTACTTAGCTTTCATGGATGCTGGTGGAGTCACAGTTCAAAATATGTGTTGGTTGCACATTATCAAAATGCTGTATAGTTATTTTGTGTGAGGACTAAATCTCCCATTTGTGGGGTGTTTCCATCCACCCCCCATCATTTTAACTTCCCCAAACACTCGCTTCAAGGAAGGAAACATTCTTTAATGTGTGTATGTTTTTGAGGTTTGGAATATTTGGAAAAAACTAATCAAAAGAGATAGCTAATTTCCCAGAGTTGTGCAAATTACAATCTGTAAAGCTCTTTCACACCAATTTTCAAGGCTAAAAAGTGCTGGTAACCGCACAGCATGGGGTTCCTGGGACATGGGCTACAATGCTAACTATTTCTCTTGTGGTTCTCTCTTCATTTGGGAGCTTAGAGTTTGATTCTTCCTCCCAAAGCCAATGACCATGTATAGAAAAAAAAAAGATAGACTTCCCCAGGGAGCATATGAAAGGAAATAAAACAATTTGCTTGCAAATGGGAGGTAATTGGTATGCTAATTAAAGTCAACTTTACCTCTCTTAATGTTAACCTCTTGATTTTCTCCAGTGTTTCAGGTAGGGGAAAAGAATTTATTCTTTAGTATTGTCAAGAATGAGATTGGATAATAGACACAAATGAAGTCCAAATCTAGTACAAAAAAACATGAGAGGATATGTCTCCCGGCTGCTTTCCTAATACAGCATAAGGAGGACGAGATAGTTATCTGAGCAGTCACTCCACAGCTCAGACTTCAAATTATAGTAATTATGACAATTTGTGCCAATAGCCATGAGGTGGGTTTTTTTGATGTGGTTAAAAATAACATCTGTAAAAATCCAATAAAAAAAATTACATTTTGCTAATTTTCTGATAAGATAATGTTTAACTGTACTGTGTGCCTTCTACTGCCGTTTTCAATTAGAGTGTTTCCTTCTGGGCTTTTACCAGCTTGTCTCATGGATCCGATTCCATCCTGAGCAGTTCATTTGTTTTAACTTTCTTAATTAATTGTTTTGTGTAGGTTTTGCCTTTCAAACTGATACCAATCTTCCAGCCTTATTAACGTGCTGATTGCTAATGTGCGATACAAAGCACAACTCAGTTAAATTGTTCTTTCTGTCATATTAAACAGAGTTCCCATATTAGCCTGCTAAACAAAATAATTGTAGATAATTTAGAGGGTGACAAATGACAAGAGTCTTGTACCTGGGAGAGTGAAAAAAAGTTCTGTTTGCAGTTTCTTTGTGCTGGCTTAGGGTACAATTTGGAGCCCACATGCACAGGCAGAGTAAGAAAAAATAATTAGCTCCTAAGGAATTGTAGGAGAGCTGGTGGAAAAAATTGCTTTTCCCACATAGCAAAGTTTCTTACTTTGAAGAATATGGGTGACAAGAAGTAGGATATCAGACACAGCTGATAACTTCCCTCCTGAATTTTCAGGGAATTTTCCCTTTTGTGTGAAATAGTTCAATTTTACCATTCCACATTAAATAATGCAGATGATGGAATTTTGAGGCAGCACGACATTTTGTCCTTTTTTTACATCCTCACTCCACGTGGCTTTTTTGAAAGGACAAATTGGAGTCATGGTTGCACATTCTGATGTTTAGCTGGTGTATAACACAAAACACTCTTCTCTGGTCATAAGGACTCTCCTTGAAGCTGTACAAGTGGCCTGGTACAAGTTCAGCGTGAGCGTGTGGCAATGCAGAAGAATTGTTACTCAGAAAAGCCACTAATCTCCAGACTATTTGAATTCACTTGGATTTATCACCAGAACCCACATAACAGGGAATTTCTTGTTCCTGCCATGGTATCACTACTCTTCCTGGCCAAACTGAAGTCTCATGCTGTATTTTGCAGAAATGATACCTGGACATGCTCCATGATTGCAGAGCACAGCTGGAGATTTTATGGCTGATGTTGGTGAGAGCAGGCAGGTGCTTGAGTCCTCTGGGCAAATTCTCATTCATAAACATTACATTAAATGATAGTGTAAAGAATGAAAGAGATTCATAATCTCAGGTATGTTCCCTTAAGACTTTAAAAGACAGGTAAGGGCTAGGAGGACTCTTTCAGAAATCATTGTCTGCAAGATGCACTTTAGATAAGACACTCTGAAGCATGCAATTCAGTATTTAAACAAAGATAAATTTGTGCATTACAGGGAAAATAAGATCGCTTACCTTATTAAGCTTAGCGTACTCAGCAAAATTGATATTTACCTGGGATTTGGAGGCATGTTTTGATTTAAATTTCTTAGGTACAGGTGTCAGTGATAAAACCTGGGAGCTGTGAATGATGCCTAGAAAACCTGATCTGGAACAGAGACTAGACAGAGCTCAATGGACAAAATAGGTATTTATTGAAAGGCCCTAAAGGGATACACCTTGGGCAGCACAAGAGCCTGGCCAGGGCTACACCCAGTTTGAATCCAAGATGGGTCCCTGTCACAAGTTTTTACATTTTTATAAGTTTTGGTTCATCTACATATTGGGTTCAATTGTCCAGTTACAGCTCCAGGTCACGAAGTCTCAACCCCCTGGCTTGTCCCCTTCTCGTCATGGTTGTTTATGCTTTTTTGGGTAAGGTTGTCCTTGATTCTCTAGCTGGTAAAGGACTGTTTTGTAGAACTACCCTGTGAAGAGAACTTGCTAACATCTAATATGAAGTCTCAGAGTTACATACTAGGCAACAGAGAATCTGAAAAATATAAAAGCTAAAACCCAAGGCATCATGAAATGGCAAATCTGTAATCAATGAAAAAGAGTGATCTGATACTTTGCAATTTGTTCTTCTGTATTTGGTGATGTTCTCTAATGCTTTTGATACTAACCCACTCTGCTATTTTGTAGCCTCCCTTTCCCACCTATGCTGTTTTTCTCTAGGTATATCTGCTGTACATATGTAGGGTATATGCTTGAGCATATTTCACTCTTCTTGAAGTGGGATATCAAAAGGCCAATATTGCTTTAAAGGAAGTGCCTTTTAATTCACAATCCTTAATAGATGTGTTGCAAGTTATTGTGACATACTCATGACAATTTGTATTTTTTCTGGAGTTTTTGTCTGCTGGAGCTGGTGCAGCCTCTGCCAGGGAGCACTTGTATTGAGCACTGTTGTATGTGGTGGCTGTAGAGGTGTTTGCTCTCTTCTCCCTTGGTGAAAACTTGGTCAATTCCAGTGCACAGAACCTCTAAGCTGCACCAGACCTCAGTTGCTGAAGGGAGCTCACAAGATGGTAGATGTTGTCAATTTGACCACAGACTGATTCAGAGCAGCTGCACAACCTGCACTGGCTGTGACTCAGGTAGCAAACTTTTCTATTTTAGGGTTGTTCCCTCCCATTCCTTGCTGTAAGGGTTTCCTCGGTGCTTGGAGCCATGCAGAAGCTGGAGATTGGCCTCACTAAAAAGTAGATAATTTCCAGTTTTCTCCTTGCAACAGAAGTCTCTATGCAGTTTCTGTAGCATTGTAGCCCTCTCCTTTTGGACAGGGGTCAGATTTGCAAAGTGGGAATGAGCATCTTGGAGCCGAGTTGACCTTATGCACAGACAAAGCTGGGCCATTGTCAGCCCAGAGCTTCCTCACTTTTTTATACAGGAGCCCACATGTGCTAACACAGATTTCTCATCTCTGGTGCTAAGTCGCTAGCAGAATAAGAATAGAATAATGCTAAGCATTTTCCTTGATTTAAATTTTGCAGAAAACCAAAGTGGAATGAACTTTGGCTCCTGTTCAGCTGCAATCTAGACATGAATTAACAGTCACTTCAGACTTAAATTAGACGAGTCAACCATTGAATGTCATTCAGCAGCACACCAAAATAAATCCAGATGACATTTATGACATATTTCATTGTTTCTATAATCTAAGTAATACAAAAGGTGTAAGTCACAGCACAATACTTTATTGCGTTTCTTTTTGAAACACTGTCCATGAATAAATTTAGACTGGAAATTGGAAGGTTTCCTACTATCAAAGTGAGAGGTGTATGATGTAGTTGCTGTGATTGCACTGCATTGCAGCTGCCTATACTGGACTGGAGCTCGTGATCCAGTTCCACTCCAGGCTGATGACCCTTGGTACACAAGGCTGCGTTCTTTAAAAACATATGTCAGCATAAAATGTTTTTGGCTTCCTCGTGTACTATTTTTATTCTGGAGTCATCAGAGTGCATAAAAAATAGAATTTTTGAGGTATTTAAAAACTAATTTTTAAAATTTCAATTGTGGTCTAAGAAAATATGAGTATTTGTGATAGAATCCTTCACTTGGGTATCTCTTCTGTGTGTCAAATATATTTAAAAATTCCAGACACATCCTTCTCAAAAAAAAAAGAGACTAGAGGAATTGGGTTATTCCCCAGTGTAGTCCTACAACTGAAAGATGAAATATGCAATGCATTTACTAATTAGACTGCACATTTTCTCTGACCTCTCAACTGAAACAATATATTATATATTTATTCATGTAGTGCCCACAGCAGATCTAGTGAAGTACCTGTGGTGTGCTGCCATTGGGCAAACTGCTTTCTACTACCCCCCTCAGACTGGGGCTGTTAGGGAATTGAGCTGTTAAGTGGACAGAACATGTAGTGGGGAACAGGACTGGGCCATGAGCTCAGTATCCATCCTGGCAGAAGGCTTCTGCTCCTCATGGAAAGATCTTTCACACAGCTGATAGCTCCAAGATAACAGTAGCCCTAGATTCATGCACTATTACTGACTGGCAGGACAGGAAAGGAAGGGACAGTTCAGGGAGCCATCCACATCAAAACACATGAAAATCAAGTTATAAACACAGGAAAAAGAGGAAGATTTAAATATGGTGGACTACAGGAAACATATATGCAACAGATAAAATAAGATCTCAATGACTGATGGTTTTACAGAGTAATTTTAAGGATGAACTGTTCCTAAACAATTTTTCCAGTGTATTAAGCACTAAGAGCATCAGGCATGCATGTCTTGTTCCACTCCTTTTTTTTTTCTTGAACAAACAAGTTGAATGTGACCACTACAAGAAAAGAGCCCACTCCCCACTTATGTGTGCTCCTTCCTTTGTCCTCTTTCCAATATCCCCCAGTAATGATGGAGCACAGGATCGTGTTCTGCTCTAATGTCTTTCTTGTAAGATTCGGAGGGTAGTGCCGTCGTGACCTTCGGGAGCAGTTTTTTCCATTTGGAAGGAGGCGGGGGAAAGAGCATTGAATTTGAGATTGATTTTCCTCCTTTTAGCATGTGGAAATTCAAAGGAAGCTCCTTGATTCACCAACAATGACTGCATCTCCAGCCTTAGAGAATGCAAAGGCATCAGTAGGAGCAGACTGATGAAGTTAATACCCTCAGACTGCATTGTGAATGTGACCAGAGTACACTATGTTGTATGCTATAGAAAAATCCTGGTGTTATTCCTTGCAGTGACTGGTCACAGTTTAAAAACAGAGAATTTTTATCTGAGGATTAAAGAAATGGGGAGCTCCAGCAGTTTTAGTCATAACTGTGTCCACAGTTTCTTGTTAAGGCAATTATGACCTACGTTTGTGGTGTGTCTTTCAGAAGCTTCCAAGGAATGCATCCAGCTGAAGGCCAAAATGCAAATTTATATTATCTATGGAGGTTTGAAAGATGACAGTTTTCCCTGTTACCCTTCCTGCAAATGGCTGGTCTATTCATCTGAAGTTCTAGGACATGCTGGAGGTGAACAATTATTCAGTGTGAATTTAATTTTCAGTAAAGAGAGGATTGAGTATATATATGCATAGAAAGTCTTTTGGAGAGTTTCCATCCTTCAATAGGAAATCCTGGGAAACTGCACTGGATGCAAGCCATTGGGTCCTTTGGAATCCTTGAATGTTCCTTCCATGCACCTTTGACTCTGAGCAGGCCAATTCCTTCTGCCTGGGCTTTTAAATTTATCTTTGCTGATCAGGAGAAAGGGCTGTCCAGCTAAAATTCAGCAAGACTTGACACTTCCTGGTTTTTTTCAAGTTTTGGAGAAACAACTGAGTGTACCCCTTATTTTTTAGAGGTGACATTTTTGCTTAAAGATGGAGCTGCATGTGCACCATCAAGGGAGGATAAGGTTATGCTCCTGCTCATGCTTCCTCTTGATCAAATGGTGCTTTCACCCTGCCGTTTTTGTGATGAGAATGGTTTCTCCATGGTACAACTGCTACAAACTGAGCTGTTGGCTCTGAAGGAGCACATAAATACTGTGGTATATATTAATTATAAAACATGCATTCCTAGCTGAAGAGGTGGTGTCCTGTATTGTGAAAGGTTTTGGTCATTCAGAACACTAAATGCTGAAGTTTGTACTTAGGAATAAATATACAGTCAGATTTCCACCCATGTTTTCTGTTGTAAGGCTGTTGTACTGTGAATATAAAAGACTGAAAGGTTCCAGTTGTTCCCCCCATTACTTTTGTGCTACTGGCTGGGTGGAGCTCATTGTTACTACTGTAGGAACTCAGACATTAATGAGGGCACAAGTAGATGGTACTTTGAGCCAGTGGACATTTGAAAGTATTAATTTGCTTCCAAAACTGATAGAGGAAAATACATGGGGACCTAAAATTTGTATTTAAAAGGCTTTACTTTAAGTGTACTTGAGAATAAATGAAGTTGTCCCTGTTCTGATCACTGGTTTGAGTACAGTCCTGAGAATTTGTGGATGTTTGTGTATTAAAATAGATTGTATCCAGAGAACACCTAGAGCTGGGTGAGCATGAGTTAACAGTGTGGTGGGATTCAGGTTGCTGGTAGAAGGAATTATTTTATCAATAAGATCCATCTTCATTACAGTTCCACTGATGAAACTCAAAATGCAATTTAGCACCTTATGTTGCTGTATCCATTCTACTACAAAATTACTTTCTCTTGCTCTCAGTAAATTACAACTATTTGAGTTTAGCCCCAGAAAGGTTCCTTTATTGTGCTTCTTATTGCTTATGAAATCTCTTTCAACTGTGTTGTTTACTTGTTGGACAGAGGATCTGAACCTATGCCAAGTTATTGTAACTTAAAAAACAGATTCGTTACTTGCATTCCTCCCTTATACCTATCTAGCTGCAGAGGGAAAGGAATGCATGTTGCTGTGTGTCTGCATAAAAATAGATGAAGATTTTTTCTCAAGAATATATTAACTCATACCTATTTGTGGGTCAACTTTGATACCTGAAGTTTAAACTGAAAATAGAGCATGTTGCAGTATTTCCAAGTATGTTCTTGCAGTCATCTTCTATTGGCTGGTTAATATTGTATGCAAGAGGTGAAAATAAAACATTTGCAGAAGACTCTCCAGATGCTTTGAGCTGTCATCATAAAAAGCAGATCTTGAGCTTCTCAATGAGTTCAAGTTATTTGTAACATAAATTGAAATATTTCCTTTGCTTAGCAATTAATTTTAGGAGAGCCTTACCAGGACTCAGGTGATATTACTTAGACATATGATCAGCACAAAGCTTCTGGGTTATCTGGTTTTATTTCCATTGAATTTTAGACCATGTAAATGTTAATTCTCTCAATCAAGAACATGGTGTGCATGTATTATACATGAATGTGCTGGGGTTCAGAATTATCCTTCATATGGATAATCTTCTTTTGAAACGCTGATAATTTAATAAGTAGTTCGCATATAAAATAACTAGCCTTACTTCAAAGCATTGTGCAAGATCAGTGAAACTGGAAAGAATTCAAACAATGCAGTGAAGGAGTGTTTTTCATGTTTGTGAGTCTGCATTTGAGAATTTGGAGACCTGTGTGCCTAGAAATAAAGGGCAATGTGAGTACCTTATGAGGTTTTGGATGAGCTAGGATTCGCAAACTGCCCATGTGACCTTCATCTTTAATCTGTGCTGAAAAACTTGTATTGCTCCCTGCATGTTGAAAGAGAACGTGGATTTAGAATGTTTGAGAACTTTGGAAAAGTATTAGTGTGCTTTTCAAATTCTTCCACCTGCAGAATCATGTGCCTCGCTTGCTGTAGCCTAAGTGAGGAAGTCTCAGGATTCGTTTGTTTAAGCTATCTGTAAGCAGCTTAGAATAGCTATTGTAGAGGTGAAAATATTGCTGCTTTAAATCTCAGCTTCCCACAACCTGCCAGGACTAGGAGCCAGGTCTGTGGTCCCACAGAAAAAGTGAATCTCCCATTTCTGGTAGCATATTGTTCCAATTTCTCACCCTTTAGTAATGTCCCTTCTAAATGAAGAAATTGTTTCAGAAATGGGGACTAAGGGTTGCCAGAAAAGCTTCTGAAGCTGGGTCTAGATAATGTGATGTTTGGAAGGAACCCCTCTCTCTCACTACCACCACCATTTCTGAAGCAATTTTTTTGCTTTTTTAGCATCACTCTGTTAGGGAAGGTGTTCAGGATGTTGACATGCTAATAGCAGTCTTAAGGGACGTAAATCAGTGAACACAGAACCCAAAAGCAAAGATGAATCATCACAGTTCCACAAAGTGTCATATAAATCTGCAGCTTAACTGAGATGCATTGTCTTATTTGCACCAGGTATTTACAGTATCAGTGTACTAATTCTGTGCTGCTATATAGTTAGTTCCTGCTGGTAAAGTTGTTATTTATTCTTCTTGTCATGCTTATTGCACTTAATGCCACACATCAAGCTGTGCACATCTTAAAATCAAGTGGCAAGTCCCTGCATACAAATCACCCAGGAAGGTTTCTGCATTTTGGGCAGCAGAAGCACCAACTCCCTCCAAGCTCAGACTGTTATCCCGAAACACACATGATCCTTGTTCTCCCTTTAGCACTTTGAGGTTTGACTAACTTCTTCTAGGTCAATTTTTTGCTTTGAAAGTTCAGAAATTTTGAAAATTAGATTTTGCTTTTTGGGTCCAGATGTCAGGTTCTAGAACTTAAATGTCATGAATCTTTTGACTCATGGAAATATTTAGATCATAACTATGGTGATCTTATTTTCTTTATTTATAAATCTATTTCTTTACTAGGTGAAGCCTTATTGAGTGTGAATTTTTAAAAAAATGCTAGATAAGGTTAAGCTGCTAATTTTGTTTTCAAATGTGAACTTCAATAAAATAAAGTGATATGATTGTTATTTCAAAAATATAAATATGTCATTTGCATTATTTGGTCTTTTAGTCATTTGTAGCCATGCTGTGATGTCCTAATGTGGTCAGCATTAACCAAATTCTGCTCTGACTGAAGTCAGTGATTGCTTTCTTTGGATGAAATACTAGGCGTTTTTTAAAATGTTATCCTTTAATCTTCTTTTTTTTCTTAGCTTCTAATATATGCTTTTGTTTCTCATAAAGGCTTGTTTCTGAGGGCAAATGTCAGGTAGCATGAGGATTACCTTGTTTTGCTTTGCTGGAATGTACTCAGAAAGCTCAAGTTATCAGATTAGTGATTGCTGTTGCAATTAATATTGTGTAGTGCATCTATCATCAGCCTGCAGAAAGCCTGGTGCTGTGGACAGAGATCCTTTTCCATGTCTGGGAAGAAAAGAGCTTTTCACCTGCAACTGCTCCTCCCTCTGGCAGGAGCTGTGGGCTGATTCTGTACATCATCCTTAAGGTATTTCCTCCAGACTGAGCTGGGTTGGTGGGGACAGGTCCAGCAGATCCCTGCTTGTCTGAAGATTGCCCTGAGTGGGGAGTGCTCCTCGAGCGCTCCTGGGTGCTGCAGCACTGCTTGGGCTGGAGGGATGGCAGCTCCACCAGGACTGATGGCAGACACCTGAAGGAAAACAGGTCACTGAAACTCTCCACATTACTGCTTTTGGCACAGCCCTTAGCTGTCTATACCATGAGATGTTTTCTTTCCATGAAGTCTGATGAAAAATTAACACCAGCATTTCTGAAGTTTGCTGAAAACGCTCACCGGAGAGCTGGAAGCATGTTCATTTATCCCCAAAACTGAATTTGCCTTCTTAGTGCTAAGTATAATAACCAAGGTAGCCTCTTTTACCTTTAAGAAAAACAAAGTGTTTCTCTTTGGAAGTATTTCCTCCTTCTCTTTCATCCTCAGCCTTTTCCATGTGGCACAAAAAGCAGCCATCAGGCCCCCACGGCAGCTGGTACCGCATAGCTGGAGTGGTTGTGTCACGCAAAGACTGAAGAGGTATGGAACTAAGTCAACAAATTCTGATTTGTTGGTTCAACTGAGTACAAACTAAGGAAAAACCAAGTTGGGAATGGAGAGCAAATATATGTGAGAGGCAAGCCACAACTTGCAGTAAAGAAAATGTTTGCAGAAAACACCAGCATTACAGGTTTATCTAAGGTGTGGTCTAGCTTAAGCTGCAGTAATTACCCAAGGTACCATAGCTGTGGCTGGAAAATGAAGTGCTTTATAAACTTAACCCATTCATGTCTCCTGAGACCAACCACAGTCTTATACCTAGGCCAAGCCAGGGCATTTCCAGTGCAATTGAAAATTCCCAAGATCTCATTCTCATTCTCTTACCTGCCAAGACAGCTTTGAGGCTCTGCATTCTCACAATATTTCAGTGTTACAAAATAGCAAACAACAAAATAAGCTCTTTTATTTTACTTTTTAAAGATGCTTAAGATTCTATCAACTGTAATCAAAGCAGTAAAATGAGAGGAAACCCTTAAAAATACAGAAGAATCAGGGGAAAATATTTGCTGGGTAGTTATACATGGGACATGTATAACTATGTAGAAATAATGCTGTGTGAGTAAGGGAGAAAAAATTAAAATGGCTATATATGTTGAATGGAAGTGTCTATGTTGAACTATCAGTGGTAGAAATACTGCTATCTTGAAGAGAACTGCCAAGAGTTTGGCTGGTTTATTCTGTTCTGAGGAAACAGAAAATTATTCAGGATGACTGCAAAATATTTAAGCAAATTTGAAGCAGTGCCTCAAAACATGGCAAAAATCTGAAGGGATTTGTTTATGAGGAAAGAACTCAAAACCCCGGAGTAGGTGAAGTTTGGCCAAAAAGGACTTTCATGCATTTGAACATTTAAACTGTGAGTATAATAGATTGTCTATTATGGATGAATTCCCAGGAACTGGCTGAAAAGGAGGACACTAAAATTTATGTTCCAAAGCCTTTCATTCGCTGATGTGCAGAGAAATGGCTTTCAAAGAAGAGATCAAGAGCTCGCCTAATTTAATATCCTCTATAAATGCTTCCAAAGGATCTGATTTGGGACCAATAACTTCTCTTTTAGTCAAAACATTGTGTGTGATGTTTTGACCTGTAAAATCAGAGATGAGTCTTCTGCTTCCCTTGCTGACATGTTCCAACATTTAATCTTCTTGAATAGCTCCTGTGGGTGGCTACTCTGACCATGGTTAATCTTCCCTGGCTAGAGCTGGTATCTTTAGACAAATTCAGATTTGTCTGGTTTCACATCCAGGGAATTAATCTGGATCTATTAGCTGGGGTGGGGAGGGGAGCTGGCTTGCCTAACACTATAATTTTTAGTGAGTTTTCTGGTTGGCCAGAATGAAGCCCAACTACCCACTAGCCCTTGCATCTACTGTTCTTGGAGAATCTTTGTTGTGAAGGAGGCTGTTCTGGCATGTTTTCATGTGTGCTACGTTTATTTTAGAAATGTTATCCAAAGAGTCTTGGCAACAAGAGCTGAGACTGTCATTACCGTGAAGAATGGGAAAATAGAAGAACAGCTGGTGTGTTTGGTGTCCTGGGATCTGTCACTCTTAGGATGCCCCCTCCAAAAGTAAAATCAAACTATGTATTTGTTAATCTTTCATAATGTATAATAAATTACAAGAAGCTGAGAAAAAAGCCAAGCCATATCCTGCAAAAAATCAGTTTAAAGTTGACAAATGCTCACTGACTAGGTACATTCCTAGCAATATGGGAAAGGAAAGAAAGTGGTAGGGCAATCTTCATTAAGTTTATTACCCAAAATTACTTAGGTCCTTGTTCTTAGTTTGCATAGGCTGTTGTTATTGCCCTCACTGAGAGGTGCAAAACATCCAGTCAGGAGCACTACATCAGCCCCAGGGCAAGCTGATAGCAGGCAGCAGCATCAAAAATAAGTATTAAAGGCAGTGGAAGCTGGTCTGGCATTCCAGCTGGGCTAACTGGTCCTGAGGAGGAAAAGAGTGTAAGGATCTGGACTAAGCTTCATGTGTTGCCTTGTGTAACACAGATTTACCTTCCCTCCTTGCCAGTGGGAGGGCTCTGTTTCTTTGCTGGCTTTCCTGATTCTCTGCCTCAGGCTGTGTCACTTGTTCCCCATGGCCTTTCTCTGAATGGTCTTCATTTATTTATTTATTTACTTCAGGAATTTGCTTTATATGTTCTCATTTCATTTTTCAGCCTTGATAAAATATCTTTCTAAATTTGTTCTTCACACCCCTGTGTTTTCCTGTGTAGAGAGCTGTAGGGGGAAAGGTTTGCATAGGAAAGGACTGCAGAACCACAGTGCTCACACTAAGCCCAGACAGTTTAAATCTCTCCCTGACATTGATGGACATACATGTAATCATACTTGTGTGTTTTATTTTTATAAATAAAAACCAGAACTGTGAATTCTGTGAACTGTGAACCCTTCTACAGAACTGTGAATTCTGTGAAACCCTCTACAGAACTGTGAATTCTGCTTCCTTTGAGTCCACTTTCCAGCTGATAAAATCTCTGTCATCTCTAGTAGTGTTTCATAGAAAAAACGTTTATTGTGGTGCTTTTAAAAGTTACTTGGAAGTTTTACCTTGTGCTAATTGATTTGTTGTGACTTACTACAAATAGTTATGTGAAAGCAATTTGAAAATCCTGTGTTTAAGAAAAATATATCACAAATGAGCATTTTGAGGGAACTAACAGTTTTTACTTTGCTGACCAAAATATTGGTGTGGCTATTCTTGACAGAGTTTTCCATGTAGAAAAAAATTCCGCCTGCACTCATTTGTCTTGTCTCTCTGCCTCCATATCTGTCTTGAACTTGCTTTTCTAACATTTTCATTTGTTGTTCAAATATTTGCCATCCTTAGAAGAGCAGAGGAACTTCAAGCATTTTGAAAACATAGAAGGGCTCCTTAAACTCAAAGAAAATTACAGAGATGTTGCTTTAAAGTGCCCTGCTTAAATAAATTAGAGAGTTCTACAACTCTTAAATGCCCAATAGAGATGCAAGAGGCACCTAAAATAATAGACTTGGTCACACTTATATGAATCTCTCTTGAAGGACATAAGAGTAATAAAATAAACTGGCTGCACTAAACCACAAAAGCGCAGATAATAATAATAAAAATGATACAGTACAGCTCCCCTAAATGAATCTTTGTTAAAGGAAGTGACCAGGCAACAAGACTAGAAGAAGGAAAGGGGAAAAAAAATTAAATTATTTAAGTTGTTGAAAGAATCAATTTTTCTGACTCTCAGTGCAAAATATTGCCAGCTTTGCAGATAGTTCTTCAGAAGCAGAAAGGCTTTTTAAAGCATTTCCTTTCATATAGAAGCATTTTGTAGACTAACTATAAAGAGTAATATGAATTTACATGCTGCAGGTAAGAAGTAATAAAGTGCTGGTTTAGAGTGCTGTTTTTTTCTTTTCCTGTAACCTCTAAATCCAGGGTTTAACCCCAGACAGTTTCAGAATATTGTTGCAATCAGATTTTTGTCAACAGGCCCTGAACAAATTGAGTTTGGTGGGTTCGTCAAGGTTATGTAACAGCAAACATTTGGAAAAATTGGGCACAATTGTCAGCCTTTGCTCTGAAAGGGCACAGGATTAAATGAGCATAAAAATTTAATTGTCCTCCCACCCTGAATAAGGCTGAGGCTTTCCATATTAGGGTCGGGCTGGCTAGTTGAGCAGCAATTTTTATCTGGCCCCTGGATAAATAGATGCATTCAGCCTTCTCGGTCCTTCAACCTTCATTAACACAGAAATTAATCACATAAATTAAACATATATATTTTGCTGGAAAAAGTCTTAACAAGCTGCATCCTCTACTGGACAAGAGAAAAGAATCAGGCATGTGTACATATTTAGCCTGACAATGCCAAGATTTCCAGAATATGTTTAGGTTTCTGTCCTTAATTTTTAAGGAGCAGATTGGCAGCTGGTGTAAATTGTCTACACTAATCACAATGGAGTTAGGCCAACATATACCATGAGGGAATGGGTTTTCAGTTTGCTGGAGGCTCTCAAATTCCCATTCTCACCATGTTTTCTTTTTTAAACTTCATTGATACTTTGCTGTAATTCCATTGCTTTCAGTGAAGGTTCATTGGTGTGTAGTTGGAATAACTGAGCAGAGGATCGGTCCTTTAGACCTTAGGAGGACAAGTGTATTCCTGAATACACTTGTCTTCAGGAGTGAACCATCATGCATGTAAAGATGCCAAATTTGAGATACATATTACATTTATATGCTCTCTTTCATTCTTTATAATCCTATGGACATTTACAAGTATTGTAATGGCAGAAAACTGTCTGATTTTCTTCCACTGGAGCAGTTGATCAGTAAAATAAATTATGTTAAATAGCAGAATAATGACTGATAACCTGGGTGCTTTTCTGAGTTGCAGGGGGAGTTGTTCTCCTCAGCCTTTCACTGTAAATGGCACTGAGTTATGTGATAATGCTGACCATAAGCCATTAAAATAAGGCAGGATTTGCTTAAAAGCAAAAGCTTTGTATTTAAGGTTTATTTTTCTCATGTTTAAAATATGAAATTTCAGAGTAAAAGGAAGTGGTAAAGCCTCCATCCTTCAAAGCCACGGGAATGTATCCGCTTGTTCACACATGCTCTATAGTTCTTGAAAGTGTGATTCTCATTTTACCAGTTAATCCAACACTTGGATGTGTTTGGAGGACAGCTTAGTCCTACCTCAATGTTTTGATTTCCAGGTAATTATAAAGAAGAATGTACTGCATCATTCCTACCTTTTATTTGTGTGTCAGTGTTGAAAAAAATATTAGAAGTGCAATTACAGATAGTCCAAGCTGTGTGTGGGACACAGAGCTCCTTTAGATAACGTGAGTGCCTCTTGTGAAAGACATGTATGGAATTTGGTGGGTCTGTCTTGTGCACCTGGGTCTGTGGGATGTGCTGATGCACAAGTCAGTGAAAGTTAATTGTTTCATGTCATGGCTACCAGATCCTTCCAGTTCTCCCTTGGCTTGCTCCTCTCTCCCACCCCACTTGTTTGCTCTGGGATGTGCAGTCTGATGAAGTGGGAAGCAGAGGGATTCAGGGAGCTCTGGGCCTCCACTGTTTTACAGAGCAGGAGATGCTGCACAGCCCTCTGAAATGCCTCTGGCACTGCTGAATTTCACATACTGTCTGCATTTCCTAAATCTGGCACTCAACTGCAGAAGAGCTGGCAGCTTTCTACCTTAAACTGGCTGGGAATTAGACATCTTTTCCTATGGAAAAATAGGCAATGTTTTAAAATAGCTTAAATGATGAATCAGAATGAAACATTAGAGGGGAAAAAGCCTCTAACATGTGTACTTGTGTATGTGAGTGGGTGGCCAGGAGCTTCTTAAAGAGTCCAGGGTTTAGGATAGCAAACAATAGAGCTTGTTTATGGGATTTTAGCTGGATGTCTGGAAACCCCTGTCCCATTTTGAATTTTACAAAGGTGGAAAGGGAGACAGGCAAGGAAGCAGAAAGATAAAAGGCACTGGAAACCCAGGGAACTTGGTTCTGGCACACTGCTGTTCCTCCTGCTTTTTTTCAGTTTCTCCTCTCCTCTGCAAGGCTTCTGTCATTTTAATATGGAGAGAGACTAACAAGCATTGTATCTAGGGAAATTTTTTTTCTATTAAGTATGTTTCCTACAAAATTTTTCATTTGGGCAAGCATAGGACTGATTAGAAAATTATCACAGAAAAAAATTCTTAGCTTTGTTTTGACTATCCACCAGTGAATTCAATGTAGTTCACACTGACACATGTAGCCACTCTGGTCACTTTTAATAAGATTGAGTTGTTTTCTCTGAGGTGTTTTGGTTGAAATGCAAGGGCTTTGAACAGTAAAAATATATATGCTTAGGTACCTAGAATTATTCTGCCAAATATGCCTTCGTTTCCACTGGAAAGTCTGGTTTTCTGCAACTAATGCTCCAAAACACATCCCCCAAGTTCTCAAAAGCCTTCCAATTTCTTGTTTCACGAACTTCGTTATTATATGGTCAGTCTGTGACATTCCAGGTCTCAACATTAGTGACATCTGTATTGCACTGTGATTCAAATGAAAGGATCTCAAATAAAGCACCACAGATTTGAGGCACCCCCAAAAAACCAGTACAGTTTCTGATTTAAAATTAGAATTAAAAAATGCTGAAGGATAAAAATATACACTCTCAGAAATACTAGTGCTGATTTACAAGTAAGTACACAGGGACATTTCATTGCTCCTGTGTTGGACAGGGAGACATGGGGAAAAATTCAAACCTCTATGAGACTTTGAGGAAGTAATTTCAGAATTCATATACTGCTGTTTGATATTATTATTATCAGGTCTATTTATTGCATCTAAAATATTAGGTATTTTCAGAGGAGATTATATTGCATTGCATTATTATATAACCTCAGAATACAAATACTAACATTAGTATTTCCTAGTTGTTAGTATGAGTTTTGTTACTGGAATATTAAATATGAGCAGGGAATATAAACTATGAAAATTGGTATAAAAGATTTAATTAGCAGAATGAGACTTTTTAAAGAAAATAGCTCATGTGTTCCTCCTGTACTTGTAACTCCATTTACCCATTCTCTTTAAGCTTTGTTAGAATTTAGTGTCAAGAATCTTAAACAGTAACTACTTTGATTAAAGCTATTAAGTTTTAATTGTTCTTCTTGGTACATTGTGCTTGCCAAAATCCAATTGCCAAGTGAGTTTATCTAGGAGGTTTTTCTCTCCCTTGAAAATGGCAGGAAGAAGAGTGTTATCCATAAAGCAATATATTGTGTCTCAGAAGTGAAAGTTGGGGAAGGGAAAAGAAGGTTGCCATCTCTCAGACCTAAAGAATTTCAAAGGCTGCGAGCTTAACAGAAATTCTTTTAATTTCCTGCCACCCATCTTGTTTTCATGGTGACCCATGAAAATTGACATGAGACAGTAGTATGCCAGCATTTCTTAAAGGAAAATCACCTTATTACTAAAGCTTTGAGAACTCTGAGAAAAGCCATAGGAGCAAGCTTTATTTCTGTCTTTTAGCCAGCTGAAAGTTCCCCAGGTTTGAGATTAAAGTGGAGAAAGATCTGTGTGGTGCAGAATGCACTAAGAGATGGCTGGACCCAAGGCATTCACTGCCCTGTTTGGGGATAGTTCATGACCAGGCCAGGCTCAGTACCAGTAGAAATACATTGCATTTATATTGGCTGTGCTTTTTCCCTGCCTGCTCTCTTCCCTCCCTTAGATTTACTTAGAGTGAAACAAGTAACATGTGATGATAAGTAGACAGTGCTGTGGAGCTGGGCTATCCTTTGGTGTCTAAATACACCATGGAGAGCATGCAAACAGTCCAGGAGATGTTTGAAACCAAAGAGCCTCACCCCACTCCTCTCCATGCAAGCTCTGGGTCATTGTCCTTTGCTGTGCTTGTTCCACGCCAGACCAGACTTTTTTCATTTCACTGGAGTATTTTTTTTTTTGGGGGGGGGAGTGGAATGAAAGCCACTGATTTCATGGCTAATGAGAAGAAGGGATATATGGAAGAAATAGTGACAGTTTTCCATCACATTCTTATAGCATCCCATCCTGCTCCGGGCCCTCAACTTGTCTGTCCAGGTTGTTTCTCGTACATATTATTGCAAAGACTTTAGGGCAGACTCTCAAACCAGATGTGCCTTTGAGACCTAATGCTGCCTAGAGTGCAGCTCGTCCTGGATGGAAAGCAACATGGATTCATTTTTATCAGTTTGTTCCTGTGCAAATCCACCTGAAACTTTTGCTAGACTGGTATTGCTAACCAAGTACAGAAATCTCCAGTGGAAACAACTCACAGGTCTCTATTCTGGAGGTAGCAGGCACTCTGAACTGAGGGACTGTGGAATGCAAGAATTTTCTAGCAGCTTACAGCAGTGCAAGGTGACGAGCAATGCCTAATGCTGCTTGCCTCCACTTTTCCATCCCATCCGCAGTAATAGAGAGTGCTCAGGAGCACTCTGCACTGCAAAGGATCAAGTCTGTTATCTCTTCTGGTGTTTTCAGAGAGAAAAAAATCACCATTGAGAGCCTCTGAAAGCCTCTAGTTTTTAATGATATATCTGTACCTTTCCATTGTGTTCTGCTAGAAAAGACATTTAATTTATTTTAAAGGATCTGGGGGGTTCAGTGAGCCCAGTTTGCACTTTTTTTTTGACATATCCAGCATTCCCAGCAAGGACAACTTCTTAGCGTGGCAGGCTACAGAACAATGCAGCTTTTTCACTTTGCCCCTCTTTCTTCCAAGGAATACAAGTCTTCCAGAGAAGAGAACATCTCTCATTATATAAAAAAATAAGTGTGGCAGGTTGTGTGTATCATATAGGTGGGAAATACAAACTTTTGTAGAAATGAGCCATTCTAGACCTGGGTGCTGTAAATCTGATCACAAAAGTGATTGTCCTCATAGCTGAAAATGCATGAAGGAAACAAGTGTTTCAAGGTGAAAATGAGAGTGCTCAATTTAAACTGCAGAGAAATTGCAGCTTTTACACTTTAGGGGCAGGAGATGGCTTGTTGTGAGGTGTGTGAACCATGCTTTTATGCACTGGTGCCTTACTCACGGGCACAAGCTTGTTAGTGCTGCTGCAATAGGAGAAATAACAAAATCCTCTTTGTCTCAAGTTGGTATCTACAAATTCTCACAGGGAGAAACAAAACAAAACAACACAAAACCCCCAACAGTCCAACATGTCAAACCCTCCGCTACTTTCACATGTGAAAATCCCCTGAGAGAAATATTGTGTATCGCTACTGTAGATAGAGTACATGTACTCAAGAACAAAGAGGGCTTAAGAAGAAGACATGGTGAATATATAATAACTCTGAATAAATACCGTAAGTCCTCTCTTGTTTCTTTGCAAGTGCTTTTCAAGAAGTGAATAATAGTAAAGCTCTCCAAGTCACTTAGGGTCTGAGCCTGCAAATATCTACTCATAGGAGTACTTCTTACTCATGTAAGTAGTCCCATTGAAGTCTGTAAACCTGCTCATGTGAGTAACGCTAAACAAGTTCAGGGTCTAAAACACTATGGGGGAGACAAAAGCATATACAAGTACAGCCCTAAGACTCTTCAGACATGGAGCAGCAAAAGATTTATCTGAGGCTTCCAATGTAAAGCCTTGTAAATTAGTACGAAGATCTAAAAAATCAGGCCGCCGCTGTATTGGGAAGCAATGGAGCTCTCTTAATATGGGGATATAGGGGTAATGTGATGGAAAGACTTAGATGCAGCATGTAGTCTAGCAGTTGTATTCTGTACTCCTCACAACCAGAGCAGTGGCTGGAAGTCTAGCGGGCAAATAATTATAGTAATCAAGTCACGATGAAACAAAGGAGAGGCTCTTATTCCAGCAACTGGCCAAGGGAACAAAAGGTTGCCTGGCTGGATTCCTGAAGGAGAGTGGGATTTGCTACGTAACGCGAGATATAAACTTTGATGTATTTAAATTGTTTTACAGACTTGTTTGCTTTTACTTTTTAAATAACTATTGACCAAAAATGAACTAATAGTTGGCCATCAATCTAGCTGATTAAATCTTGGGCAGCAATAAATGGAAATCTGCTAAAAGTCAGGGCTTGATTCAAGTCTTATATACTTGCCAATATAAAAACAATATGTGTTGAAATCCTTTTGCACTGTACTTAGTCTGATGAAGCAAGGAATAAAATTCTTCACAATTTTAAGGCTAGAAAGTAGCAAAGTTTTCTGTCATGGACTTTTTTGGGAGGCACAACTCTGGCTCTGTCTTTGTGATCTGCAGCTAAGAGCAGGGTGTGAAGAATGCACTTTGCAGCCAGGTGGACCACAGTCTGTGTGTGTGTTGCAGTCCCCTGCAGTTAGTGAGGCTTTATCCATCACAAAAAAAGCTTGGCCAGTCCCGCCTAATTTATGCTGAATATGTGATGCAGCCTCAATATATTTTGAGTTAAATAATTCAGAAATCTGCCTGGCATCCGCCTTGTCTGTTTTGCACGTGGGATGAGTCTGGACATGTGAATATAAGAGGGACATGAGGATGGTCCAAGGGTCAGTTCTCTTCCAATTGGTAAACCTGTGTCTTAATCTCCATTTTGCAGGAAGGGAAGGTGAAGCTTAGAGAAATGAAGGCCCAGTGTAATGGAAATCAATGGTGAATAAATGGAAGATTGTATCTGGAGTGGGGGGTGGGTGTGGTAATCTGCCCCCAGCAATTTCCTCAGGCTAAAAAATGAAGTTTCTCTGAAAGAAGAAACCTCCTGATGGAGATCCAGGTTTTGTTTTGTTCTTTACTTAGGATATTGCTTAGCTTTGAGTGGACTTGCCTCCTGCTTACTGGGCTGCTCTTGAACAAAAGTCTGTTAATGTTTGAACATGGGTGGAAATGCTGGGAAGTATTATTGGCCCTTTGCCTTTACTACTGTGTTATTTTTAACTTGCATAAATTTAAAAATCTTTAAATAAGGGTGAGGGAGTCTTATCCTTTAACTGAAAGTGCCAAATTACTTATTGCCTTATTGCTTCCATCATGATTCTTCTGGCTGCATTCGGGGTTGCTTTTTCCTGCTCAATCAAATTTTCCTGAATTTTCTCTTTCAAAAGGAAGGTTCTTATGAAATAACCTGGATTTTTCTGTGAACTGTGACTGGTCTTGAAATTCTGTGATATATTTGGATCCAATCCCATACATCAAATACTGAGGAAGCAGCTAGCAGAAACACTTCTTGAAAAAATTAGGAGTAATAAAATTACTGTATCCACACTATTCCTAGGAATCCAAACAAGTTTGGCTGCCTGATCTCTAATGCTCTAGATTGGACCACTGAGACTTTGATTTGGCTGTTTTAAAACCGGTAATGTTCATATGTAGCAAATGGAGTTTCTACCAGTGCAAAATCTGTCCTCCACTTTTCAACTTTACAGAGAGATTTCATCTTTGTGCCTTTTTTTCCTCTGGGGAAAAAAAACCAACCCCATTTGAGGGGGGAAAATAGAGATAAGAAAGCCCATGAAGAAATACTATTTCTAAGTAATGTACTTTTTTCAATGACAGCTTAGTATTTTTGTTAAACGGCACCACTTTCAGCTTTCAAAAAGGTTTAGCCAACAGTGCTTGCACTGCTTTCGACAAGGCAAACCTTGCCCACCTGTTATAACCTTTAGGTCATTCCAATCATGTTATTTCTCCCATAATGCCAGAAGTAATGGAGTAGGCAGGAAGTGAAAGTAGAAGTTATACAGCACTGCTCTCCTGCCTTTTGTTTGCTTGTCTATAACTACCTTAAACTACTTCCTTCTCATCATTATAACAATGGGATGAAATGGTTCTTTATAAATGGCCATGAAGTAAAGGCAGGCTGCAAAGGCTTCTGTAACCTATTATTATGACCTTTCTCTCATCAGTAATTGTTTAGCAATTTGTACCTGAAAAATCCAAGCTGTCTGTAATGTGCCACACAAGGTGTGGTGAAAGGGCTTTGGAGACAGCTGGAATAATTATTAAATACCGATGTGGTACAAGGCAGTGAGTCTAAGCAGCATGAAAAGGCATCAGAAGGTTGAATAATGAACTGACCTTAAAATGCATTAGACCCTGGATTGTTTTGGTGAAATAAATGTGTGTGATTTAACACAGAGGGTGTTGATGCTGTGCTTAGATTCACTTCATTAAGAAAAAAAAAAACAGAACAACAAAACAAAGCCTGAAAGAAACCTGGTGTAATTCTGCCATAAGTATCTGTAACAGATACGAGACTCCATGAAATCTTGGTGTCTCACAGAACTGGCAGGAGGATAAAGTCCTGAAATACCCTCATGCTTTACTCCTGAGCTACAGGGTCTCTTGTAAGCACCATTTCGGTATCACAGCCCACCTATTTGTTTAGATTAAAGCTGTAAGCAGCCTGACCTTCTCCAAACTCCTTCAATTGATCTCTGGGGCAGAAGCTTTATTGGTATTTTTTTACTAACTTTTGAACATGGCAAGTAATAGAGTTGTCCTTGTGACTAGGGATGAATCAGAGCCAGACACTGTAGGGATAGGTGAGTGTAATGCAAGATGAATATCAGCAAGTGTCTGTGGTCTATGGAGGCTGCTGGGCCTGTGGGAGTGCAGTGATTGCAGTGAGATCTTTTGCTTATGCTTTGGAATTGAAAAAGAAAACTTTTGAAGTGTCCAGTGTTTGCCTTGAGCCGGATTGTTTGTGGTATTTTGCCCAACTATTCCTTGTCCTAAGTCTGGCCACCCACTATTTTGTGTAGTTTGTCTTTTGCTGGCCCTTTTCCCAAACCCGTTAGTGTTTGCCCAGCGAGTGCCAAAGCTTTCATTCTTCCTTCCCTGAATGGCTCCAAATTTGCATCTCCTGCAAACAGCCCAGCTGTTAGAGTCACACTCACAGTAAATGGCTGACACACTATTTATACACACTTCTTCTTCGGTAGCAACTTGCTCTGTGTTTAGGTGGGGAATATAATATTGCTTGACTTTATTTTTCACACTCCTGTTTTTAAAATTCTCCCTCTTACAATATTTTGACAGGTTTTCCTAGTTTTTTGGCTTTGGCAACAGCAGATATTGGCGTATCTTTTAGTCTTTTCTTTTTCCATTATGATTTTGAACACAGTCTGGATGGTTCACAAGGGACATCAGCGCACAGAAGCAGCCATGAAGATGGGAAGAATAAGTGGCTGCCAAGCAAGCGGTGGTGCAGGGAACTGCCTTGTGTGCCCTCTCCTGGCTGGAAGCAGCCGGCTCAGGCCGGCACGCCATGCTCCTGGTGCTGCTGGCTGCTCCAGCAGGTCAAGCAGCAAGAGATAATGTAGGGATTTATGCCACAAACAAGACTAGGCTCTTCCTCTGTAACCTCAGCTATTGTCACTGCCTGTTCCTCAGTAATGCTCAACACTTCCTGCCCCCCGGGCATGTCTTTTCCGACCTGCTTCCTTCAGCTCTGTCCCTCTACGTTTGGCAAGAAGCTGCTAGAGGCAGCTGGTGGGGGCGTACGAGGCCTCCTCGGCGCTGGGCTGTGGTTCCTGAGATCCTGCTCTCTGTGGGTGCTGGCATCCCCTCTCCTGGGACAGGAGGTTCTGGGCTCTGGCTTGTCCCTCCTGAACTGGGATCGCTATAGTTGGATGCATTGTGCACTTGCCACCTCCAGCCTCATTCCCAGGGGCTTTGCAGAACTTCACCTGGGTTCTTATGTGTCTTTTCCAGCTTGCTCCCTCCTCTTGCTTCTCTGGGATGACAAGTCCTTAAGACCTTGTTGTTCAATGGCTACAATGTGGTCATGTGCATCAATAAATGGACAGTCACTCTTTTATTCTTTGTTTTATGGTGACTGTCAGATGTTAGTGTTCTGGGTACAGCTCTGGGCCTTGAGGTGAGATGCCAGACCTGCTGTTGCAGGTCCCCATGTAAGGACTTTTTACTATTCATTTTACTAGCACAGTTGCTGTGATGTTTATATATTTGTTTAGTTCTTTGGAGAAAAAAAGTTGTATTTTTGTACACTAGCATATTATGTAATATAACCTAGTCTGCCCAATGTTGCATTGCATTCGGCAAGGGAGGAGCCAGATAAATGTGCAAACTGAGCAATACATATGTGAGTAAAGCAAACCTCTGCTTTCTCTCTTTCCCTAGTACCTTGTTTATAAACCTTTTACACTGATTTCTTTCTGCTTTTAAATCCTAAAGGAGTGATGATGGTGAAGGACTTTCTGCTAAAGAGAAACTGAGGCCCTAATCCTGAATTTTTTTTTCCTTGGCCTTTAATTTAAAATGAAGAATGTATATCAATCTTAGCAAGATCAGAGGACAATTTATCATTTGGATGAGTCCACTAAACCACTTTTCAGTAAGATAGTACTTTTCTTTCCTGCACAAATGCAGTAAGAGCTGTCCATTTAGCTAGGTTGTTGTTTGACCTGTTTTAGTTTGTTTCCAGTTCATTAAAAAATGGTGGAGAGAGGCCCCCTATTTAATTTTAAATTTGTGTAGGAATTTTGATGAATTCCTTGAAATTCAGCAGCAAGCTTAGTTTTTAAGTTAGACATTAAGAGCATCAAATTAAGCTGTCAGCATATGAAGTGATACAGAAGAAGATGTGTACAAGTACGAGCACAAGAACATGAACACACACAAGCATCTCTTTCCTCTCTGTGCTGACTGGGAAGTCTGAACAGCAGAACTAGAGGCTGGGAATTACATTTTAGTAATTCTTTTCTAGTTATGTCAGATTTCTAGCATGCTATTAGAGACATATGTGTCATCCTCACCATCACCCAACATATCATTGCTGTTTCAAACTGTTACCAGAGCTGTTGACACAGAATATTGTGTCTGTCGACAGCTCCAATTAGTTGGCGTGTCTGACTACTGACAGCACAGTCTACTTTTGTTTATGAAGACGGTGTGAGCTGTATCTCACTCTCACAACCTCCAGTGGCAGACAGATGGATAGAACTATATAATCATCAACGGAAGCGGGTGATATTCTGTCTTCACAAATCATCATGTGGAGCAGAACCAACGGCCTTTTGTCTGCTTTCAGAAATGACTGCAAGATTCCTCCCATCTGTCAAGTTATGAGGATGAATATGTATAAAATACATCAGATATATATGCGGGGTTTTGTATTGTGGGGTTTTTTTTGTTTGATTGGGGGGCGAGGGGGGGGAGGGGGGAAACTGCTTCTTAATTTTCACCAGATGTTAGCTATGAGACATGGAACAGTAGAGGGAGAAGCACAATCATTTTCTCTCAAATTGAACTTTCTTGAGGTTTGTTTTTTTTTTTTTTTAAAGGAATGGACCCAACCCCTCATCATTTGCAAGTGTGGAACCCCATTGATTTCCTAAGGTCATACAATTGCAACTGAGCACAGAATTTAGTCTAATGCTCTCTTTACAAGTATTTAATCCTCTCTATTGTGTGATTATAAAATCTTAGCAGCTGCCCAACCAGCGATGTACTGATTTTCATTTAATAGCAGTTACAGATACAAACTATTTTCAAATACACAGCTCCAAGTTGCCGAGTGGTTCCTCAAGCACAGTGTACACTGAGTTCAGGGAGTGTTTGTTCTGAGAATAGACACCCACCCCAAGTAGGTAAGTAGTAGAGATTAGACTCATTCATTCAAGCAAAATACTTTAGTATTTCTAAAAATTTAATATTTCTTAAAAAGACCTAAAAATTAAGTGTGACATTTGTTTTCTTAAGAATGATAAGATTAATTGCTATATGCAGATTTTTGTCTTTAAAGAAACAAGGCTTTTCCTTAGCACATCAGAGCATCAAGATTTTCAATAGAACTTTTGTTGTAGCTAAGAAATTCTCATAAAGCAAACAAATGTGCACTTGAAAGTGAAGGGGAAATCAGAATATGAATTGTATTTGTGCATATATTTCTCAGCCTAGTTTTCTGCTCTGTGGTGTATAATATTTTTCAGCTTTCCTCTGTTGTAACACATACTTTAATATTTTAGTGCTGATCCTGACTGCTAAAAGTTAATTACTGTTTATTGCTGAATGAAGTGGAAGTAGAATTTGAGTTTTATGCAGGAATTAAAGAATGGACATTCACTTATTTGCTATATTTCATATAGCAAAAGAATAAATGCCATTTCCTTACCCTTGTAAGAAATGAATTATAATCTTGGTAAAATGTTCAAACTTTCCTTGCAAAATTAGCAGGATCTGCTGTATAAAATGTAGTATACATTTAAAGAACTAGACAAGAAAACTGACAGAAAACGTTTTTAATTTTGTATTTTACTTCAGGATCAGATTGCTACCAAGGCAATTGGAACAAATCTAGTGATAGCCAGGTTAGTTTTGATTATTCCCCACTTTTTTTTCTTTTCCTCTGCTCTGTGTCCTTTGCAAAAATAGTTACTCAGTGGGTAAAATTTAGCTGGTAGCATGAAACTGCCTATTAGATTCTATGGATCTTCAGAGTAATCTGCTGGAGCTGGAAAGAAAACAGAAGTTTCATTATGACTGATTTCACATCCCTATTAATTCCATAGGCCTTTTCTCCATTAGTAAAAAGAACTTAAAACTGGGGAGGAATATTACTGCTTGGGATACAGGCTAGTTCCCAGTCTGTTCAATGCAATAATTATAATAGGTAAATCAATAATATGAGAACATTGTATTTTGTTTAAAACTTAAAATTTTCCCAAAGATGTGTGGTTTTGAGTTTTGCAAACACTCAAGCCATAAGACTGTATGGGTTAAAATACCTTTGGCTTGGAACTTTTTAGAAATTGAATTTAAAATTGACATGAAATCATAGTAGCACTCTAATATCTTTCAGTTGTAGATGAGTAATGATATAGTGAGATTAAGCTGCACACTGAAATTCAGCTGAAATTTTGAAAATTCCTGAGCAGGCCACAGCATAGACATATTGAGACATTTGCTGAACTGCTTGAGTTCCAAGGAAATTCATCATGAGCTCCTGGCTAATCTAAGAACAAAAGAACTATCTATGTTAGGTAAATAAATAATTAATTTTTGATTCTTCACTCAACTGTTCTAATTCCTGTGACCCAGTTCTGAAACAGCCAGGGATCCCAGTGAAAGACAGTGTGGTGTTCAAGCGTTTGTTCAAATGAAAACTCAGTATTTAGATCACAGAAAACATGTGGGCTACAGTAAGAGAAATAACCTGTTGACTGAGTCTTGAGTCCCTGACCTTTCTGTTTCGAGGCTGTAAGGACAGAACTATTCAGAGCAAAGATGGGCTGGAGTAGCATCAAATGTGCAACCCCTGGGTCTGTGACTTCATGGACCCTGAGAGCTGCTGCAGAACAGAGGTAACTTAGTGGGAAAGTTCTTTACTCCTGCCAGGACCTGCAGGCTCTTCCCTCCTTCCCTGCCTTGCATAGCAGCAATAAGGCACATCTGGCTCAGAGTGAGCCCCTTCTGGGATTCAGATGCTGGAGAGGTTCATGGGTGACCTTACCCAGCCACAGGAAGGCGACTTTTATCTTAACTATCACATTCATGAGAATATCACTAGGAGAGCTGCTCAGTCTTCTGGGACATTCTTCTTCATTCCAAACACAACTCCTTTTCTCATAATTTTTCCATCTTGTTGTCCCTAGTACCATATTTTGCAGATTGCTGGATTGCCAGCCCCAAGGCAAGTTTTGTTATTTTATTTATTATGCTATGTTATTCTTAATTTATTTTAACTTTAAAAAAGGAAAAAAAGTATCAGTACTCTGAAGAACAAGTGATGCCTCTGTCTACTGAAATAGGAACAGAGTTACTTAAGTAGTGATGTTTATGCCCTTGAACTGAGCTGGAATTTGACTGGTAGCTGAGGACCCAGTAACACTTAGGTAGCCATTGCCCAGAAGAGGCATGGCCAGATACAGCCCCTGTTGCCAAACAGAATAGGCAAACCAGATAAAAGAATGGGGTTTAACCCTTTTTTACATATAAGAATTGAAGCACTGGATATTGGATTACTTATTCGGGTGTATGGTATGAAATAAATTTTTACCTCCTGTATTCCTGTATGTGCCTTAACCACAAATTATTCCTCAGGCAAACTCACCTGTCATTTTGGTAGTTAATTTAGATTTTCTCCTGTGGTAACTTCTACAAGTTTAAACTTGTTCTGAGAACATTTCAGAAAGGACAAGTTGTTGCAGATCCATTCTTAAAGGAGGGGGGTATGTAGGACCACCAGCTGTTAGAGTTTTTTACTTCAAGGAAGCATGAGTGTTTCTCTTATTTAGACCAGTGTGATTGCATTGGAGATATTTCTTCTAGAAGCAAATTTTGTATCCCACAACTTTATGTTAAGAAAATGCTTTTGTTTGAATAGAGATTAAATTCAAAATAGAATAATAGAATTTTTCTTCAATTCCTTGCAAATGTGGAACCAACTCCTGGCTGCTGTAGTTGGCTTGTAAACAGTGCAGTTTCAGCCAGAAAGAATTATTGCTCATGTCTAATGGAAAACACCCCTTGTAGTTAGGTAAATGAAAAGGAATATCTCCATTTTGTCGGAGGAAACAGAGAGATATTTTTACAGAGCTGCACCCAAGGCTCTGCATGTTCAGAGGGCCAAGTTCCTTTTAAATTGAGTTAAAAGACAGTTCTGTATTGAGACCAGCAGCCTGTGCCACTGTTTATATGGCAAAAAAAAAACAAACCAACAATGTACAACAAGTTGTTTTTTTGTCTTATTTTGCCTGGCTTGCTGTTTTGCCAGGTGCTAATCCTACAACCTACCTTAAGTCTCATAGTCCTTCTCCTATTTTTCATTGCAGGATAACAAGTATCTTGACTGTAATCTATTAATTGAATTGAATAAACTTGTTTCCCTAGCAGTGAGAGCATATTGTTTGCACACAGTGTCATCCCAGGCCCTGCAGCTATCGAAAGATTGCCAGATATGTTTATTAAACCCCCTGAGCTTGGAAAGAACACAGAAAACTGTCATCTAGAGCAATACGAAAGTGCCTATCTCAGCTGGGGATCTGGCTGTTATGAATAAAGGAAGAGTTTGTGGTAGAGTTTTGAGATGTAAAGAGAAAAGGCTTCCCTATGGTGCAAATGTGTTGGAACCCTCAGGCGAGAAAAAAAAATAGAATTGTTGCTGGCAGTACAATGTAATTATTGAGTTAGGCTAGAGCAAGGCCTGCGAGCTTCTGAGGTAAAGGCCTGGTGACTTTGTTTTTTTTTTTTTCTCTTCCTTCTCCCCCAAATCGGGACAATTAAAATTTTGCAGCTCCAACTTTTTTCTTTTCTCCTTCTTACTAGTAATTGGACTGCAAATATCTACCAAATTTCCAATAATTTTGTGGGATGATAGGTTTCAGAGTTCCCATTTTGAATCTGCTTCCTTTCCTGTTTGCAAACTAGTCATTAATGGAAAGATGTAGGGAACAGTAAAACCTCTAAACTATGCATTACTGCAGCTGGACTCTCATCTGTGCTATACCTGGGCTTAACTGAGTTTTTCCCTGTTGACATCAGAATTTAAGCTACATGCAAAAGAGACACAGCTAAATCTAGATTAAATTGTCTCTGAAGAATGTTTACTTCTATTAACATGATATCTCATGTACCTGAGGTGTATTAGATTAAAATATTTCTACATCAGCAACTGCTAAGCTTTTTTTCATCCAATTTAGAGGTTCATAATTTACTGCAAACTAAAAATAGAAGCACAAACCATATTATAAAATTTCTGTTGGTTTGATGATTCCACTTGAAATTAGGATGTGTCTTTGGGGGCTGTTGGTGCTTCAAGGTATTGTTGATGCCTTATACTTCTTTTCCCCAATCCTCTCCATTAATCTTTAGGAAGTCCTTGCTGGCCATCTTGGAAAAAAACACTTCCGTTTCATATAAATTACACTTACAACTTTTGTTGTTCACAAGTACTGTTGTCTTATTTTAGTGCTATAATAGTAATAATATTATCATTATTGTGTATTTAATATTATCATTATTGATTTTTTAAAAAGGAAACAAAAGTCTTATAGTTGCTGATTTTGCAAGCCTGAGGTGCACAGAGTATACCCTCTTAATATTTTATGGGGAGAAGACATGGAAAATGTGTTGTGGTAAATAACAAGTGGTGAGGTAGAACTCAAACAAGGGCAGAGGCTTACCTCTGGTTCCCATCAATTGCCCAAGGCAATGGGGATCTTTCCATTGACTTTGGTGAGCTGTGGATGGGGTCCCACATGTCTATAAACAAAATATGTTGTTGTCATTGATTATTTATGTTGTTGTCATACCCCAAGGCTCCAGTACAGATCTCTGATCCCGTTGTGCTGGATCGTTATTGGAGCACCCAACTAATGCTGCTCCTGAAGCTCTTTCAACCTAAACAGAATGGCTGTTCCATGGAACAGTCCTTTTCTAGAAAGAGTCATTTGATTCACATAATGACACATGAGAGTGACCTGCCTGTGCTTTTGGCTACCCTGGTTCTATGTTACAACCCCTGCTGCTGTTATCAGTAAGCCAAAACTAGATAGAGTTGGGTTTTTTCATTCCTGAAACTTAAGGAAGGAGTTTATGTTTACAGGCATATACTCCCTTACTTTCTGTTGTAGGGGACTCAGATTCTCCTGGCTTTTCCAAGGGGAATGCAATTGTGTGAAATTGCTGTTGTGTTTGCCCTTATCCATAAGGTTTTCATAAAATATTTTTACTGGTCTGTTATCCAAGGAGGACTATTAAAATGTACCTGTAGCTTGTTCTCTGTCTTGTATCTTTTAGCAGAGGCGGGCTTATTTCTTCACATCACTGACTGAGAACTCAGACTCTTGAGATTTTAAGATTCAGGTTTTCACTGCTAACCTTGTAGATAGAAAGAGAGAAGGGATTCTAAGTGCTTGGTTTGATTATGGACCGAGGATCATGGCTTTAGTCATGTTTGGTCATGCAGAACTCAGAGCTTACACTGACTTGGGCAAGAAGTTACAGCTACAAGATCTCTCATGAACATGATATACCCATCACATCCCTCACTATGAACTCCTCTAGGTAGGAGGAAAATTACTAAGCTTTTGTATGCAGTGTTCCTCACCTTTGCTCTGTTTGTGGTGTTTCATGAATGTAGGTTCTGGGGTAGCCATGTGTCTGGCTTCCAGGAGGCATAAAACAGGAATAGGTCTCACTACAGCAGGGAATTAACTCTGTGATGGCATTGTTTGGTAGATAGGAGCTGTGAGGATGTGCTGTTACTCAGAAGTGATGAAGTCCACCTATTTGCAGCCTGACCTGTGCCTCTTAAACATTGTTGCCAAATTTATGTGTTTAACCACATTGTCTCACAAGATTCTTTGCTGATATCGAAGCCTAATGGAAAGGATTAAGTGGATTATTTTCTTCAGTGTTGACTCATACGGGAGATAGTAGCTGTTTGGTTTCAGCAGAACCTCAGAACCCTGTTAGCTCACCAGTCCTCACCACCCAGGTGTAACCTCACCTCCCTCAAAGCCCTCACAGTGCCTCTTGTAAAATAATGCTGGATTCTGCAGGGTTTCTGTAAACCACACAGACTTTCTCCTGAGCCCATGAACAGATGGGAACATGCAGGCCCTTATTATGCTTTTCAAGTGATACCACTAGGAATGTGTTACCTTGGAGCTAAAGCTGCTTTGTTCCATTTATGATCTGTTTGCTGGAGTTTCCCCAGTTTGGAAAATCCCACCAGTTTCCTTCTTTTCTGCTAGTAACTACCTGCTTTGCTGTAATTAACGTGACACAGTCTGTAACTATTTCTCTGTACTCTCCACCAATAAAGGGGATACTCATCTAGGAGATCCAGATGTTGCTTTCAGCTGGCTGCTGGCCTGACATTGAAGGCTAAACAAGTGCCCACAACTTTGTGCCTTATTGGTTTGTTTTCCCCCATGCCCTCTGTGATCTGTGTGTAGGTGCATGGGGACCTGTCTCTTACGAAACATCAGCTCTGCAGTACAAGATGCATTTTCTCTGAGTGCTTGCTCACTCACCTCCTTTCATAGTTTACTTCAGATATGTGATTCAGGCTTCGTCATTTAATAAACATTGTGCTCTAAAATAAGTAGTGGTTAAAATCAGGCAGCAGATTACTAAAGGTGCTTTAATTATGTTTTCACAGTAGTATGAGCTCTGAAAATACTAAGAGACAGCTTTCACTAGGAAAGGTAGTAGTCCTTATGGCTCTTGAATATCTGAGAAGCATTTTTTTTTCCTACCAGGGAATTGAGGAGAAATTCTGTAGCACCATCTGTAGCTCAGGGTTTTGCCTGCAAATATCGATGCATATTACAGCATAAGGAAATTTTCAGTTTGCATAGATGTCATCTTGTACATTTCAAATGATTTTTATATAAATAGAACTTCAACAAGGGTTTGGACAATGCTCTTGGGCACATGGTGTGACTCTTGAGGCTGTCCTGTGCATCGCCAGGAGTTGGGCTCAATGATCCTGATGGATCATTTCCAACTCAGCATATTCCATCATTCTGTGATATGTATATGTATAAATGTTGCTCACCTGAAGCTGGTGGCACGACTCCCAGAGGTTTCAGTGGGTCAGAGCCTTTCCTGGCGTCCCTCTTTCACAGGGGATTTTGAGATTTCAGTTTGGCTTTTGATGGTGAATTGCCCAGTTTAAAACTCTTGAAGAAGGAACATTGTAGAAAAAACATTTTTCAATTAAAGCTTTTTTTCTTTGATGTTTTAAAGTAAACAAAACAGATAAAGTGCTTTATTCCAGCAATAAAAATAAAGTTTTCACACTGTCAAAAAAAAAAAAAAAAAAAGGAAAAAATCTGTAACAATAATGGAATTGCTGTGAAATTGATCCAATTTTTTTAGGTGTTCTTGTAGAATGAAGATGTAGGACTGTCAAAATATTTGTTACCAGCTCTAGATTTCATTCCAGAAATTACATTAGTTTTGCTTCACAGGGTTTTTCAGTTTTACTTTCAGATCTTGGAAAATGAAAAATACCACAATTAGTCTTTTTTAATGCAAAGATCTCTGCATAATACCTGAAAAATATTGAAATATTTTAGGTCACAGGAGCCAAATGATTGCTTCCTGTTATTTAAAATACTTAACTTTCCTTCCAGAAAGTCTTACACTATTTTAGAGGTTTTGCTCTTTTGGTTATGACTTGCTTATCTTGCTGGGGGAGGAAGGATAAACCAAATTAGTTGGATGACTTTATAGTAAAGTAATTTTTTCACAGGTCTTTTACCCAGAATGACAGACTGTGTTCCCTATTACCCCTTTACACAGTTTTCAGTTGTTATGATATTGTATATATGCATTAACAAATAAAGGAATGCATCCACAACAATTATGTTCCTCTTCTGCTTGATTTAGTTGTCAGCATGCATTCACGACTCTGTAAAGTATCTCCTTCACAGCCTTGTCAGAAATACCTTTTTCTCCCCATAATGTCAACTTAGTACAGCAGGCAGGCCAGGTGAGCTTGGCTCACTTTCAGGTTTTGTCTGTCTCTTTATCTGAAATTTTTAAAGGGGGATGTCAGAAGAGGTAATTGCCATAAATTACACACTGTCTGTTGTAAATTGTGATGAGAACATAATTGAAAATTGAGCTGAGAGGCACTTCCTGGATTAGAACCGTGCCAGAGCCAGAGGACAGCCCCAGCAATTTGCGGTGGGCCTGCAAAGTCATTTTTTCCACCCCTCTCTCCAAAAGTGTAATTGATTCCGGTGCTGTACGATTACACTCCTGTGTCAAGGGTTGGCCTGAGGGTCCTGGAGAGGGTTATGGAGATGATTCTGTGGGGCTCACGCAAATAATTGACTTGTTTCATTTAAGTACTGAGTGAGGGGAATACCAGCTTTTTCCAACAGGAGAAGTGGAGCTTGACTGCTTGTGCAGAGATGTCACCGCTCAGAAAGTGACATTGTTCAAGGTTCCCAGGCATTGTGTATGTCTCTAGTATATTTGTGCCTCTCTCAGGCACTGCTCAGGTGGAGATAAGTAGTAGAGTTGGGGGAGGGGGAATAGTTAATTTTACTCTCTTTTCCACCCACTTGTCTCTCCTCTTTTCATCTCAGCTAAATAAAAGCGTGAAACACTAAAGAACAAATCAACTTAAGTAGGTATTATTGTTCACAGCAGAGACCCACTGCTAGAAGAGTTGTGACTGAAATGACAGATACAGAAATCCCTTCCAGGAGAGGAATGAGTTGAAATTTTCTTTGGCCACTAAACCTGCTGATGCTGGCCCAGTTCAGCATCTTTTCCTTGCTGTCCAGGGTCATCCCAGCTGGCAAGAGAAGAGCTCATGGATCTGAATTCCTCTGTATCAGGAGGAATTCAGTGTAGCAACCTTGGCAGGGAACTGACCCACCCAGAGTTCACTAGAAAACAGAACTACTTTGCCCATGACAAATTACAGCCCAGTTCCAAGCTACGAATTTGAAAGTTTGGCCCCATTTCATGGAAGCACTTCAGTCTTGCACAATTTAAACTTTTAGGTACTCTTTTAGATCTGTTTATACCAACTATACTATCAACCCAGGACAACTAAATCTATGAAAAACAAATCACTGTCCTGTGAGGGAATGTTAATTGTCATATTGCATTAAAGAACTGTGATAGAATGGATTTAGTAGAGTCTCTCAGCAGATGGAATTATGAAAAGCTGATGGTACTTTTTTATACTTGTGGCCCATGTGAATATAAATGTATGTATGTGTGTGCACTTAAACAGGAATATTTGTCTTTTAGCCAGTGGTTTTCAGCCTCTACCTCTGAGGAGATTTAAATAAAATTTTTTTCATTGCTTTGGGGAGAAAACCCCCAAGCCTCTGAATCCAACTCATATTTTGAGTTCTTCTCAGCCCATTGAAACATCAATATTGCTACACCAGCCTTTTGTAGATATAATTTGTTCTTGGTATTTCCCAAAAGGGATGACCTTTTTTGTAAAAGCCTGAGGAACTCCTGGATAGGGAATAAGCAGTAGCAAAGAGGCACATTCCTCTGTGCCTGGAATCCTTGGTCCCACACCCCTGGGATAATCTTTACCTAATTTAGGTTCTCAGAGAATTCCCCTGGAACCTGACTTGGGAGAAGAGTGAGGCAGAGAGGCAAGGCTCAGCATGAAGACATACAGTTTTGGACCTGTACATTCCTAGTCCTTTTTTTCATTTCCTGCAGAACTAGAATTTCAGAGACACGATATCTCATGACAATCAGGAAATTAATGTATTAGACCTTTCTATAAATTGTAATGAGTTGCTTTGCATATTTAGAAACAGTGTATTTAAAATATTCCATTCCATGGCAGAGTTTAATTTATGATGGAAGAGGGACAGCTTTACCATGCTTCTACCTCAAACAAAACAGGCATCAGGACTGCTGGGCTAAGTTGAATGTGTACTCTGAGATAGCAAAGATGAAGGGATTTTAGGTAGCTGTAGCTCCTGATGATTGTCCAAGTTCTTTGTTGGCTACTGCACACATGCAAGAAGTGCTGCTGGTGGGTTAGTTACATTACAGACCCAATATAGTGACTGCCTTGGTTTAAAAATGCTGTTTGTAGGAGAGCTGGTGAACTGACAAAATACAAAAACCAAACAAAAGCAAAAACAAAAACAGAAACAATTTTAATGAGACTTTTTAAAGTTGGATTTTTTCCCAACTGTTGACCTTTGCATCTAATTCCAAAATGAACAAAAAGTACCTGGCACATACTTTGAGGGCTTTATGTGGGCTGCCGCAAAGGGGACATGGCCTTGGCCAGCCCCCTTGGTGTGAGCAGCATTCCGTGCTTGTTAGACCTGATGATATCAGGATTTGTTCATCCTGTATATTCAATGGGGTTTTTTGCAGTTGTTGGATTTTGTCATGAATTAAAATATAGCCCTCCAGGAAAAACACCGAGGCACAGGTTTGAGTCCTTGGAAAATTGTTGAGATGCCAGTGAGGTGAGTCTTTGGGTTTCCAAGGACACCATTTCCTTTTTGTTGTGGTTTTCAGACATGTCCCATAAGTACTACAGAACTATTCAAGCTTTGTACAAATAACTGTCACAAATCTGGCACACCTTCAGTTCTCAACTGGAGACTGGAAACAGCAGGTGAATAATTGTGATACTGAGGTACAAACGGGAAAACAGTACTGTCTTATGCTCAGAGGGGAAGGGTTGCACTGATGGGTAATTGATGACCTAATTTTGGGTCAAAGACTTAACAAAGGAGATTTTATGGTTTAAATAGTGGTCAGCATGGTATCTTTCTGCAAAGTTTCTCTGGATTTAAGCACTGATGACATAAATGACTTGGTCTATATTTTATGCCACTGTAGGTCTGACTAGCTGTTTCATTTAATTTGATTGGACTCAGATAGTTAAACAGACAAAGGAGGAGTTAAACTGCCGTACTGGAAAATGTGGAAATTACAGTCTTTTGTTTCAGTAAACCAATTGGTTTTCCGAACAGACAATCCCAGACATTATGTCTTGAAAGCAATACAAAGCAGATTAGATTGTGAAGAAACCTTCATGTCAAATAACCTGCAAAGAAAAAAATCTTCCAAGGGCAACTAGAAAATAATCAAGAGTTTTCTTTTACTTTAAATGCGAGTCAACAAAAATGCACAAAGAAAAAATATTAAACATGTTTTATTTGAATGCATGTTCATGGATTGCAGTCACATTTAGACAAAAAAGTCTTCTAAGAAGCTGAGGTTGATGGCAGGGGATACAGGAGTTTTCTCTTTATCCACAAAGAAAACTACTCTTACTGATGCCGAAATGCTGAGTAAATTAATCTTTTTAATACAGAGGTTTCAACAAATAGATACAAACAGAATGGATATAAAGATTTAAAAAAATGGAAGTAAAACAGGGCATGCAGTTTCCCCCTAATCAATCAGTTATGAATAAAGTGATACAACTCTTTTGCAAACACAGGAAAAAAATGCTACCAAAAGTTCCCTGGTCTCAGGATACCATCTATTTAGCTTATTAGGAAGAAGACTGAGATACAATTGGATGTGTAGTCACCTTCTTGGAGGGAGAGCTGCATTTGAGAACTTGGCTGAAAGAATTTCTCTGCCAAACCCCACTTGGAGTGGGGTAAATTTCTGAGATTTTACGATGTGCAGGTTATACAAGAAGTGTGTCAGACAGGTAATAGTAGTAAACCTTTGTTTGTAGTCCAGGTAATTGTTAAGGTTCTGGGAGCATTTCAGGTTAGGAATGTTTAGCAAGGAATGTTACAAGAGTCAACAGAAAAGAGTTGTAGTGGGACAGATATGCATGTCAGGAGCAAGATTTGTGTTTTTCAGTATCATGGACATTTAGCTGTTGGCATAAAATCCCAAGAGAAAGCTTGGATTTTCCATCTGGGGAAGATGTACAATCCAGAGATTTGTTGGCTCAGTAGGGGATTAACTGAATACAATTCCATAGTCTGTGCTGTACTTTATCTCACACCGTGGTATCTTTTGGCCTTCAAGAGATCTGATTCTTCTCAAAACTGGACTTAAAAACTCAGGTAGCATGATACATGCTCTATATTGCTATTGATTATCCCAGCTGTAACAATAAAATCTGGTTATTAAACCAGCTGTAGGAAGAGCTGCTCTGTCTGGCCCTTCTCTCAGGTGAGTTTAACTGATGGTTTAGGTACCATTTTGTCTTTCAGACCACATAAATAATGGGGAATGACAGTTTCAACTCTAACAAAGTATAACCAGAGCATATAAGACATATGTTTTTCGTTTATTTTTGACACAGGATTTTAGAGAAACTTTTAAATCCTTTAGTTCCAAAAACAGGAAGCTTCACCTGCCATTTTGAACAGCACTATTAATAGCCCTGAGTGAAGTGGTCCTGACTTTTGACAGAGGACAGTGGCTACACATCACATGGATCAATCTGTATGGCCATCCTCTGTGATCAATACTTCATGGTGTCTTTTCCCATAATCCTCTAAATGCCTTTTTAGTATTTGGCTAAGCTTTTGGCACATAGTGTTCACCTCATTGTCTAACTCCAGGCATGACAATTGTTCTCATTTTTTCAGGGAGTTTTCCTCTTTAATTATGGTAAAAGTAGTAATGGGTTACAGGTGAAAATAAGCACACAATTAGCACAGTCAGGCCAGGTTTGTTGGTGCTGACTACTCCTTAATCAGTGGCAATTAACACTGGATGAGTGTTTACTCTAAATTCTCTCAGTGCTCATGTAATTGACCACAATAGCACATTTTTGTCTATAAGGGTGATGAGGGGACTTTGTTACCCAAAAGAGCACTGAGATTTATGGAACATTTTGTGTCTTGTGCAGGTATCTCAAGTTATAAAGCATGAAATGAAATGTAGTAGCTTCAGTACAGGCAGAAAGCAGGTATTTAAAAATCAATGCATTTGGTGTGTAAACAGCTTGACAGTTAAATACCTAAGGCCTGTGGCAGAAAAAAGACCTGAAATCTACAAGTTACATAGACTAGAATGGTTGCTAATTGTGGATATTTGCACTGTCCTGCTTTGTCCCCAAATGTTGTATGAACTTTGGTAATGTGAATTTGTCTTTGTGTCTGTTTCTTTTCTGTTAAAAAAAAAAGGTGGGGAAATAGTGCACGATCGTGTTTCACATGAAAAGAGATGTAGGCTAAACACAGAAGCAAGTTGAGACACTGTGGACACAGTAGCACTGAAGGTGGGTAGTATGAGATGAAAAGGTGGATTAAAGACAGGGATATGGCATTCAAACTCCCCTCTACCCCAGTTTAATTGTTGTGGTTTATTTGCAATTTTCCTATTTAATTGCTTAAAAAAGCTTGTAGGTATGATTGTGAAGTGAGAATTCGTAAAGAGGATTAAAAATAAGGTAGAAGTTCTTGGTTTCCTTCATAACAATGAGCAGGTTTTCAGCACATTTGCCTTCTTTCCTGTTTCCGTGCTGAGGGGCAGTTGTAGCTCACATGTTCTAAGGGGATTCTCAAGTGCCTGGGTGGCACTTTTGGAACTGTGAAATCCAGGTGTTAAAAGTTGTATCTACAACAGCAATATGAGGGTGTTTGGTGCTGGGGACCTGATATCCACACTGTGTGTTTTGGGATAGACTTTTTTTGTTTAAAACTCTCTCTAGCCTGGCCATATTTATCTGAATGTCCATGAACAGTGTCATAAATCTGGGAAAGAATTAAAAATTGAATTGGGAATAATCATGGACCACTTCTTCCAGTTCAGTCTCATGTGAAAGAAAATTTATGTGCACTAAGGTCAGTGTTTTGGGAACTAAAGCACATGAGGACATCAGGAGTTTTGCTTCCTAAAACAAAAGGAAGCTCTTGACCTGAAATGCTAATGCAGATACTGCCACATAATTAGGCTGGAAAGAAGTGATAATACACTGACAGTTAAGGTACTCCTCTCAAGGTTATTTTTTTTTTCAAATATAAACACTGAAACCAGTATATTTAAATATACTGAAGGACCAAAGAGAACAAATAAATATCAGACCACTTTGTGCTGGACACTACAAAGGTATTTAGAGAGGGCCTGCCCCAAAGGCTTTCCAGTTTGAGAGCCTGAAGGGGCTGATTCAATGGAAGGAAGTGAGGATTTACAATTCCTAGCCTTGAAAATTACCTTCCCTGCAGCTTTGGTACTTTTAGTTCAGATCAGTGTTGATGGGTTTAAATGAAACATGAATAAAAGTTCAGCAGCAGAGCTTTACCCTCAAGTCTCCTAGCTTCTAGTCTTGTGAACTGTCTACAACACTACAGTGAACAAATTTATTTGTTTTTTTCTCTTTAGATCTATATTTGTTTTTTAGTCCTTGGCTTTTTATTTTATACCTGTAAATAAATGCATTAAAGTGGTGTGCAACAATGTTTTTAATATTTGGCATGATCATCAGCAAGTAATGGATATCTAAATCTTGTCACTGTGTGTGTAAATGCCTACACTACCATCTGCATGCACTACAACAGCATTAAAAAAAGGTTTCAGCAAGGCAAATACAGGAATTCAGAGGGTAAATAGCAAACAAACACTACCTCTAAGAATTGCCAAGTATAATGCTGTTTATGCTGCTTGGGAGCCCCAGGGGTAGGAGCCAATTCCTTCTTGTGCATAGCATTCACAGAAGTGATCAGCAACTGCCATGGTTCAGGTGGAAGGTGCAAATGTTGTCATCTGAAGAAGCAGCTTCGAGATTTTCTTGGTCTTCCAGTGCAAAAATTCTGCTTGATAATTTATAAAGGGACTATTGATCAATTCTGCAAAGATGACCTGTGTCCATAAAACACAGGCAAGAGCCTGGAAGTTCACGTCAGCAGAAAATCAGACCTTGTGTCCACCAGAAACAGCTGCTTTAAAAGGACTGGGGAGAAAGGGAATGACCACAGTGTAACTGGAATAGGAAGGGGTAGTTATAAATTGTGATAATTACATGCAGATTTTTAAATAGATTTTTATTCTTTGTACACACTGAAGACTTGGAACCTAAATAATCCAGCTTTCATTCCTCAGAAACTGTACTACCCTGGTTGGATATTTTGGCTCTTCACTACTACCCAACAATGTTTCCTGTTGGGTGGTAGCAAACAGCCAAACTGTCCAGCATTGCTTTTGGGTGGGGATTGATAGACACAATCCTCCAGAACAGTGGTAGTACAGGGCTGTTGTTCTGGCTCTACATAAGGTACCAGATTTTCCCATCTACTTGTTTTATTATTTAAAATTTATTTGTAACTAAATGCACAAACAGATTCATTACATTAGCTAATTATCCCTCTCTTTAAATTCAATAGTGTAATGAAAACAGAAGAAACTGTTTTACCTTCCATACCAAAACATAAATCAAACATAGATGTATTTTTCAAATTAGTTATATGTTCAATTTTAATAGGCCCTTTGATACCTCCTCATGAAAGGCATTTGGCCCATGCAGCCTGGAGTGTATTCTGTGGCCCTCTATCATTTGTGGAAGTGTACATTAGTGGAAAATAATAGCAAAAGGCTGCCAGAAGACCTTTTGTTTGTATATATTGTCTTGTTTCTCATAAGAAGGGTTTCCCCACACTTATTTTTTGAATGCATGCTTTGTCTTCATAATAGGAATGCATTCTTTTTTTTTGTTTGGTTTAAGAAATTAAATAGAATAAATTGTTTCTGCTTACGTGTTTTCATGACTTGAAAAGCACTTCAGGACCTACTACAAACTGTCAGAAAAACACTGCAATTAAAATGAGGGTGGAAAAGAGGGTGTTTGGGCTTCGTGCAATTTGCATGATTGACTTTTGAGTTTACCTGTTCTTTGTTATCCCTTTAAACATCCAGTGCTGGTCCCTTCAGTGTGTGCACCCAGCTTCGCCCTTGGAATCACAGAGTATGCAGAGTTGGAAGGGACCCATCAGTCTCATCGAGTCCAACTCCTGGCCCTGTGCAGGAGCTCTGGGACCGTAGGAAATCAAGATATTTCTTTCAGCATGTGGCTTAGGGACAATTATGGCTGTGTGTGTCTACCTCACAACCAGAAATCACCTCAGTTCTCCCTCCTGGCTGTGGGTCATAGCTGCCTACAGGACTGCCAAGTCCAAGTGCTAAAATATCCTTCAGTGGCATTCTGTATCTCTCCGATGGCTTAAAATAGTATATACTTTTAGGTTTTGGTCCTTTTCTCTCTATTCAGATTATAGTCTGTGGGCTCAACTGGATTTTTGAGTTTTTCCTGGAAAACTTGACCCCATTCTAAAGTGGAGGGTGAAATTGTTTTACATAGTCATGGCTGCAGAAGAATCTCAGCCATTCAGAAACTGTGGTAAAATTGAATGGTTTACTAATACTCAGAAGTTTAGGCAGGGTTTCTTGTAAGCAAATTTTTATTTGGGGTTGAGATGTTATGGGAATATGTAACAACAAAAGACATAAAATGTCCCATGGTGTAACTGCATGGGTTTCTTCCCTCTCATGCTCAGTCGGTCTTGTTCACCCAATAACCAGGGCATTCCCAGGCAATTAAATATTGTAAGATACCTCAGTGAACAGCAAAGGCAGGTCATGTCATGGGTGTGTCAGAACAACCACACCATGTAAAACCAAAGATCCCTGTAGTCAGTACAAATTATCTGTCAATTCATAATGCTGAGAGACCAGATATGAGAAGTTAGATCATATAGAGGATCCTGTCCTGGTGCGATGTCTCACTGTGTGTCAATCAGCAATTAAGGGATTTCCTCAGAAATGGAAGACATCCTAGAATTATGAAATACAGATTATGTTCCTGTAACACCCAGAAATCCTGAGGTGTGAATCAGAAAGCTATTGTGTAGTACTCTGTAATTGTGAAACAGAGAGCCTGTCCTGGTTGCAATTTTGAATCTGTTGGGCTCACCATAAAATATCATTTGTATAGTCTGATAGAAGCAGACACACAACTAAACTGTGATTTTGCAAGCCATGACCTGTACATTGAACTGTATTTAAGGGATTAGCCCTGCAGCTTTCACAGGTGCTCGTGGGCAGCTGCAGTCAGAGGGGATGTCCCTGGGTTCATGCAGTGCTCTGAGCCAGCAGGAGGGCCCTGAGGACACGGGCAATGTGTCATCTCAGCTGTGCTCATTCTAAATCTATACCCCTTACTCAATGTGAGCACATGTTTGTAGCAGGGGAAACTAATTCATGTGAAAAGTTTTGGGAATACTTTAAAAAGCAGAGAAGGATAAGGCATTCTCCAGTTTATTTCTGTACAAGGGCTGGGGCTTAAATTTCAATATGAACTTAAATAATTTATAAAAATGAAATAAAGCCATTTCAGAAACGTGTCTATTCAACTATTATTAAAATAATAAATGAGACAGCAAAGAAATTTTTTTTCTCATATTTCCATCAGGATGCCATTAAAAATCAGTAAATGGTTGTATTTCCATAATAGAAATATATTCTTCTATGGATCATTCTTTGCACTTGAACTGTGTTGACTGAACTAGAGCTCTCCTTTTTTTTTTTTTTTCACCTCCCCTTCAGGAGAAAGACAACTTTTCTTTATGAGACCTCTCTTGCCACTTGCTTCCTGATTTATTCTTTCTTGGATGCTACATTCACTGCAGGAAAAAGGTAGGAAACGTTTCTTTAAGCAGCAGGTTGACATTGTAAAATGTCGCAAAAATAAACTAAAAACTTGATGTGATTTTTAAACTAATAATCCCAGACCTAAGCAGCTAAAAAGTTGACCTTTTTACTTTCTCAATTTTTTTATTTTTCTTTAATTTTTGCCTTTAAATGGCAGGAAGGTACCCTTTAAAACCTTACCCTTTAAAAGAAAATATTTTTATTGCAAAGACACGATATTATATAAGACTTATTTTTATATTGAATAAAAAAAATATAGTCAAATAAGATAATTCTTGGTATTACCTTGCAATTATTTAAATAGAAGTTATGTTGTTGTTACAATGCTTACTGGTTGTAGCAGCAATGCTGAGAATTATTAAAATGCATCAGTAGCTGTAAAAAATCACCTGTGTGACTTTCAGTGAATGAGGCCTTTTGTACAGGATGAGGACAGGAGCTTTTGCACTGTGATGTGATTATTCAAACTACCATGACCATAACACTGTGCAGATAACAGCAACCTTTTAGCCTTAACAACATGAGTAGCACTCCTTCTTTTTTAGCTTCAAATCTTCTGTTGTTGTTTGGCTTACAGAACAAAATGTGCAGAATCAGTCTGCAAAAAATTCTGCGGGGTTTTTATCAAAATGCATTTTGAGTGTTGATGATCATTGTATGTTTGCACACTAAGAATGGGGGATATTGTACCAGAAACATGTAGGCCTGTGCTTTGCAATGAGCTTCTTCTTTCAAATCCAAAAACAACTCCCTTTCATGGGGGTGTTTGAATTTCTGCAAAATGTTCATAACTCACTGTGATTCATTTAATTGTCTTCCATTTCCTTTATCTTAACTTTTGTTGCCATAAGGGTAGAGGACTAGCAAATAAACCTAAAATCAGTACAGGGAGTCAAAACCAGTTTGCCCCGGAAAATATTTATTTTGCTTTAAAGAAAAACATACTTTTGATAATTTAATTAATAACTGCTTTTTGTGAAACCTTGCAAATACTTACATGAATGCTTCATTTTATTCACACATTCAGCCCAGGGGAGTCCTTACAACAACTGCTATGCAGAGACTGGGACAGCCTAACGGGAGAGAGGTTATATGATTTAAGGTTGAGGTGTGGATGCTGGGGTTTGATATCAGAGATGGTTTTGTCTGTCATGTTGTCAGTTATGTCTGTGTGGCACTTGTGTGGTTTAGCAGTGATGAAAATCTGTGGAATGAATAGGAAACAGCTGAGATTTAATTTATATATTGGGGGTTCTGAACATTTATCCCTTGCTCACTTTTATAATCTGAGTTCAGAGCTGAACAGAATGACATAATAGAGGAAATTCAGATATTTTTTAAAGGGAAAAACACAAGAAAGGAAAAACAGCAATAAAGCAGGAGGAGAGAAAATACCTCTACAAATGCAACAGACATAAAAGTAAGCAAAGGAAAGTTAAAAATTACCATAGGGCAGGCAGGACACCTGCTAAAGAACCTTCTGCTGCCTCTCACAGCTGGAAAGAAAAATGAAAGAGATGCAAACAACTGTTCTGGAAGCATGAAATCTGCCTTTTGTCTTTTCACCCCTCCCTTTCTGAACAGTTACAGTATGCAAAATTTAGGGGAATCTCAAAGTCTGCAGAGGAAAAAAATTCAGCAGGCTCTGCATATAAAAAGCTGAGCCATGGAAGTGTGCCTCTTTGAAAACAGGAGCATGTTTGGGAGCTTCCCGGTGCATTGAAGAAAGTGGTAATTAATGCATAGTGAATGACTTCGAATGGAGGTTGAATAGGGGCATAACAATGGGAAGTTTTTTTTAGGTTAAAGTGTTGGAAAAAGGAAAGCTGTTAAAAGATAGCTACTGTGAAGCTACAACTTCAATCCGTGTCTTCTCTGACTTCCCTTTATAGACTGTGGTGGGTTTTGTTTTGTATAGGTCTCCAAATACAATGAAGTTAATTTGCACCAATTTCATTTTGTGTATGCTTTGGGAATTTTTTTTAAAGTTTTTTTTCCCCCTTCTTTTTGGCAGGGCTTGGTTCTTTGATGGTGCTTTTGAGCAAATGGTTTGCCCAAAGTTCAGATGATGTTAGCTCCATCCTCTTTTTCATTTACAACATCAAGGGGATTACAGAGAATAACTTTGTTGCCCAACATCAAGGCTATATCTTCAGGCTACTAGAAAGGTAGTTCTCAGAAAGTGTGTCTTCTAATATTTTAGAACCTCCACAGGCTTCAGATAAAACAAGTATTAAATACAAAAAGCTCACAAGGATCCCAAGGAAGGTTAAACTCACACAACCTCCTTCATGTTGAACACCTGAAATGTATTTTTTAGACTGTTGGAGTGTTATCATAGTGAAGACAGCAGTGAAGTCTTATATAACTGAAGACAGAAAGAATAAAAACCAGCACCTTGTTTAAAGACAGGCAATTTTTAATGGAACCTAGGCTAAATATAATCTGCTTTTGCTGTCGAAAAGGGAATTTGGAGAGTGAGCAAGTCATTTTGGAGGGGTCTTGAAGGTTGATTTTTTTTTTTATGGGATCATAAGGTAGTAGATCTGCAATTCTGCTGTGCTTGATCCAAGGCCAGAATTTATAAAGCTTGAGGAGAGAAGGAATGAAATGTTTTGGAGAAATAAAATAGGGAAGCTAGTGGGCTCAAAATAGTTTCAAATATTTTCTCTTGTTGGTAGTTCTTAGCAGGACTTCTGGCCTGGAGTATTTTAAACTCAGCATCTCAATTCCTATCATGTAAGTGTTTATTTTTTTCCTAAGGAAGATATGAAACTAAAAATACCCTAGAAAACTCCCCAGATAAGTTTTGTTTACCAGACTGAGAAAATTTAGTACTGCTGCATACAGCCTAGTAAAGCCCTTTCTCTCCCAGCAGTTCATTTTTGACAGGAAGGTGGGTCATGCTGGTTAGAATATAAGAGTATGCAAATTTGATTGAAAAGTTATCTCCTTTTGCTGCTTCCATAGAGATGTTGTCTGTCCTGGTCAGGGGCATATCCTTTCTCACTACCTAACTCCAGCAGGTGTCTTATTACTCTCCACTCCTTAATGATTGTAAATGGTCTGTGAATTCTCAGGTTCTGCAACAGTGCTCTAAAATGACTATTGTCAATATTACAGTGATAATAATGATGTTTTAGCTGCATTTTTAGTCTCTTTTCCTTGTACTCACATGTAAACCAGAGTTTCTGACACTGAAGAAATATTTTATCAGTCTTCTACTTTTGCTAAATTGAAAATGCTAATATTGTGTTATTTTTCAGGAGGCAACTGGATGAATGTTCTGAACTGAATGGAAATCAATGTCTGTATTTCAACATATCTTTTACCTTGTTAAAACATATATGCATCATATCAATAACTTTATTGGGCAGGAAAAAAAATAAATCCTCGACTTAAATCTGTCTTTTTTGTTTGCAACAGATTTTTCAGATTCACCAGGGATAAAGTTGCCAAGCCTAACTAGAGTCTCTTACTTGACCTGTGAGATTCTGTTCAATTTAGGTGAAGTTCCTGACTTTTGTAAATCCTACTTGCCTTTTCTGTCTCTCACTCACTTGGGAAGCCCTTAGCAGCTTGAGAGAGCAAGTGGTCCAAAAAAGTCATGACCATCAGCCCTAGAGCAGGGCAAGGTACAGGAGTCTGTGCAAGCTGCAGGGGGAAGGCTGGAACTTGACTCACCTTTCCCATCATAGCTGAGACTTGGCACATTGTCCATCAGAGAGAACAGTAGCACCATGTGGGATGAAAAATGGGTTGGTCTCCTCATCTCTCCTGTTCCTTTTTGGTAGATAGTTCAGTAAATTGTGAGTAAAACAAGGTAGATTTACTGGTGGAGCAGCAGAGGTTGATGCTCTGTATTCATGTGGTGAAGGGATGGTTATGCATGGATTGTCCCACCCACTGTCACAAGAGCTTTTAGTCTTGGTAATCAGCTGTGAGATTTGAGCAATGTTGAAAGGTTTGGGTATGCTACACACAAAATATGGGCTGTTTGGTAATTTTGCAAGTCTTTAATTTACAAAGCTGTGAGCTGATATCATCCAAAGCACGATAAGATGAAGTTATTTAGGTTAAGTCCAACAGTCAGATGATGAGGGGAACAGGATATTTGGCTGCTGAGCTCTTTTCAGTTGTTCCCCTTGTGAATCTAAACCAGATCTTAGTGATGTGATTCTGTACTAAATATGTTGCTCCTCTCCCTCACTGGTGCTCGCGATGGATATAAGAGCAAGACAGTCATGAACATGCGCCTGTAAATCAGGCACTTTCGGAGTTGAAAAGTCAATAAAGTTATCCTGCTTTTCTAGGCTTGTGTGTGTATGCTACATATCTTCTATAGGGGAAAGAAAATCTGTGTCAGAAAATGTCAGGAAAAGATGTAATGTAAGAACTCCCTCTGCTGTGAAAACTCCCAGCATATAAAATGTGCTGCAGCACTAACCATTGTGACCCAGAAATAAAATGTTTCCTGTGAATTAGAAGGATACAGAGTTGAATTAACTGGATGACATTTCCCCATCTGTTTTTTATTTATTGTTGCCCTTTTCCATTCTCTGTAATTAGTGCATAGAAGTGACAATAGTCATATACCACACTCTGAGCTACAAGGATGTACCAACATTTTGAGCATTTTCCATTTTTTTTTTTTCAGTGACACTTTGAAAACTCGTAGCATCTTAACTCTGCTGAAGCCTATTATTTCTGTGAACCGAAGAGGCAATTTAAGGCACCTTTTTTGTTTGCAAACAATTTTCAAATATAACCTCACACTTTCTGAACTTTTCCCAAGGGCCTCATAAAATCAATAATTGTCCATTTTCCTCTAAGTGACTTTAAAATTGAAGGTCTTGGGATTTTAAATTCAGATCTGGATTTCAGGGTGCTCTCCATCAACACTGCTGCTCACAGTAGCTCCCAAGCAGAATCTGTTTTCTTGCAGAGAGAGGAGATATTTGGAAACATAACTCATCCCAAGCTCCAGAGAACACAATTTTCCTTTGGACTTTTCTCTAACTTGAATTTAGAGATTATGTTGCTGGATATTCCCTGCCCATGACATGGGGTTGGAACCAGATGCTCCTTAAGAACCCTACCTCCCCAGCCATTCTCTGACACTGTGAAGATTCCATGTCCCTTCCAACTCAGACCATTATATGATTCTGTGGTGTCTCATAAATACCAACGGTGCAGAAAGAGTCTGCTCTTGATCAGTGATTCCAGTTTGACCTTAGCATGACTTGTTTTATTTTAAAGGTGGGACATTAACAGAATCTTTCCACATGTAAATGTGTTTACAGACAGTCCTATGTTGCCCTGATCTTAGGTAGGGTTTTTCTCAGCAGGATTTTGTGACAGCTTGGCAGTAAATCGGTTCTGCTGGCAGAGTGTGATGAGACACTGAGCTGGTGACCCTGCTAGCACTGGAGGTGGGTGACAGGAACTAGTGGTACCAGACAGGTTATTCTGAGAGTATGAAATAACATCTGCAGAGCAACCACTCCAAGCCTGAAGCTATTTATCCATAAGAAATGATTCTGTAAGGAAAACTGTTAAAACCTGTAGCAAACTTTATATACAGCAAAAAGGGGAAGAATGTGATATGATTTCCACAAAGACATAAGAGCGTGAGAAGTGTGACAGAAAATTGAAGGTTCTTATAAAGTACAGGTGCCTGAGATAGTCCAAAAATCCATGACTCTACAGCCAAGAAAAAAGCCTAAAAGCCTTTTCTAGCTCAGCTATGAAGTGAAAGCAGAGATTAGAAATAAAAAAGCAATTTATAATGAATAGGAAAAGGGACACTAACAACAATTTATATAGTTCAGAAGTTATGAAGTGTAGAAAGTTGATAACAGCCACTAAAGTATCCAAGATAAAGCCATGTGAAAGGACAATAATAAAGTTAAAAATGTATTTTTTTATGAAGAGCAACACTGTGGCATAGTCGTGTTACTGGACAGAGATGAGGAAAAACATCTGTTGTGTGGTACACACAAAAGCAGTGGTATTTTTGTCTTTGTTCAGATAAAGGAGATCCCCAAAATAGGATATGCTTATATATGGGAATATTGACAGGGTTTTGAAAGTCAGGAAGATGGATAATGTTCTGTCAGTGCTCAGGATTACAGTGGTAAAAACAAGCTGATATATCAGTTATGCCTCCTGAGCAAAATAATGGAAGATTGGTGTTGGTTTGTTCCTCTCTGAAGACAGAGCAAAAATGATTAGGTATCATTTCTGATGTTTCTTCATCATTAAACTCTGCTATCCCCTCCTAGCTGTGAATCCTACACAGTGGTAAGAGAGTGGGAACAATTAAATACATTTCATGTTCCAATGCAATGGGGTAGAAAGGGGGATATCTTTTTTAAAATGGCCTATTGTGAATGGAAGTTGATTTTTTTGCTCTAGGTACTGAATATTGGTTGGGCTGATGACAAGTTGGTACTTTCAGGGTTCTGCATGCTAAAAGATATTGAACGTCGAGTAAGGAGCCTGTGGTATTTAAGGCTGAATAAAATGCTGTGCTGTAACTACCTTAAAGACCTCAATCAGCAAAGTGAAAGGAGAAACTATTAGATTTTTAAATTTAGGTATTTATATTTTGTTTCTGGTTGATATATCCAGCTTTGTGGCAACTGTATGAAATATAATGGCACATGGTAATTGGGAAGAGATTCTTGGAGGCTATTTCCATGCTATTGTTTGGGTACTGGTACATGACCTTCTCTACTGTGTTAAAATGCCTTTGGCTCATGAGGTCCACAAGGTCTGGAGGTGGCACAAGAGCCATTACCAAGAAGCACTTTGGCCATGGCCCTCCTGTTTCAGAGGGCAGGGCAGTCAATAAAATGGAGAGGGGCTGCTCTTCCTTGGTTGGCCTCAGTGTTAAAGAATTTACTCATTCAGACATAGCCAATGGTCTAAGGCTCCCTTTAAACCTCAAGCTTTAGGAAATAGAAGTGATCAAATGGCACGTCCCGGTTGGTGTGCTCTGATCCTACCAGCTGTGCTCCTCCGAAAAAAGGGATGAAATGATTAAGATCTGATTTATGCTCTGTCGTGGTACTGCTCTAGCTGTCAGACTAACTGTGCCAAGGCAGTAGGATTTGTCTGCAAGTGAAGTGGAGTTCATTCTTCTTTCACATATATTGGTGCCAAGTGTTCTGCAACTCAGGGTGTATTTTTCTGATTTCTTTTCTGTTTCTTCAGGGTGGGACTCCTCTATATTTAGATTTTTACTTTTTCTGGAGTCATATCCCATTGAAATGCGCACCCACGAGGCCAGTGCAGTGGACAAGCAGCTGTGTGCAGTTAAACCTAGAACATGCATAGTAGACAATATTGCACAAAGAAATACAGAGGAAAGTTGTGATGTAGTCAGACACATAAATGCCTCTACAAGTTCCACCCTCACTTGCCATTTTACAGGAGTCTTACAGTGCTTTACAGTGATGAAGGCACTACAGCTATGAAGACCCCACAAGAGCTTGGAAACAGCTTTCAAGCACTTTTGCAGTTTATATAATCTAGAGTTGAAGAGTAGTACTGTACCTTTTAGACCTCATTTTCCAGCAGAAGGAAGAGGATGACTAGAAAAAGATTGAGGACCTCTGGATGGTTTAAGATGAGTATTACTCTCTGCAACTAGATTTCAAAGTGAGGGATATTGCATTAGCAGGTGTCTGTAAGAATAGTCTGGATAAATCAACATAATGTTGACTAGTATTTATGTCCAAATAATCAAAGAATAACAACTATTCTCTGTCTTTGTTTTTCATAACATTCTTGTAAGTGTTGAAAAGCTTATAAGGAAGCTTGAAGTTTAGCAGACACAGGAGAAAGGAAATTTTCACACCCAGTGTGAAGCTTCCCTTTAGCTCTACTAACAGGACATTCAGTTAGAGATTTGTTTTATTTGGGTTTTAGTGGAGAGTTGTGGTGCTTTTCTCAGCTGGGTTGGCACTTATGCTCATGGGTGCTTTTTCAAGTTTCGTTAGTATGAAACTACTGAACTGCAAATCTCAGAAAAGTGTTTTTCTGCCTTTGTGAGGTTTCAAGCAGCGTCACTTCTGATCCCACTCACAGCTGTTCATGAGACCAAGCTGGGGTTTGGCATTTCCAGGCCTGAATGGAAATTCATTGGAATGAAAGGAAATAGTCAAGTCCAAATATTTAATGTTAAAAAGTACAGATATGCTATTTGTTCTAGGAACATGTGAAAGTGAGAGAACGTCTCTCTGGTAAATAAACCTTACTTTGCCCATCCCTTTTGGCAGTGGGATGAATTGTCAGCAGGAATGCCTTTCAGGACATACAATAGGTCACTGGAGACCTACTGGGTACTTTAACAAGTGTGTCAACTGGCATCCAGTGGTCAAGCATAAGTCCATGTCCTGGGATGCAGTAATTTGTTTTGTGTGCTGCTGATACGATAGAGGTTGGAATTTGTGATAGAAATAAGCACTCCCCCAAAGTATCTTTAATATATTTGCCAATAAATTAACCATACAAACACACTGAATGCCAGCTGGGACCAATGGAAAGTAACACACCTAGAAGTGATTATCTAGGGCAGAAGTGAGTGGAGTCACAGTTAGGGCAGACAACTGGTTTAATGATTCATTTTGTTTAGCTGATTTTCTTGAGAGTTTATCCTTAGTCTCCACTCAAACACACAGTTCTGTTGAGCCACTACTTTCTTATACTTCTTGTTTCTCACCATATAGGTAAAATTAGCATTTTGACTAACAAAACAAAAATTTATGAACATTTGAAGGAAAAACAAAAAGCAAGTTTTCATCAGTTATTTTCATTCCATCACAGTGACCTTGTGTTGTCCTTGTTTTTCATTCTCTTTTGCTACCTTTTAAAGCCTTAGCCAAAGATGTGGAGCTAAATTCAGCCCTGATGTAAAACAGCACAGTTCTTCTAAAGCTTTTACTGTGTTCTGCTTTGATCCTGGAAGACTCACTTTTAAAAGGTGGGTATGACACAGTTTCTCCTCTGTAAGGAGCTGAATTTTTTTTCTCCTCTGATGCTTATCATAGCAGCAAGGAAAGCACAAAATTGCCCTGGGAAGACATTTCAATAATCAAAAATCTTTCTTTTGTAAAATTATCACAACTAATATTTTACTTGACTTTGGCTTCCAGAAAAGTCAGTGGGAGGAAACTTGCTTTGTTGTTTGGATCATTCTTTCAGAATATAGAGGAATTCTTATATTAAACACACTGGTCTGATAATGAACTCAGGCAAGATGTCTGCATAATATCTTCTACTCTTCTCAAGAAATGAAGTGTAATATTTCAAAAAGTGGTAGAAATTTGTGCAGCTGGTATTTCAGAACTGATCTCCAGCAGAAAAAATAAGGGAAAAATTAAGGTCCATTTTCTTAAGCTGGTCTTTCCTTGTTTCTGTGACTTGTTAAACCAATGCTTCATTTTAAGGCAGATGAGGGTCATATCTCTGTCTTCCATGCAAATAAGTTTTGAGCTGAGTGTAGTTGCAAAAATCCTGTTGAGTTCCCAGGGGGATTCCATGAGAAATAATGACTGGCAACAACTCACAGTTTTTGATGATGCTGAGAGAGGTGTGGTGGAAGAGGCTGCATAAATGTAAGAAGTGTTAATATGTTGTTTAGATCTCATGTCTCTGGAAAATGCTTAACCCTTTATCTCAAAGTTAGCATGAAGATAGTTTGTGATATTAATTGCTCCACTTGTTAATTGGATTACCTCCAAATCTGCATGTCATTCAACAAAGATAGCCAGAAGTGGAATGACAAACCAGTTTATGAGTAGAAAGGTATTTGGCAAGACTGCTTTCAGTCAAAATGCCCCTTTATTGAAATGCCATGGGGAGTAGTTGGTTAAGAGAACAAAGTCAGGTTTGTGGCAAGGCTGTCAGTAATTTGAGAGGCTGCACATCTCTGGAGCAGAATCTTGTAGAAAGGGTAATTGCAGTAAGTGTCAATCTTACATATCAAAAAAAGACATTGTGACCAAATGCCAGTATCATGTTCTGTGAGGTATCACAGTTCAAGAAGTAGCCCTGAAGCATTATGGTGTGTCAGATATCTGGACCCTTTGATTGGGAAGTGCTAAAATTTCCAAGAGTTTCAAAAGATGTTGCCAAGAGTTCAGCTTGTTTTAATCCTATTTAATAAAGATCTAGGAAAGATGAGGACCTTGCCAAAGGACTGCTGGTATTTCTGAGTTATTAATTATTGCCAATAGTGAAATAGTGACATTGTAAAGGAGTAGAGCAAAAGTCTTTGATCTTAAATTAGTGTTTTTTTTCTGACCAATGTCATGAGATGCTACATTCATAAACAAAGTGGAGTATAACATAAATTAATAGTCTGTTATGGGAATTGGCTTCTGTTGCTGACAGTGATTAATGGAATCTTTAAACTAGGCTCATGCGAAATATTTTCAGGCTTATAGAGTGAGCAATACAACCACCAATCACACTAATGGGCTTCAGTATTCTTTGCACCCTACAATAGAATTCTTCACCAGAGTTATCTTTCAGCATTCTTGTGATTACCTGGGGTCCTTTGGACCCCAAATTTTGGGGTCCTTTAAGGCTTGGCAAAAAATAATGTGGAAAGACTTTGGAAACTCTTTCTGAGAGTAATGGTTGGAAAATATTTTTACTGCCCATTCACATCTTCATAGAATATTTCATTTTCTATTTAAATGTATGAAATGTACCATGTATAATTTAGTTAGCATATACTGATGGTATGTTTATGAAATAAGTATAAGTTCTTAACCACTGAATAATGACAAATATGTCTAAAGATGAAACTGCATTACATATTCAAGTACTAAGTGTGCTTTTTTGCCTCTTGACATATCTTCAGACTGGGAAAAAAGTAAAGTGCTGAAAATAGAAAGCATTAATATTGTTGACAAGTAAACAAAAAGGAAGATTATAGCCATACAGCTCAGAAAATTGTAGTCAATGCAGCCCTCAAGTTACAGTGCAGATATAGTAGAAATGTATGTTTTCTACAGCAAAAGCTTAGAAAATGAGCATGACCTTTTAATGCACAATCACAATGTTTTTACTAATGGCACAGTATTAAGGTCCACTACTAAATTTGTTGTAAAGGAGGAAGGTTCACCATATGTAGGGATTTCTCTTGTCTGATACAGTAAGTGTTGAAATAAGCATTTCTGTCAAAGAAACTTAAGCAGTCACAGAGAGCATTTTAAAAAAAGAAGTGCAGTAAAAGTAACATTCTTTTGAATATATCTCTAAACATTCTTTTCCTATTCATTCTGAGCGAAAATGTTTTAGTAATATGTTTAATTTCTTTTCTTGACCCTTTTATTCATGGATTTTGGGGGAGATGGGGATTATTTTTGGTTTCTTGTTTCTTACATTCTCAGGGGTTTTATGGATCACAACATCTGTAAACTGATAAATGACAAATGATAGAGAAATTTGTCCAAACTGGTATTTCAGAACCAGTCACCAAAATGAAATTGCCATTGGCTTAAGCTGGTCTTTTCTTCTTTCTGTAACTTGTCAAACTGGTGCTTCAAACTGGTATGCTCAAGTGATGGCCCTTATTCAATGGATTTTCATAGTAAAAGTATTGCTTCTACACTTAGATAATATTAATTCTCATTCTAGGCAACAGGCACTGTCTGCATGGAGATCAAAGGAAGTGTTTACTTAAGTTGGAAATTAATTTGCATTTTAATTCTAAAAAGTGAGGGGGATAATAATAGACATATATTAAAACAAATAATTTTTCAGAATTTTGTTGACCTGTGTCTTACTCTAGCTACAAAGACTGAGATAAAGGAAAGATAGTGCTATTCTATGTCTTTGACATTACCAAGAAAGACAGTTCTGGAATCTATGGAGCTTGAGAAACTGGTTGTTCCGTAGCCAAAATCTCATCAGTTCTGCCACATAAAAAGGTTTTTAAGTATCTTCCATTTCATAGGGGATAAATATTTGCATAAAATTTTATTTTATCACCTATATAGTAATTCAATTTTCATCTACAAATTAGATAATCCAAACCATGTCTCCAGTAGACTGAATTCCCTGCAGTCACATATGCTGTCATCTCCTGTTCATGGGTGGTGGAGAAAAACTCCTCAGAACTTAGTTGGCGATAAAGCAGTCATGGTTTATTGTTACTTATGGGAGGAGCCAAATTGGTCAAGAGAAACCCTGTTGTCAGACCACAAATGGCATTTTTTCTTCTGGAAAAAAGCCAAAGCAAAACACTCCCAGCCAAATCCTTCTATTAACCAAAATCAGTTCCCCACCCAGTCCCTCTCTGCCAAAACAAAACCCCACAGTCTGTTCTTACTACGATGCCACTGAAGCAGTAGCATGATTGCTAAATTTTGTAACCAATAAGCAAACTTGAAAAAAATCTTTTTAGATTGATGAGAGACTTGACGGAACTGAAGCATGTGCCAGAAGTTTGAATTGGCCTCAGAAGAACTTTCTAGATCCAACTGTCATGACATTAGGGTTTTTGCTGTTGAAAATGTTTTGCTTTATCAGGCCAATGAAACAACAGGATTGGAAAAAAAAAAGTCAACTCACACCTTGAGAATGAGGATATATATGGCTATTTGGGCCATGGAAATTATGGTATGTAGGCAGTTTCCAGGTTTTCCTACCTGGCATTGATGATTTTTACCCAATTTTTTCCTCCTTCTCTTTCCATTGCATTTTCTTCCTGTGTTTGGGTCATGATGCCTAATTTCAGAATTACTGTACTAAATGTTTGAATTTTGGGTTTTTTTTATTTTTAGTGTCAGCACACCTGAGTAAACTGGAAATGTTTGAAAAGCAGATTGAGTAATTAAAACCCATCTTAACTGTATGTTTAGAAAGTTTTTGTCACTAGTAGATGGTAGCAAGAGTGGGGGAAGAAAATTATTGAGCAAGAAAGGGCTTGTCAAGGAGAGTAATGAGTTAGGAGATGGATAAACACAAGGCAAGTGATGAAAACAGTGACTGGTAATAGTGTTGGCAAGAAATGAGCAATACATCGCAGCAAATGTTTCACAAAGAGTGATGGACTGATTGCTCAAGTTTCTATGACTGTGTGACCTGTAACCCCAGGTATCTTCCAAACCACAGAAGATAGAATAAGGAATTCTATTTTGTGTTTCATATACTTTTTTAAAGAAAACAATTTTTTGGTTATTATTTAAGTATTAAGGAAATGTATTTGATAATCATCTGTCACTTCATCTGAAGAATTAAAAATGCTTCATGCTTGAGCTGTTGGTGTGTCATCACTTTTTCAAATGATATCAAGTATAAATAAATTATATTAGTTACAATAAGATGCAGTTTTTGTTTTGATGCAAAAGACTGAAATGAAAATTAAAGGGGTGTTGCTTGACTAAAAGAGTGGCGTGCATGCTAGTCTAGAGCAGGCACTAGACTTTAACAGAGAAAGTGATAGTGAAGCGGATCAATGGATGTTTATGCTCCCTTTGAGAGAATCCTAATAGAAAAGCACATCCCTTTTTTCTATTTCAAAAGTTTGTCATTTCAATATCATGTAATGAGCACCAACTTTTCAATACATTTCATCCTACTTAAGTAACACTCAGCCATTTTGGAAATCTGTCTGTAAGAGTCATAGTAAAAGATCTGGAAATCTGAGCCTTCCTGAGGAGGCAGGATGTTAAAGAGATTCAGTATTTACCTGGTATAAAAGAATATACCACAATTTTTTTTCTTTTGAGGGCTTCTTTTCTTAACTTGGGGTAATATTTTCATGGTAGTGATATACTTCAACTCATTGTTTTGATGTATATAGCTGGAGCAGTGATTGTGTTGTAACTTTTTGTGCAGATCATTTTTTTTCTATTTTTTTTCCATTTATTGTTCTTTACTTCAACTTTCTGAACTCAGAGTATTTGCACCATCAGTTTTCTGCCTTTCAAACATTATCAATCAAGTTATAGCTGACTTTGAATCTCAACATCTTATTGTTGATATAAGACAAATTACATCATCTATTGTTGGGTAAATGCTTGAGCTGCAGCTTGTTCTCAAGGAGGCAAAATAATCCAAGGGATTGTTTTGTTTGTTTGTTTTTTTTGTACAAAAAAAATCATAGTCACAGCATACTGGCAAATATCTTTCTCCTGGAAAGAGTTATTTTAAAACATATCTTGCAAACATCATAACATTTAAAGCAATTAAAAGCTTTGTATCTTGCTTCCCCTGAGACCCAGCTGGCTGCAACAGGTTAAATTTCTCTAGGTTAGCAGTGTGTCTTTGTGAGCCTGGGGAGTCTCAGATGTGGAACCTGACAGAAAGCAATAGTGTGAATCCAAGTTGTCATGATGTGGAGTAGCAGCATTATTATGTTGAAGACATCTGGTTTATCCATCAGCTTCAACAGAGACAAAGGTATTCATGTTGCTCCTGGTTGCTGCTTGTCCATACTCTCTGGAAGCCATGTGGTGCTGGAGGCTCCACAACAATCAGGTTTAGTGCTTTGCTGGTCTCACCCCATCAGGTTTTGTTCCCAAAGGTTTGAGGTGTCCCTTTCCTCACTGCAGCTGCTGCTGTTTTCAGGTAGGGCTGCCCGGTCATGGAGAGCAGCCCATCCCTTCCTGGGCTGCAGTAATTTCAAAAGTATTTTAAGGTGAACTTCTGTATCTGTTTCCTCTCTTGAAAAGCAACCTTGATTCTACCTACCACATGATACCTACCACATGTTTTTCAGATATCTGATATCATTATGTGACTCTGAAATCAATAATCATCACCTTCTTGTGTATATACATTGAATTTTATGGCTAAGGAAAACCATGCATTCATTTTTGCTTTCTAGTCCAGCATGATGCAGTCTTCTGGAATGTTGTTTTTGGAAGCCTCAGCTACAGCAGACTTGTGCAATAGAGCTGAGTGACAAATGATGTGTGGGGAATAGCAGTGGAAGGATGTCCTGTTGATGTATCCCTGGGAAAATCCCCCTTTACGCATGGACAGCTGCAGTGTCTTCCCTCCTGCATGGCAGTTTGTAATCAGCATAACAATGGAAGTCTATCAGTGGCTCTAAGCACAGTAGGTCAGATACTTTGATAAGCATATATCTGCCTTGGTTAAGTAACAGCTACATCCCAAGCATTTAAATCCTGCTACCATCCACAGGAGGTGCCTTCTGGCAGCAGGGCAGAGGGATGAGGCCCTAACGCTGCCCCTACTGCTCCAGAGCTGTGGTGGCTGCAATGGGGCACCTGGCTGAGCCCTCCTCAGGCTCTGGGATGGTGACCAGGCTGCCCTGAACACCTCAGGGTCTAACGAGGGCACAGTGAGAAAAGGAAGATTAGAAGACTTCAGCTGAAGCGGTGTGCCTTGCCCTGGTTGTTGAGGAAGCAGACAAGAAAGCTGCAGCTCTGTGCAACCTCTTGCTTACCTGTGTATTATTCTTCTCAGATCACCAGCCTCTCTATGCATGCAATTGCTCCCAGGTCCACTTATCCCCCTATGGAACTAGTTAATAAAAATGCTTTGGGTTGATGGCTTTCTCTAGCCCAGACTCAGGCACAGAGGCACTGCAGGAGAGAAGCAGAGTGATGGTTCCCAGGGCTGCAGCCTGGCCACAGCACCCAAACCACTCTGCTGACCCACCGAAGTGGAGAGCAAAGCCCAGCTCGCCTGTCCCAGAGCTCTTTTACTGATGGCTATTATGTTAACGTGAGGGCAGAACTCTTTCCTCTACATTAAAAAAAAAACCCTTCCCCCTACATGCCTCTCTCCTATTTAATTTCTTTCTATAAAAACCTCTGGAGTAAAATGAATGCGGCAGATGTCTACTCTTCTGAAAAAAGATTATGCTTTGAAGCCACACAGTAGCCTCACTTTTCACGGCATTAATGATGTGGACTAAGCTTCAGGAATTGTATTTAAAAAATACTCCAAATAGAAGAGGTCTATTCAGCTGCTAAGCACACCCATATTTTTAATAGCTAACGTGAGTGTGTACACACATACAGAGAGTTCTTTTCAATCCTTCTTTTTCCTAGGTGTGAGTATAGATTTGAGCACGGGCCCATTTTTGTTCCTTTTTTTTTTTTTTTTTTTTTCTTTTTACAGCTCAAAATAACCAGAAAAATTTTTCTCGTTTGATATATGCAAGCAGTTTGCAGTGGTGGGACTTGCTGGATGCTCCCTGGAGGATGTCCCTGGGGCAAGGAAGTGCACTGCTTTTGCTGGGAGCTGCCTGGCGCGGCCTCTCCTCAGGGACGCGGTGCTTACCAGTAGCACCACAGTGCCACCAGCATTAACTTCACTAAACCTGCACACTTGTGACCTTTTTTCTAAGTGATTGTTTTCACGGGATTTCAGCCTTTGTAATAAAAACCTGATATTTTCAGGCAGCATTTGGAAAACAAACACTTCCCAAACAAATGATGTCGATGGGTCAATGACTTGACTTGGAAACTCTTCCCAATGCTTTGGCTCAGCTTGCAGGGTTTCTTTAACTTCTCTGTGTTTGGCAAGTGTCTTTCCATACTGGGAACATGAGGGTCCTGTCTTCTGCTTTATTTTGCTGTCATGGAAGTTGGTGCTTTTTCACTGTTGAGATGATGTGCTTCAGCGGGGGATGAAATAATCTCTGAAATCAGCCACTGTATCTTTGTGAAGGTGCTCTGGGGTCCCTGAGGCTCAAGGCAGCCCAGGGACCTCAGGGTCTTCTAAAGTGAGCTGCAACAACTTTTTGACTTATGTTTGGAGAAAGAAAAAAAAAAAAAACCCAAAAAACAACAACCCAAACTGGAAAAAATAACATTTGAAAAGTGAATCTAAAAGTTTTCCAGGGGGAAAAAAGAGTGCCCAGTTACAAATATCTGTGCTTCAGGAGTGGCAGTTTCACTGTATCTCAGTGTCCTTGCTAAGAGCCAGAGGAGACAAATTCAGTTTGTTCATACCTGCCATATGTAAGAGAAAATTAAATGTAATAAACTCACAGAAAATACAATTTATCTTCATATCAGTCCATTTATATGAAATAGAGGAAAGCCAAGCTTTTTCGTGCTGTAGTGTCTTTGCAATTCTGTAGCAATTGACCTAATTCTCATGCAGAATAGAAGAAGTTAAAATTAAATACAAGTAATTTTCTTTTGTATTGGTTTTGTTTCTCTTTAGGAGGCAATGTTTTAATGCCCTAAAAAATAGTTCTGTCTGAATGTTAATTTAGTATTTACAGGTTCTCTGGTCTTTTGGATTTCTGTGTTTCTTGGTTGCTTTTATTTTGTTTTTGTTTTTGCTTGTTGACAGTGTCTCTATAGATAAATCCCTCCCTCATATTATTTACATTTTTTTTCTTTAAATCTGACTCAGGCACGAGAGTAGATGGCCCTAAAATGTGAATACTAAACTGTGAAGCTTTAAAATCTTAGATACAGACTACATAATCTCATTCCAAACCAACAAAAATAGAAAAATAGAAAAAAAATCTAAAGTTTATTATTTCTACTAAACAAAAAATCAGCCAGGCTGAGGACTTTTGAAAGCTTTGGGTACATGATCTTTACGTATTCATATTTCCTGTATTTGATGACACGTTTTGCTGTTCTGTTCTCAGAAGTTAACAGAATCACATAGGTTATTATGTTTTAATTTTAGAGGCAAAAATTTCATTGTTTAATGTAGACCGTAATTAATACAGGAGAAAACTAATGAATCTTATAAATGAATAATAATTTCAATTACTGTTTTAAACCCCTCATGCTGTTTTTGTGTGCTGTAGTATCAAGTACTCTGCAAGTATTCAGTTATGTGGATGTTAGACTGGAGAATTTTGTCCCACATATTAATGTAGCTAAAACACTGATACAGCAGTGATCTAGTGCACAAGTGGAAGGTACTATTAGTGGTTCAATAGATTTTTTTTTAATTCTCTAATTTTTCAGCAAATGTATGTTGCATAAACTTTTATTATCATTTTTCAAGGTTGTGAACATTTCTGAATAGACTGAAGAAATTTAAAAAGTAAATGAAGCTCTAGCATTTCACTGATTACTTCTAATCTATTTGTGGCGCATACAACATTAAGTAGCAGAGTTTTCTGGTTAATCAGAAATTTTAAAAATTGGATTGTTTGTCTGTAGAAAGCTGCCTGTGTTACTGCAAGTTCTGCTGGTTAGACCATTTTAGACCTCCTGCAAGGGACTTAAGGGTGACCTGAGAGCTTTTTAGGAAAGTATTTATGCAGGTCATCATTTTACTTCTTCAAAGCCAAATAATCTGAAGTGCTTTTGTGATGCAGAATTTGGGACAGAAGTCGTTAAAGGCAGTCAGAAACTCCACTTGGAGAAATTGTTTTGAGCAGTCTCCGAAATGCTGGGAAGCAGCATTTGCATGTACCCTGTTATGCCTCCATTTGAAAGGGATGCACTTGTTTGTAAGAGCTGCTGGGCTCAGTTCTGCCAAGCTGAGTTCTAGGTAACCCACGGAGACTTCCCAGAAAGTTGAGAGTGTGTTTCTTTGTTCCAGGGTATTATGAAAGGGAATCAGCAAGGGCCTCTGGCTAAAAAATGTAAGCTGACCTGCAGTATGCAAGTGCAGGAGGTCAGCCATTTGATGTGGGATATATCTTCGGGCCATTCGAACAACTTCATAGCTGGGTCTCAAAATGTGACTTCCTGCGGCTGTGACCCATGGACCTTTCAAGTACAGTGGAAGTCTTGATAGATCAGTCGTGCAGTTTCCAGGACTCTCAAAAATCATTTGCTTCTCAGCTGGTTTTCTGGTGTTTGAAACATTAAGACAATCATCTAGCACTTTTCCTTCTCTTGTGAAGTGAAGTGCATTTTATTAAAATACATATTTTGTAAAAATTTAATAAAGCAGCTCATACTTTTTCAAGGCTAGACAATACTTTGAAAACTGGTTCCAAATCTCTGGCCTCAATATATGAATACTAATTGTATCTTATCTACTGTCAGTTATTGAAATCCCAACCAGTAGGAAAGCTAATCTGACATCTCCATTCACACACACCTTCTTTTGAGCCTCTTTACAATTCAGTCAGTGCTATCAATGATTAAATATCCCAGTCCCTACAGTTTCAACCTTTTTTTTTTTTTATCCCTTAACTTTTCTTTTTGGTTGTTACCTTCAGTTAGTGAACAGCTCATTTTTGAGCAAAGACATTGTGAAATTCACTTAAAATGACTGTTTGAAGATTTTATTAAAAATATATCTCTGTGGACAGACTGTCCTTCATTACAACAATAGAAATCCCCATTGTCTTCAGCACTATCACTCCAAATTTGCAGGAAGTTTAGAATCCAAACTAAAAGATGTAAAATACTTTTGAATAAGTGAGCCATCAATTGAGAACAGCACAGGTGTTTGTTTTCACTGTGACTGATTTTGCTTGCAGCTAACATATAATTATTGAGTCCATTCTTAGGCAGATGTGTACAATCCTTTAAGAGATCAAAGCAGATGGACCCAGGTCACTGAGATTAGAATTTGACCCTATTAGTGCAATAATGGTTAAAATTATATGTAGCTTGTTTGCATTTTCCAGAGCTTGCATTTCAATGGATTTATACAAGTTATCTCTAAATTGAATAATTCTTGCCTAATTTCACTTTCTGTGTTCAGCTTTAAGTACATTTTACAGTGTAAGTGCAAAGCCAAATTGTCCACAGTCCTCATCTTTTTTCAAATCACAGATTCAAATCACAGATTCAGGCTTTGGACAATATCAAAGTATATGCTGGAAAGTTTCAAAAAATTACTATAGTCCTTGAACCTTGGACCCACTGGTATGGACTTTGCAATGAAAAATGCAACCAGCTATATCTTTTCTGTTTATGTGACTTTTGTTGACTGTTTGTCCACCCTGTATTTATATACTCATTTTCAAGCACCCTATTTTTATATCATGGCAGTAAAGAGAGGAATTAAGTTGAACAGAGACCTTTTTGCTGAGACCTTACAAAGGAGCAGGTACTTGACTCCTGCATAGGGAAGGAAGGTTTTCTGTTTCTTTGTGATGACTCACTGTGTGTCAGATAATGGAATCCTATTAGTGCCACCACAGGAGCATTAAGGAGGTTTGAGTGTGGAGAGGAAAAAATGAGGCCAAAGAGGTTTTTTTTTTTTAAAGAAAAATCAACTTTTGAGAAATACTAGAGGAAGCCTTTGTTTTAATTAAAGTTAACAGTGAAGATGAAGGCTGGCAAATGGATGAATTTGGACTCTGTCCACTCTGTGTGAAGAGTTTGCTTGGAACATGGAAGAACCCCATTGCTTACAAGCAATTTGAAATCTGTTAACTTATAGCAGTCCTGCTAATTTTTAGGGGCTTGGTTTATTTGTTTGTTTAGCATTTTCACTTTTTAACCATGAAGCATCAAAGTCTGGGCTCCAGCCCAGTGTTTTGGGAGCCAAGCTGAAGGAGTTTGCTTTGTCTTTTATCACATATAACCCTGCTCTGTTTCTGCAGGATTTATCTCATATGTCTGCATGAGACTCGAGATCCATTTTTCCTGTACAAGTGCACCAGTGGGTGCAGAGTCCATGTCATCAGCTGTGGGTAGTTTTCTCTCTGAGTTTACAGAAATACTTAATGATTCTCATCAAGTCATAACTTCTGGAGTCATGTGTTAACATGACAGTCTGAGCTTTCATTTAATGAAAGTGGTGAATTTTTCACCATTTTAGTTTCCAAGCAGACATTAAACAAAGAGAATCTGTCATTGTAGGTCTTAGGATTTGTAGGAAAATTTTGTGACTTTTGGTAGACCTAGGTCATGATATTTAAATTTCAAGTCAAGAGGTTCAATGTAGAACAAACTGGTTACTCATGGTCAGAGGCATTGGCTGGTATAAAGAAAGTATTGTAAATCCATGTAAGCTGTGCCAGTCGGGTGAAGAGGATCTAAATTTAGGATACAGAGAAGAGGATCCCGATTTGCATTTTGGTTTTTGATACATGTGTATGTTATTAAACTGCAGTACTACAAATATTTGCATTTACTTGCATAAGAAGCACACCTAAAGACAGGTTTCAGCAGCCAGATTTGAACTCAGACTCTCTCCAGTTGGACAGGGAACATGTACATACTGCTTTAAAAAATCTTTTTATTTGACTGTGACTGCATGTTCTGCTCTTTGTTTAAATATAATGATCACTGCCACAGATTACAGGGCCAGGTCTCAGGAAAATGTTTTTAAATATCCCAGGACAATAAGGGAAAAATATGTTTATTTTAGAACAAGTACCCATTTACAACATTTTCTGGAAACTGGTGATTTGAAAATGGCTGATCATTACAAAATAAGAAAATTAAGATGATACCCCTCCCCGCAAATGCATAGGAATTTTGCATTTAGTTGTGACTTGACACATGTTCCAAAGTGTGTAATTCAGACTCTGGCTGGAAACATCACTGGAAGCAGACCTGGGTTGTCATGTTTCATTACAGCTATTGAACTGTCGCAGGCGTGCTATTATGCTGTAATGAAAGGGGTCTTCTCATTCTCTTTTCAACCTGAAAATCTAGGAAAGATACCATATGTCATTAGTCCTGGCACAGATTCTGCCAAAAGAAGTTTTCCAAAGCACTAAAATATATGCAAGGTCTTTTCCCTTGAAAAAGACAGAGGAATTGCATTTTTGTCCTACTGAATCTCTAGGTTTCACTGGGGTATATAATGGTTACAGATCAGGTGAAATATGACTTCAATCACATTGCACATTTTAGAGGATGATCCAGGTTAAGGTTGTGTTGATCCATGAGGATAAGTTTTGGCCCCACATGCAAAACCAGTAATTTAAATGCTGCCCAGCACCCTGTGAGTGTGCTGCTCCCTGCTGAGCAGGTGCCTAACTGTGGGAAACACCTGGCTGGGATCTTAAGCAGAAAGTAAATTCTCTGGAATTTGAGTTTTGCTGGTGCTTTATTCATTGTTGTATGTGGGAAAAAAAAATAAACCTGTACTTGTGAAGGTAACAAGTGAATCACAGTGGTGGCATTATTGGGCCTCTTGAGAGTGAGGTCTAAACTTCCTGCAGCCTGGCTGACAATTCTACACTTGCTTCAACTTGCCAGGGTAATGCCTTCAGTAACAAATGTGAATCAGGCATTGAAATCTCTAATCTTCTTCTTGAGAAATCACTCAAACAGATGGATATTGCAAGGTTGTTTAGAAAAGATTAATATGGCATTCATTTAATTGGTAAAATATGTATGAAATAGATCCAAAGTCCTGGCATTCAGTATGAAGTACTTTCAAAAATGTAGATGTCTTATCAAGGATGTTGATGCATTCATTCCTTCTCTTCTGCAAAGCTGACTTCTGCAGGAAGTACACTCCTTGACTAACTTTTCCTTATGACATAGCAATATCTTCCTGATGGTAAAGATTTAACAATATATTAATCCCTATTTAAGTTTTTGGGTGAAGGTGGCAGACCCTTCAAGTCTTTTGATGCCTTCTCTTACTTTCCAAGTCCTGCAATATACTAACCTACCTACCTAGAGAATGAGTAACATCTGTAAGTGCATTGGGTTGATTCAGTTAAATGGGACTGCATCCTGAAGAAACATGATGTTGTTTCAGCCATTTGAAACCCAGCCAATTCAGATGGAATTTGGAAACATACCATAAAAAACTCACATTGGAATCTTAACTGATAATGAGATAATGAGAAATGATGTTGTGGCCATGGCCAATGAGATTTTATACTAAGCTTGCTAGAAATACTGCTTGTATTGCTGATGGGCTGCAATTTCAGAAATGGGCAAATGCTATGTTCTTCACTCAGGCTCTCTATTAAAACAAAAGAAAAAAAATCAAAAGCTTTTGCAGGGTTACAGCCCTTTTGTTTCTTGCTTTTTGATTTTGGTTGGGTTTTTGTTATGTCATTTGTTTGTTTTTTTAACGGGAATTAAAGCCCCTAGAGGCAGCAGCAGGATGTTGAGTCTGTATGAGCCTATGGGTCTGTTTTGACAAAACGCTCACTTTCCCACATAATTGCCTTCAGTGAAGGTGGCTAGTAGTAAATTTTTAGGGAAGCCACCTTCTGGAATCCAAGGATTTAAAGAATTCCTGAGATGCATGTTGCCACTGATCCAGTGTGTCATTCACACTTGACAGGCATTTCTTCACATTAATTTGTTTAATCAATGTTGGAGCCAGCCTGTATTTTGGCTTCAAGAGCATTACACTGCCTAGCACAACTGAGCTCTGCATATCGATGCACTGGCTATATGGACCTGCCTTATCTGGGTTCCAAACTCATAGGAAAAGATAAGGACAATTCATGGGCGGGAAGCAGAAATGTAGATGAAAAAAATTTAGAGGAATAAACACTGAAAAAATGGCGAATTTCTTATGCTCTAGATCACCAATCATCATCCAAAAGAATACTAAGGAGTGAGTTTAAGTTCTTGCAAGGCAAAGACAGAATTCATTAGCTGACAATGATAGCCCAAAATGGGGACAGGACCACTGTGCATCCTCATATTTCTTTAGGAGCTGGCGACTTTCAATGTTAATTAAAAAAAAAAATAGACGAAATAAAAAGACAGAAGGGGAAAGGAAGAGAGGCAATTTATACTTGTTAGTAACACTTTGGTTAACAATGTCGTGTTGTCTGATATTCATTTTCAGAAACATTGGAGAATTCACAGCTGTAGTACTATATCATGAGGATAGGTTTGACTCATGTGTTAGGATAAGAGGGAGTGCCTCTATTTGTATTAGCTGGAGGAGGATTGTGAACTATTATCTTACTTTGTTATCTGAGCTAGGAGTGTACAAGGAAGTTTCTTCTACTAATGGTTGAGCCGCTCTTCAGATAAAGCTCTCCACAGGATCCCTGTAGCCCTAATTAATCAGCTGTTAAAACAGTAGGTGATAGACAGGCTTGCTTTAAGTTTGAATTGCCTGCAATCAGAGATAACAGGTGAGTCCCATTTGGCAGTGAGATATGGAAGTAGAAGAGCGATCTGTTATCAAAATGAGTATGGCATTCAAATCAAAACTAAAGTTTGCAGAAGGAACTAGAGAAGTAAAATAGGAGGGAATAATTTTTGAAGGGTCAAAATGCCTTCACTTTGGTGATGGCTTTAGACAGGTCTGAATCCATTTTGTAAACCATTATACTAAGTGCGTGCATGGTCAAAATAAATTCAGGCTGCTGGAGAACACTTGTCATTGCAGTAATCATTGGAAACATTGGCAGGTGGCACTAACACAGCTCTGCAGCAGCTGCTGCTGCCACAGGACAGGCTCTGGCCAGCACACCCAGGCAGCCCAGGAGCTGCAGGTTAAATGGCTGTGTTAGAGCCAGGAATTTATCATGTTTCTTTCTGTGTCACTGCCCTAACCATCAGGCTGTAGAGTAACTTCTTTCCTTACTCAGTTCATATTTAAGAAGTTATGCAGAATAGGAGAGCACCAGTGGTGAAGTGGGAATATTTTATCCCAGAAAGCGGGTCACTTACAAGGGTGCTATGGCAGATCTAGGCTTGAGTCCTGCTTTGCTGGCTTTACAGCCACAAAGAATGGCCCTCTCTCACCTTCAGCATTAGAAAACAGACAAACTGGAGGGATAATGGCAAACTTTTAGGGCAGTAGGTACCTGGTTTATTTTAAAACATTTTCATGTTTACTTGTTTGTACTATACACCAATGATCAGAAGCATCTCTCAGGACTGGTGCCAGAGCTAGTTGCTCCACAAATAGTGATAAAAACCTTCTTAGTCTGGATTCAATTTACATTTTAAATTCTCTGGAGGTAACAAGAGAGTACCTACTTCAGAGAGGTGTTCAGAGTGCCTGAGAGATGGATCTCTTGAAAAATGACCAAATGTCTTTCATGTCTTTCAGCCTGGTCATTGTTTGATAGTCCCATATTCACAGTGAGACAGAAGTCACTCTAAAGCAGAAATGCTGTTTATTTTCTTTGACTCCTCTGTATGTAGGTGAATATTCTTCCATGGCCCCATTATTAAGTCTTATGATTGATGCCTATCAGTGCTTCAGGAGTTAAATTACCACTTGTCTCACACAGATGAAAGCAAGTTGGTCACTGATCATGTAATAGCCACAAATAGTGCAGTAGCATGGGAAATAGCCTTTTCTTCAGCTCAAATTTTCTTTTGGGTTTTTTAAAATGTGCTGAAGACCTCAGTAGATGTCTTAATTATCACGGGAATTCTCTGTAACCATAATCAGTTTATGCTCATTTGCATATTCTTTCTTGGATGTCTCTGTCACTGGGACACAGAGTTCTGTTTTCCACCTTCACTATGGGCATGCATTGTCTTTCTTTTGCCTTCCATGTTCTATGGACTGAAACCTTTATTTATTGGCTCTTACCTCTTCAAGAAAGTATGTCCTTCTCCTGCTCTAGTACTTGTCATTGCTTTCCAAATCTGGGGGCTTGTTCAGCTGTCTTTTTTGTGTGGAGGCATGCTTCCACTGGATAACACTTCTTTTTCCTGTGAATCTTTACATGTGTGTGCCGCTACTTTCAGCTATGACTATAAAATTTCTGCTCTCTTTTTCCCCCACCCATAAGCCCTATTCTGTCTGCAAAGTTTTATTCTGTTTTGGTTGATGCTTCTCATCAAATACCTCTATCTGATGTTCCAGCATTTTAGATGTTATTTTTGACACTCGAGTTTGACTTGCTCCTAATTCTTTTTCACTGATTAAATGGTAAGGAACAAAAAAGTTTTAACTTTCTGCTTTGCTTTTCATCCCTCAATGTTCTGCTCTCTGTACCGATTCAAGTCTCAGCTCTGCTGTGCCCTCAGGTGTACTTCTGAAAATCCAGCATCCTGGTGGCCACTCCTTTTGATGCAATGTGTTTGCTCTGTTTCAAGGTGCTGCTTGGCCCCTCAGATAATCATGCTTCTTTTCTTGTGGAGTCTCTTTTAGGCTGACTGCTTCCTGCATGTATTGCCTACCACCTGGTGGGTAATAATATGAGAGTACTTCATGTTTCTAAAATTAAATTCTCTTTTATTCAGAAAACTCTTTAGAGAGCTATTGCAATTCAATTGCTGCTGCTGCTGTAGTAGCCATGTGCTACCAGCTCTGCAGGGTACAGGCCCAGCTTTCTCCAGGAGCAATCCAGGTTCCACATCGGTTGCTACCCAAGGAACCCGCAGCTGCTCAGGGACAGATCAGCAGAACACAGCCATTTCACAGATTTCCTCTCCAGTTCAATGCACGGTGCTCCCAGGTATCACTGACTAGATTTTCAATAGCCTTCCTCTGTAGGGGGTCCAGTGGGAAGAAGAAGAGTGACTATACAAAAGTCACCCTGCCTTAATACACAGTAAAGTGCAGGAGGGATGCAGACCTCACTCCTGTGAGCCCATGGGTATGCTACTGATGTGACGTCCCTGTTCCTGCCAAGCATTCAGAGCAGGTTTACCCACTGCTGTCAAAAAAATCACACTTTCAGGACTTGTATTTTGCTTCCACTTTAGTTATGCACCATGGAATGAAACAGTAACACTTGGAAGTCTAATATTCCTATTTATACATTTAACCATTAACTAGACACGTACATACATGTGTGTGCACACACACAGAGGCTATATTAAAGATATATTACAAGAAACATTTCCAGCACAGGGATTTAGCTGTGTGAATCCCATTAACAATAATGGGAGTTGTTCCCCTAAATCCCCATGTATCTCGTTAAAATATACCTATTAGTGACAGGCTGAAGCCTACAAAACCCAGCAGTTTCCAAGTTAAAACTGAAACTTCATCATTAACTTACCCTATTGTGCCTAGGTAATGCAACACCCTTTAACTTCTCAAATTCAAAGGTGTCTTTTCTCCATTGAACTTAAAACAAATCTTGTCTTGTTAATACAATAGGTTCTGCTATAGATAGCCCACTCTGTAACTCTTGATCATGTTGGAAATGTTTTCTCTCTCAAGCAATACTATCTATGAAGGGACAGTGTTACCAAAATATCTTTAAAACATTTAGGAGAAGTAGAATATCAAATATGAATGGACTAATGCATTTGCTAATAGCAGATCATAACATTGAAGTATGACAGTGATGAAATGTCAGATACTGAATCATTGTTCTTGGCATTTTTTAAAATAAAGGATTCTCAATGTATAAAACACAAGTCACTCCAGATGAATGAATATCTAAGGAAACCAGATACATGAAGGAAATTTTATTTATAGTAAACTCATTTATCAATGTCATTATGACAGAAAGAAACCTTAAACTGTGTGCTCCAAGCATTTCCCAGTGCAGTTACGTGCATTCTAGAGAAGATGAGGTTGTATCTGTGTGTGATGAAGGTCTGCACTGTCCATGGTGTAGAGACAAGGAAGCTAAGGGTAAATGAGCTGGCTTGACTGTCCACTGTAGAATTGCCTTTCCTGAGAGCTATTCCTGAGTTACTGGTGAGGGTGATTTAAAGTGGAGTAGCATGTGTGGAGGTCTGTACTAATGCTGTGGTGGTGTTTCTGATATGTGGAATGAGCTCACTTGCTGTTGGCTTAGTAACTGCACTGGAGATGTAATAGAAGACCATGCTTTTATACTTTTGATAATGGTATAACTTTTCCAGCTTTGGTAGGAAGCTGAAATAAGCAGAGCCAGAAAAAACAGGATCCGCGGTGATATGTAGTGTGAAATATTTGGAACATACCTGCATTAAATATAATTTTCTCCTGGTTTAGCAGCAAAGATAAAGGTGTTACAGTGAACATGAGTATCAGATCCAGTAAGTCCTGCTCATTTTGAGTTGAGCATGGCACAAAAATAGACATCTATGCCGCCTCACTTCTTGTTGCACTTGTGTTGCTTTCAATTTTCACTGCAGTGAAAATGGTCCTTTACCTCTGGGCTGGAAACAGAGGGTTTCCCATACAAGAACATAGTCCCATGCAAGAAAAAATACTGTAATTACACTGTATGTGTGTGTTTTTTGACCCCTTGCCTCCCCCAGCGTAGATCTCTGTTTTGATATATTGCAAATAATTTTTCTGGCTCTAGGGCCCTCAGTGGTCCTTGTTAACCTGTGACCAGAACTCCAGCTCTCAATAAAATGTTCTCCCTGCTAGAGCAGCACATGAGTCTGTTGGGTCTGGAGGAGCTCCGGTAGGGCTTCTTCCAGTAGCTTAACCATTAACAATAAGCAGTGAAATGAGTCATCCATACTTTATTTTTAATTAGGGCTGCAGCGAGCTCAAGCTTGAGATTGTTCTTGCCTGCAGAGCTCAGGAGCTGAAAGGAGCAGCACGCCCCTGGTCTTGGCTGTGCAGGGACTTCTGTAGAGCAACATCCTCACATTGTTGAGGATAGAAACAGTGGAGCAAACCCAGCACAACATACAGATTAGCAGGAGCAAGTTAGCATAATTCCTGTTGGCTTAGTCTGGCTGGAGATGTTTTACTTGCTCTATTTCTGATTTCCCTCTTGCACACACATACCACCCCCCTTGCATCCAGCACCCTGGCTCCCCCCTCCAAACAGAAGCCTAAATAATGAACACTGGATAAAGGGGGAAATTATTCTTTATATTTGAGAGTTGCTTGTTTTAAATATATTTAATTTATTATAAATTACAAAAGCTTAACAAGCTTGATATGAAGCTTTCAAGCCACAAGCTGGATAGAGAAATATCTCCACTGACTCCTGTAGTTAAATGATTAGTTTACATTTTAACCACCTTTTGTATTTGTTTCATGTGCAGCCCATGAAGCCTAAAGCTTCCTGTATGAAAGGCTGAACAATCCCTGATGGGCCCCAAGACCAATTAAAAAAATCACAAATGCATTTAAAAAGAGGGGTGAATTCAGTGCTCACCTGAACTGCATTGCCAGCCCTTGCCAAAGCAACATGGCCATCAATCTGCTGTGCTCATACAGATGGTGGCTTTAAAAAAGATATTTCTTGGAATGTATTGGAAAGCAGTGTTGAAAACACGGTCTTTGGCATTTTGTTGCATCTTGGTGAACAAAAATCTTCAACAGAGAATTAGTTCAATTTTTTATCTGGGTTGCTGTTATATGTAGAGGGAAATCCAACTTGTTAAGCCTGTGTGCTTTGTGATGTCAGTGCCAAGCAGTTAGGTGCTGGCTCTCAGAGCCCTGGACCCAGCTCTGGTGCCTCTATCAGCTTGGCCACAGCAGCTGTTTGCTCTTCTTCCTCTCTCCACGTTTTATTTTGTCTTTTGTTTTGGAAGTTTGTTGGGGCAGAAGATGTGAGATTTCTGAGATGTTATCCTTAATTTCAGCAAGCAGGACCACAGTGAAGGTCATTCTCTTGTTATGTATATGTACTCTATCATGTCCTACAATTGTTCTTTTCTACAAGTGCATTAGTCAGGTAATGCTTTAAGCTTCTTCTTATGATGGGCATGTTCATTTTTAGCCTGGGTTGCACTGGGATTTCTTTTGCATCCCTAGTTAATAGGTGGGAGGACAGGTTGTGATGGAACAACCAGTGCTGTAATGTTGAAAGGGTAGGAAGCAAGCTGTGCTGGGCCAAGGACCCGGGCTCTGCAGAGCACTTCAAAGCAGCACACAAAATACTAATCAAACAGTCAGGTGCTTCCTTCTGCACAGCCTAAAGGCGAAATCCCTTGTTCTGGGCACAGGCAGAGTCACGCTCCTCATGAGGTTTCTGTGGCTTGGGTTTGGATGGCTCTGGCAGCACTTTTGCTTAGAGGGCAGAGATGGACCTTGGTGAGAGGGGGAGCAGGGAAGAGCCCTGAACCCCAGCTGGTGCCTTGCTCCTTCTGATCACTGCAGCTACTCCAGGTGTCCTGGGAGGGAAGCTGGGCTGGCACACGGGTTGTGTGTGGCCAGTGATGGTCCCATTCAGGCTCGAGCAGTGGTGTGCAGACCCACAGCAGGGAAGGGCACATGGACATAGGCAAGAAGAAGCAGCTCACTCAAATGAGGTGGTATTTGGCACTAAAACTGTTGTCTAGACCCCTCATGGAAATGGTGCCCTGGAGTGCAAGTGGAGCACATCAGCTGGGGACATGCATCTTCTTGCTGGACTGTGCTAGTTTAGGCTGCAGAAAATTTGATATTTCCCTCATGAAGTGTAGCCTTGATAAAAGATCTCAGTTTGTAGCATTTTTCATGCAAAGAGACACACTGTATAATGCATTTACAGAGGTAAGTGCCAATAAGAACAGATCAGGGTGAGAGGACCTCAATTGATACAGAAACTGGAGAAGAACACAAGGATAGTTAAGACAAGGAGTTAGAGATGGAGATATCACACTTAGTGAACAATACCTGGAAATGAGCACCCTTATGTTGAGTAATAGGACTGTGAAGAGGACAGTGCAGTTTGGGGACGGAAGTGCAGAAGAAAAGTGTGGTGGGCTGGTTGCAAGTCCAGCAGAAAGGTAGAGTTTTAAAGCTAAGTGGCACAAAAGCTTTTACACTAAAAGGACTTTGTGCAGGAACCAGACAATATCTGGTTCTGATATGGGATTATATCTTTCCCCACCTCTCTCTTTTGCCCCTCACCTCTCTATGCACCTTATTATGAATATTACAAGTTTGATAGTAAAATCCAAATTACTGAATGGCTAAAAAAATTGTATTTGAGAGTATTTATATAGTGAATTGTCACTACTGTAAATTTTTATGTCTCCATGTAGTTAATTTAACCTTTCTGGGAGACAGTTGGTTGGCAGCATCCAAAAAATCAGTTCATTTTCTTCCTTCGCCACCGGTTTGAATTGCTCTAATTGAAACTAGCATTATTTTGTTTGATCTTGTAATTAAACAATGTAATTTACATTAATCCATTAAATAATTTGGCTAATTACTTTTACACTGATTGTATCTTAGCCTTTTTTCTTTTAAATTAATATTGGAACCAAGCGGTTATCTGCTGAAAACCAATAAGCCACAAGTGAAGAAAAGACCTCTTTTTCTTGTGGGGATTTTATTTTTAGTTTCTTTGATAGTTGCAATATAGACACAGAAGCCCTGATTTAGCCAGATGTTTAAGGATACCATTCCAGTGTTGCTCTGTAAACTTTGGGGCTTTCTTGACTCAGAGTCTAAATGATGAAAAGCCAGACTCTTTTGAAAATAAAACCTTTACATCTCAGGGAGGAAAGAGATGGTCTCATACTAGCCAAAGAAGTTGGTTTTATTCCTGTTTCCATATCCCTGGAACAACCTTGCTTAGTTGCTCATCCTAAGCCCTGTCTGCTCATTGTGCATGGCTGGGAACACTCACCACTTTCCGAGGAATGGCATGAGGCAGTAGCAGCTGTAAACTGTGCTCAGATGCATGGGGCTCAGGTGACTAATGAAGTACAACAAATAATGCAGAGCAAACAGTCAGCTTTGCAATCTCTCTTTAAGTTGAAATCTATTTATATGCATTGAGATAACATTCATTCATAGGAACACATTTGCAGAGATCAGGTTGTGAACTATTTGAGAACCTGAAAAGTTGGTTCTCTTGTGCTTTGAAAAATCTGTTCCCAGTTCACATGCTTGGGTATAATTGGACTTGCTGAGGTTAAGATCACTGTGTAGGAATACCCAGGATGTGCATGCCCTAATGAGAAGTTCACCTGTTGAAGTGAATTCTTTCTTTTGTACTTGTGGTCTCTGATTATTGCCTTGCCATATATAATTCAAACTGAAAACCTGCCTGACCATACAGGAAAGCACATATCAAAATAAGCAATGGTGAGCAATAAAATGGTTGAGAATACATAAACTAATTATTCAGGATAAAATAATTTTCTTCTAGGTATGCCAGTGTTCAGAATTTTTTTAGGAATCTCACCTCTACCACTTGTCAGCAGCAGGCCTGTCAGGTTAAAAAGAGTGAAAAAGTGACAAGCAGAATGCTTGACAAAGGTAGGAGCAAAGAGCAGATGACAGAAGATATGCCCATGAGGATTGATTAGTGATGGTTATTTTCCTATCTCTGTTTTGTTTACTTTTGTTGCCATTTGGAACGACCACAGCCATGAGTTGGTTTGGTACAGTGCAGTTCTCTCCCAGGTATTTGCTTGCTGTGGTACAGCTGGGCTGTGCCATGAGTGACATTTTGCAGCATATTCATTGTTCCTGTGCTGAGTGGAGAAGACACCTTGGTGTTGGTGGAATAGGCAATAGATTTGCATCTGAGGGAGATCCTTCAAAATGATGCTGTTCTCCGGGTGTTCAAACTTTCCCTTCTGAGGACAAACTTGGTTGGTTTTCATCCATCTCACTGATTAGCAGTCCCAGGTCCCTGTGGGACTCTTCGGTGCTTTGCTCTGTTGTTGAGCTTGTAATTTCTAAGGCCCATAAGAGAAGGACTGCATGAGTTAAAATTTACCATGGGTGTTTATTGCTGCTTTATGCACTGCCCTCTAATACCTCTGTGTTGGTGTAATCATAACATAGTTGAATCACACATATTGAAATTTTCCCATCTGTCATTGGTGTTTTTCTCAAGCATTCTTATTCTGTTGATCTGTCCCAGACAGACAGGCTTTCCCTACCCATCCTTCTATCCATTAAAAAAAAATTGTGTAGTTTTAATCTTACTTCTTACAGTATTCCTTGTAAATTTTAGTTGGATTAGACTAATTTCTTATGGCCTCATTTTGTCTTTTTATTTCTGTATTCTAGCACTAATTACTAGTGATGTGATTAATGTTCCACATACCTGGTAACTTTGTTCTTTCTGGTTTTGAGATGGTGTTAATTAATCCAACTTTGAAAAAATACTTGCAGTCCTGATCATGTGTCACATTTCTTATTCTTTCTGGAAACCAGAGGCTATATAAAAGCTGAGTAATTAGAGATATATTTATGCAACTATGCTTGCAGAAAGTTTCAGTCTAGATATCACTGTCAGAAGTACTAACTGCATTTAAGAGGATGACTGTAAGTAAGACTTTTAAACATTTATTTTATAAAGGATAAAAGCAAAGGCTATATTATCATTCTAGTGTCTTTCCACATGACTGTAGTGAGGGGCTGTTCAGTTCAAAGGAACAAACCCCACACCATAAACCACAAAAGACTCTACTCTTGAAAAATGTCAGGTTTGTTCAGACACATTTTTAAAATGTCCAATAAATACAGAATAATATGAAGTTGTTTTGGGATTTATTGTATTGATAGCCTTCTGTGTACACGTATTAAGTTGCATTAAATTGCCATTGTTTTGTTGATTTTAGACAGGGCAAGATCATCACATAATAACAATTTAGAAGAAAATAAAGAAACAAGTACACTGGATGGAATACATGTAGCCACATCCCTTACTATGCTGCTGGAAGGTGATTGGATATGACAAGGACAGAGTTCAGGAACACAGAAAAGAAAGAATAGCTGTTACTTTCAGAACACTCTGGTTTATCTTGCAATGTCTGTTTCCTTTGCAGAATCACTAATGCTCACTATTACTGGACTTGTTAAAGTGACCTTTAAATTGCTTTACAGATATCGACTTGTGGATGCAATCTACCTTTGCACAATAGTCAATTGTCCATCCCAACTTAAACAAAACAAAAAAACAGAATACATTTCAAAGTATTTAAAGCAAATTCCTTCAAGGATTTTTAAGCATGTCCTTAGCTTTGCAATAATGTCACCCTTTAGACAAGGTTAGGAGTGATTTTTGCCTTGGATAATGGCTAAAACCTTGGAAGATGAAAAACTTTCCCCCTCTCCCCTTCTAATTATGGTAGTACATGAGAGCACACAATTTTTATTGAACTTCATGTGTGTATATGTCTCTACACACTTATGTAAATAAATGTTTATCTATAAATACACACCATTTGGAATAGGATCCAACAAGAATTTATACAGTTGAGGGTAAATCTTTTTCTCTGCTCATGATTCTGATGCAGCAGCCATTTCTCCACAGCTGGATGGGTATCTGCCCTCTCTCCTCAGCTGCTGGTATGGTCTCCCCCAAACCCATCCAGTCAGGTTAGAAAAGTGACAGATGGCCTGGCTTTTGTTCCCAGGTCATATGGGGACAACCTTGGAGCACCCAGCCAGCAGTGCAGCCAGCACATCTGTGGGACAGTTTGCACTAACCTGTGTACCAAAATTCATTGCAGGAAAACAAGGTGGACTTCTGGGGGATTATTGTCCCATTCATAATATTTCAGATTTACACACTTTATTTCTAGATTAAAGTCTTAACTAAAACTTCAGTGCTAACTATTCTGTACATTAAGGTGGGCAAAGGCTTTTCCTACATTGGTTTAACACTTCAAAAAATTTTGGCATGGAATATCATTTGAAGAGATGAGGTCTGGGTGTATATGGCCTCATACATTTCTTACCTCCTATGCATTATTACAGTTCTGTATTTTCGGCAGCAAAATCCCAAGTGCTGTGACTGATATTTCAATGATGTTCTGACCCCCAGTGTACAGATATTAACCCAGATGAATGATTCTGATCAATCTTTCCCCAGCCTGAAGTTAGTTTCTTTGTCTGTATCAACAGAGCTGATGTTAGGATCCTGCAGTGGACTCTCAACACCTCTTATGGCATGAGTTGTTAAAGCTGATGCTCCTTGTTATAGAATGACTGTTGCTGTTATTTATTATTTATACAGTGCTACTGTTGTTTGTGAGGCTTCAAAGAAAATACAGATCCTTGACCTTGAGAGGCCTCAATGTTGCTGGTGGGGGAGCATAGGAGAGGTGTCAAACAAGAGCCTGAAGTGAGGGGGGGGTGATGTTTGTGGGAAGGATGAGCGTGAGTGTGGGTAAAGCTCTGAGGAACATTTGGTTGTACAGAGCTCGTTTTGATAGGCCAGATTCTCAACCTCGTTCTTTAAGTTGAGTGCTGGCCTGAGGGTTCAGTGAGGTTTCCTCTGCACAGAGGAAACTTCTCCTGATGGGAAACAGTGTGAGCCCAGCTGATCCCTCCTTTGGAGGGCACACAGGAGTGCTGATGGAGTGTGCTGCCACCAGCCCTGCTGCTGAGATAGTCTCCTGGAAGCCTCAGGGGAGCGCACAAAGGTGATTGAGCTGCTGGCTGGCTCACCCACCCTCTCAAGATGTTTGGGACTACCTCAGCTTTCGTCAGCCTTGTCCTGAAGCAAGTCTAATGGGACAAAAAGCAAACCCCAGAACTTGCCACGTTCCAGAGATAGATAGCGACATTCCAGCATCCCCTGAAGGCAAAGAGTAGAAACTCTTTTAATGAGAGGAAAAAAATATACTGAACCAGACTTATGAACTGTAAAGCACAGAGACTGAAAGCAGGCAGTTTTCTAACTACTTGAAAAATAATTTTTCTCTATGCAGAAACTGAGAGAAAAATAGACTTTTGCTGTGAATATCCAAATATCATAGGTAGAGAATAATTTTCCTCATATTCCATGGCAGAGGCAAAATGCCTGGTGCAGGGAGGATTGAACCCTGTTTATTGTGCTGGATCTTCAGTATTGGACAAAGCGCATGGTTCAGGTATCCAGTCAGGTCCCTGGATGTCAATATAACAGCAGGCATGCCCCTTGATCCACAGAAAATGCAAGATAATTTAACATCCTTTGGTCAAGAGGCTAGAATTAGCTACAGTCTTGTTTATATTTAGTGAATGCAAAATAGTTAATAATTAAAATGTCCTTGTACACTGAAAACGGAAATTTCTCTTAAGGCAAAAGGCTGAATTAAGAGCTGGTATAAGTGTATTGAATTCCACCATTATAGTTGTGTTCACTCAGACCTGCTTTTGACCCTAAATTAATCATAAGGGACTAAATTTAACTGAACATAAATGTACTTGGATATGCATGTATACATAAAAAGGCATAAAAAGGTGCAGTTAGCATGGAAAATAAAATGCAGCTAATTATTGCAGATCTTTTTAAAGTATGTTTGCAAGTGATGTGTTTTCAAAACAAGCTAAACAATAATTCATCAGCTTGTGTACCACATGCTGGCTGATGAATAAAGTCAGGAATCAGGAAGCAAATGTAAATATGGGGGCTAATTCCCAACTGCCAAATTAGAAGTATTTTGTGCCCACTTTGCACAGGTGCAAGTGAAAACATAAGTTAAAAAACAGCTGGGAATCTGGTCTCACAGTCTGTTGTACTGTTCAAATAATTGAATTCAAAGTGTGGTTACTGACTAACTAAAGCCTCTCCAACTGTATTGGTCCTCATTTCCCAACTCCAGGCCTGAGACAAGACCAGGCCATTTGAGAAGATTGTCGTTCAAGCTTATCCTTTCAATCAGAATCCAGAGGGAAAAAAAAAAAAAAAAAGCCAGTTTCTTTCACGGTGGCAGTTAATCTGTCAGGAGCAGATTCAAGTTTTGGCAAAGATCTGTGGTGAGATAAAATGAAAAAGCTGCCAAACAGCATTGTTAGCATGGGGAGGAGGAAGGGAGGGAAGCTGACACGACTTCCCCAAGTTAAATGCCAAGCACACCTACATCGTTTTCAATCAGGCCATGTGAAAACCAGAATATTTATAGCTGGAGTTAGTTTTAGTGCTCCTTTACCCTGGGGGCAGCATCTTCCTGGCAGAAATGGATTCATAATAGCTAATGCTAGTTTTGAGAACATTTTTATAATTTACTTAAGTAAGTATAGCATAACATGCTAATAGCTTTTAAATAAAGCACATCTGAACATTGGTTTGCAGTGCCATGTGATTTACAGCTTAGCACAGTATTTTTATAATTTCAGCTTCATACTTTATTTTGAAATTAATTTCTTCCCTCTCTTGCCATTGTCCTCTGTATTTAAAATCTGGAAATAATTTGGTGCCAATTTTAGGATGGTAACTCAATTAAGACACTATCCCTTTTTAATGGGACTTAAAAATACTTCTTCAACCCAGTTTAGATGGCTGCTGCTGAGTGAAAATGGGTATTTATGGATATCATTGCCTTGGTGGGATGCTAAGTCAGGGTTTACCTGCTAAGTCAAAAACAGCATGGGTTTAAGGGAAGATGTTACTAAATATGACTCTGAGCCTGCATCATATTCAGTACCTGCCTCACCTGACTGTAATTTTTTTTTCATGAGGTCTGGAACATAAACTACTAAAATAATACAAAAATTAAAGACCAGATCAATGTACAATTTCTGTACAGTGTCCTCACCCCACTATTCCACCTTGTAATGCGGGATCCCTGGAGCCACTCTCTCCTTGTCCTTTCCTTGTGTCTGGGGCAGAGCTGCTCCCAGACACCTGGATTAGCTGTGACAGAGTGGAGGCTTTCCTTCCCCAGGTTTCCCCTTAGTAACCTGAACACTGCTCCTGTATTTGAGTCCAGGAAACTTTGTGCTGCCCAGAGCACAATCTGGCTGGTGCTGCAGAGCCTGGTGAGGGGTGCTGAGCCTCCTGCTGTGCGATGCTGCCTCCTCCAGCTTCCATCTGTCTGTGCCAACTGTCAGCTCTGCTCTTTGCTGCCCACCTGGGGCTTTAGGGCACAGTCTGTTCTTTTGGGAGTGGAGCATTGGAAGGGACAATCAGGGTTACCAAGACCACTGTGTTGTAACTGCAAGTGTTTGTGGAGGTTTTCCTGTGTAGATGACACCTGGTAGGACCCTTGGCCAGAGTAATCCAGCTAGATTTATTAGTAAACACTAGATGGCCAATTCTGTGTTGCCATACTCTGACCCCAGAGAGATTCCCTGGATTTCATTTGCAGTTTCAATGTGAACATGTAGAACAGCACAGTGGGTTACAGAGGTGTGCTTAGAACATGTGTTTTAAGTGCCTCTCTTCTCGCAAGTTTGCATTGTTATTCTCCATTATTTTCAAAATATCATAGTTTAGGTAGAGAAGTGTTTCAGAGGTGAAAAGTGCATCCTTAAGGGAGTGTATCACTGGTGTAGTCATGCACTGAGTGCATAGCTGACACAGCACTCTGCTCTCTGGCTGGGTACCTTCTAGTGAGATCTTTTGAAGATGTCAGCTGTTTGCATAAAATGTGAAGGATATCTGAGATAAACAGAATGTTCAGCTTCTGTGTGTTTCTCAGCTCCATTTTCTCTTCATAGTCTTCAATTTTTAGCCAGCATTTTTCTTCCCTAGAACTGGTCAAGTTTGTTTAAGGGAAAATTAGGTTTTACTGTCTGTATTTCTAGTGAGACTCAGACAGCTTGATCAATTTTAATTACAGGAATGAACAAACTTGGTTGTAACCTTTTACTGGGTTTGTACCAGAGAGAAAATCCCACCAAGATTTCCAGAATCTTTTGGCTGTGGTAACTATGCAAAATATAGTCTACAAGGTAAAATAATGAAAAGGTTAGGAAAGACTTTTCCTTGACCATGGGAAAAAAGTTTCTACATCTAAGAACAAATAGTTCATGTCAGTGGAAATATTTGAGAGTTCATGCCCAGAAGAGGTCATTTATAGTAGGGCACAGGTCAAGGATCAGTCCTGAGAGAATTGAGACTGTAGGAACATAAAGTCAACTGATAACATTTGCCAACACCACAATCTTGTGGGGAGCAGGCTATCATGAAGTCAAAAGATGGTAAAATTCAAAATAACTGAAATAGACTAATAAAATGGGTAGATAAGTGACTTATGGAATCTAGTTTAGAGAAATTGAAGGTTCACACAGCTACCTGGTGTCCTGCACACAGGATTTTTCTCCTACCTGTGGCAACTGGATCCTTTGTAAACCTGAAGTGTAAGGAGCAGATGAGGCTACACGAGTTTAATCTCCAGCCACACCAGGAGCAGTGAGTGGGAAATGCTGTCATAAATCCCAAGTGACTGCTCTCATGCAAGCAAAGACTTGTTGGGAAACATCTGGACACTTGGAAGAAGCTATTGAATTAGTTGCTAAGTAGAGACATCACTGTGTCTTGTGGCAAGTGCATTTTCAGTGGATAGAGATGGCTATCCCTTGTGCAGGATGTAAAGCTGTGAAGAAGGATATAGTAAATATTCTTTACTGGATATTTTAGTAAATATCCTTTACCGGATCCTTTTTTTATGGCGAAGAGCACAATAGATCTAGCATTGATAGACTTTGAAATATTTCATAATGTCTGTTTAACAGTAGCTACACATAAATCCATTCACCTTTAATCATTGCTCAGATTTTCTCATTACAAATTGACTGTTGATCTTGTGTTTTTAATTTCAAGGCTGCTATCTACTCTCTCTTTTTTTTTTTTTAACTGCCATACAGTAAGATTGAGAAATTGAGTTGGCTAGGACTGCTGAGTAACCCCATGAACTAATGAAGTAAACATTTGCAACCACTGTGACATGGAAATCATCCAGCTCTCCCTGGTGTACACCTGCAGAAACCTGTGATTCACCTCTGAGTCACTCTGCAAATGTTAGAAGGGCAGAGCTGACAGCCATGTAGAGGGCTCACTCTGCTGCCAGTTCTCTCCTTCTGCCCTGGAATAATGACATTAATGATGCTTCCAAATGGCTCACGGGGTTGCAAAATGAGAGATCTCAAAATCCATGCAGCAGCTTGATTTCCTAATAGGATGCATTAAGTACAACATTGCATGTTTTACAGGCTGAAGTTGATTAGAAAATAAGACTTAAAAGATGTAGCTAAAGTGGTTAGAAAAATGGGTTTTGGAAGCTCAGATCAAAGCTTTACAGGAGAGTGATTAAATAAATAAAAAGTTTAAGTCTAACTGAGCAAATAATTACACGTCCTCTGAAAAGAACTGTTCACAGGGATTGATCAAATGTGAGTCACCCAGGCACAGATGTCTTTCTAAGAATATTCCATTTGTTTTTCTTAATGTACACCCAAGCAAAGAGATACTGGTGCTGATCAGTAAATGCTCTTGTTTGCATAAGGAAAGGCTCTTTAAAAATAATGGAGAATAAAAAAATCACAAATCAAGTAACCACCAAAAATGTGATTCTGTTCCTGTTGTCTAACAGGGATAATTTCCTCTTCAGCAGTGATTTACCCCACTTATATCAAGATGTGGGATTTCTTTTCCTTGGTGTATACTAGAAACCCACAGCATGTGCTCAAAACTTAAAAGAAATGTAATTCTCATTGCAAATTTTGTTCTTACTAGTCAATTTGTCCTTTCCTTTGGAAACATCAGCCTTAGGAGACTGGCAAGAATCTTAGAACCAAAAAGTAAATACTGATAGTTCATGAGGTCCTTATGGTGCATGACTGTCTGCTCAGGTAAGGAATGGGGTTTGAGTACAAAGTCTAACAGACTGGAGGTGAAGATGATATCTCTAGAGGGGAATCACGTTCCCTGGGGACAGATGTTTTGGAAAGCCTTTTCCTTGCTGCCTTTGGCATTGGTTTTTGTAAATCCACCTGCAAACCCCTGTCCTCTGAAGATTGTGTATAGAGGGAGGCTGCATTAATGTTACAGATGACAGCCTGGTAGGGAAATTCTGCCCTTCAAGGTTTTGGTGTGTGTGTGTGTTCTATTTATTGCAACAAAGCCAGAATTTCACCTTTGCTGTTTCTGAAGGACAAAGAGTAATAGCAGGGAGTTTGGCTTCTTCATTTCTCAGACCTCCTTCTTACAAAGGCAGTGCTGATGGAGTGAAGGTGGGTAACAAGTAAGAAACAAGTAAGACCTAACAAAAATGAGGTTATGCAAAAAAAAAAAAAAAAACATAAAAAAAAAAAGATCCTTAGAAATGAGCTCTGTGCACAATCCTGAGAGACACAGCACTGTCCTGTTAAAGGTGCCATGCAGATATTGGGTATCTCACTGACTGGATTATATTCCTTTCTCAAACACATTTTGCTTTACTTTGCTCTTTGAGGACCAAGGTGTTAAACAAGGGAAACACAAAGGAAATGCAGGCTGCTCCTGTGTTCCCCTCTATCACACCGTTCATGTCTCTCAGATTGCAGTAGGCATCTTCTCATTGTTCCCAGCAAACTGACAGTGGTCAGACTGGAGTATCCATTGGATGGTTAGAACTGGTAATAAAATAATGACTATTGAGTTTCACTTTAATGAGTGCTTGGGAGCCATGACTAAATCTGCTTGTTCTTAATAACAGAGGATACCTGACCCTCTGTCTTGAGCTCTTTTATTTCATGTAATACCTAATTTCTGAAGGCAGCTGATATTTTCTCACTGCACCCTCCCTTCTCTCTTCCTCCTTCACCTTCATGTCAGGCATTGATGTATTTGCATTTGGCATTAGCTGAAATCTAATCTGGGGGGGACAGTTCAGAAATTGTCTTGCTGAAGTGCTGTGTAGGTTTTGGTACATCCCTGGCATCTCTAGCATGATTGCCAGCTCTAGGATAACTGGCCATGTGAACTGTGATTTGTGAGCAACTTTTATATATATTTCATAGCTAATGTAGAAATATTCCTGATATAATAAAGGAGTAATTTTGTAATTTGGACTTCAGGAGCCATTTGTGATATCCGGTAGTGTGGAGAGGAGTTAAATAACGACAAAAATGGGAGTGAATTTCCCACTTAGTGGATTTCCAACCTTTGCATTCAGTTTGAATTACTTACCTTTTCATTTGGTCCCTATGCTCATATTTAATGCCTGTCTATTTCCTTCTGTAACTTATATTATCTATTTAAGTTCTGTTACAATCTTGGGCTGGAGAACCAAGGGCTCAGTAGAAAGTATGACTCTGTGTGGCAAAACCAATTTGCTCTGTGATTCAGACTGAGGGGTACATTCTCTTCTGTCAGTGGAGAAACTTTATTCAACAGCAATTTGCTTTTATTGGTGATTAACACTGTCATTTGTGATGTGTCCTTAAAATTGTTATTTTCCCATTCTTACCTCTGAAATTCTCTTTCACTTGGGTGATGTAAACCTTTGATGTGTGCTCATATAGAAAAGGGCTTCGTCTTATGTACAGAGGGGGTGAAGGGTGTGCAGCAGCTCAAGGTAGCTGCCTGGTACTTTGGAAAATCAGACACATTATGTATCAGCAATTTCTCCATGCAGCTGGGAAATAAATTTATAGCTTGGTATTTCTAAAAGAAAAAATTACTAGTTCTGATTGAAGTGCTTAGCAGCATAGATAGTTAAAGTAAACATTTTTTATGGCCACACACTTCCTTAATTTTCTTCTTTTATACTTTGAACTTCAGGAAAATGATATTTCCAAAAATGTGGAAGGATACAATTTTTTCTTTTATCCATTCAAATCAGCACCTAGAAAATGCATGAAAATAATAAACTGACATTCAGGAAATAGAAAAGAACTAAATTCAGGTCATGTAGTAAGTGCTTACATGCCTTGAGACAAGGCAGCTACTGGAAAGATATTAGAGGAAGATTATTGAGCTGTCACTCTACCTGTGGGAAAGAATCTCCCAAAACCCTCTTCTTGGTGTAAACTTGCTTCTGTGAAAGGGTAGGGTAGTTGTGACTGCCTTGAAACTGGTGTAAACCATACATTTGCACAGAACATGCAAATTGAAATGTAAATCTATTTGTTTTCTCTGTCATACCTTCATTGTGTCTGTACCTCATGTCCAGCTTGCTCTAGATTTATACCTATGTTACTGAGTTGAGGCAACAGATAGCATATACAGATTTCAAACTTACTTTATGAAGAATGAAGCAAGACATGCTTTATTGAAGATCAGCTTGGGGTTTTGTTGTTGTAGTTTTATATTTTTGGTTAATATTTAGATGGGATGAATTGAGCATGGCAATTAACTCAGTTTCAAGAGGATGCAACATTAACATGCTGTTGTCAGTATTGATATAACAACTTCTGTTCAGAAGAGGCTTATTTCATTACTACCCAGGACTGCAATTTTTATTTTTCCACTAGATGAGAACTACATTTTTGTGGGGAAGGTGTGTAAGATGCAAAGGAAATGGGGATTTAGCAGCGTCCAAACAGCAGTTCATTAGCTTCTATGTGACAGACAGCCTCAGTGTAGCCCTACTAATCCCTTCTTTGTGACTTCAGTCTAGGGTAAGGCTCAGACCTGGGTAAAAGTCAGTAACGCTGGCAGAGTTCTGTGAAATGTACACAAAGCTGCACTTGCTAAGTATCTCTTCATGGGAATGTTCCACAAAGCTCCAAAAAGCCACATGTGTTCTTAACATCCACTGTAATTAGATTGCAGTTTGATGAAATTCTTTTTTATTTCAGAATTTAGCAATGGCACTTTCTGTTAAAATAGGAATTGGTCTTAAAAAGTAAACCCACATCCATTCAGCATACTATGAGGAAAAGAGCTGCTTGGGGTTTTCTGCAAAACCACTAAAAGTGTGATCCTTGAGAGGAAATTCACCATGTCCTCAGGATGCTTACCTGTAATCAAGAAAGGCACAGCCTTATTGATGGAACTTTGGGCAGCTCTCTTGGTCTCTCTCTATTTTGGTTTTCCTTCTATACACTGGTAATTACATTTCCTTTCTCCATGGGGATGTTGGGACGTGCTCAGTGTCCATAAAAGATAAATATGAAGGTGTGAAGTTCGTAGAATATGATAGGAAAATGCCCTCTTCTGCAATATCTCCCGAGCCCTCTGTTTTACTGATAGCAATCAAACATCCAATTTGGGAATGTCAAGGCAGGTGAAAGTAATGCTGGAACTGAGCATGCTGGTTAGGATCTGGTTTAGAAATTTGCTTCTGTTCCTTTTCTGCATCTTCATGCTCCTCTTGACCAGGAAGTCCTTAAGGTATTCTTCCTTCTCAGCCATTCGTCCCAGGATGTGTGAGCAGGGCCTGGGGTCTTGTAAAGGACTGTCCCAGGACATGACAGCTGTGGTGTTTTCATCCAGCTGCAAGAGCAGCTCTATGATCCAGTCAGCCAGACTCAAGCCTGTAATGTTTGGACTTGGTCCAGTGAGCTGAGGTAAGTTGGTTTCAAGCAGCTTCATGTATTTTCCCAAAGAGTTTTCCCAAGCATATTATCTCCTGGTGCATTGTGTTTAGTGGTTATCCTTAAAGAAATGAGCTGCCAATGTAGTCTGGCCATTCTTTTCTTTACAATAAGACCTGTACCATTAAGTAGTTTCATATGACCTGCAAACGAGACAATAAAGATCTGAACCCAGTAGCAGCCATAACTTCAAACACAACTTTCATGCAGCAGTTCTGGCTTCTCTGGTGTCTGAGCAAAGTGGTTAAGTCTTCCAGTTCCTGACTGGACCTCAGGCTATTTTTGGGTACACAGGTTCACACTGCTAAATCATCACATGGCCAAGCAGGTTATAGTTTATAGAGAGCTTGGTAAAAGCATCAAGACCTGGAGCCAACCTAATTTTCTCCTCAGACCCAGAACTGGCCTGGGGCGAGCCTTGTATGGGGTTTCTCTGGGCAGCACTGGGGTTATTTTCCCAGTAAAAGCTGGACGGTTGAGTTGGGAAATCAGGGAAGTCAGGTCGTGTACAAGTTCAGCACACTTTAGTTTTTGGTATTTTGTGCCTGATCAGTTGACTTCTGCAACACAAATACTAAGGACTGATCTGTGTAAAAAGCAGAAGACACCGTTTTTGCCTGAAATAACCAAGAAGTGAAGCTTCTTGCTAGATATAATTCAGTCTTAGCCTAATTATTCTTGAATACTGCTCATGCAGGAATAAAGAGAAAAAAAGGGTGTGAGCTCTTAAATCTTATTCATTCCATCAATGTGAAAGCTTTTTATTTGGCTTCAAAGTGAGTCTACTACTTCACAACAAAATTTCATTGTGTCCCAGATGAGTTCTGTTTAATGGAATCAAATTTCACCTTTTCTAATTATCTTTTAGAACAGACAATCTTTACAGAATAATTAGTAATAGAAGTACACAATGGATCATTGTCTTTATTACTTGCAAAGAAATTCTAGATGCTGCACTAAATCTTGAGATATGATCTCACAAAATGTAAAATATCTCACTCCCTTCCTACTAAATGATATGAAATTCAACGTAATTTTGCCACAATGGGTGCTAATTTTGCTTCTTTGAGAAGACCAGCTTTAAGTTGCTTTGTCAGAATAACTTTCATGATACCAGTCTAATTAAACAAGCCTAGACATAGATGAACTTTTAGTCTTCAATTAATTTTCAAAATTTCTAAATGAAGGACTTAAGGAGATAAAAACAAGCGTATGTTTCCTTATCTAGGCTCCAGTTTTCCTTCAGGGGTCATTTACATTGTGGCATTGTTTTAAAACTCTGCCTTCCTATTCTGCTAAAATGAAGTTAGTAACCAGCCAAGTCCTGGATTTAAAAAGGCAGCCCCCCCTGCACTGAATGAACACATACAATCATAAAGGAAAACAAACAATCCTGGCACAAGGGAGAGTAATTTGGAATCTATCACCTCTTCCCCTCTGTTTTTGCCAAGTGTTCTGAAAATTATTACATAGTCCTGAATTATACTTCAAAATGTATTTCACCTGATCAAAACCAGGGAGAAATGACTTCATGAAAATAAAATTAATTTTTTATCAAAATGGGCTGTTTCTCTAAGAATCAAGGTTGAAACTAACCTCCCCTTGAATTAAAATTTGCCACAAAACTGGGAGAAAAAAGAAAATGTACAAGAAAAATGGGCTGGGTCCTCCTTGGACTGTTAGTCTTTATAATTTAATTTGTTGGGAATTTAAAATTACATTAATTGTGCTTAAATAACTGACATTATTTGACACTGCAACAACAGAGCAACGGAAATGAGTGACAAACACACAAAAGACTTTTGTTATCTTTGTTTGTCTGCCTGAATAAATCTCAACAAGTAGTTCAAAGATTTAAATTTATAGCATACTTAATCGTCATTAGACGGCCAATCCTATTGACTCTAAACTGCATTTCACTGATATTGAATAGTTTTGGCATCCGCTTCAGTTTGACTCATCGAGAATCTTAATTTTCAAATCACTGAAATTGTGTAAAGAGAGGTCATAACAAAGGACTGTACACAGTGTTATGCTATATATGTGTTTTTAAAATGTTGTTTGTTTTCCTTTCTCTTTCAAAAGCTGTATATTTATAATATTTGAATACCACAGTGCTCTTCAGAAATGCAGCCTGTGACGAGGAAAAGTAATAAAGGCTCACAGTTTGGAAAGTACTTAAGTCTTTCAAGACTTACCTTACTCGCAAGTATTGGCACATTTTTAGTTTATAATACCACTCACCAGAAATAAGCAAGGTTGCAATTCCCCATTTTCCAAAATGCCAGTGCACCCTGACCCAAAGATTCCATGGACTGCAGAGTGAGGAACCTCTTTAAAACAAAGTTGGCTAAACGCAGCCAGTTGTAACTGTACCTGCAGTGAAATATGCAGACACTCTGTTGGACTTTGCTAGCAGATGGCCATATTAATGTCTTTTGTACATCCACGTACCTATAACTGTACAGGAAATATGTTTAGCTAGAAACTGCCTGGCAGCAAAAACCTCTTACAACCAATGTCCAAGACAAAAGGAAAATCCAAACACCAAATCCTTTTCAGGATGTCTCATTAACTGTTTCCTTTCATGAAAATAGGCTTAAGCATTGCAAACTTTAGACTGAAACAAAATCTGTTTTATTTGCTAAACCCAGTCAATTTAATTGAAATTATTTACGAATTCATAATGAATTTTCACAGCTTTTTGCATGGAAAAAAATTAATAAAACTGGATTGCAATCAACATTTATTTTCACAGTTTTTAAACAGTTAGAAGGGGGTTTGGCTTAGTTTTGGCTTTTGTATCTGAAGTTATAAAACATTTTGTCTAACATTGACCTAAATTTCATATAAAATACCTTATGGCTTTGTGGAAAAATGGGAAAATTTAATTTTGAAGTGATGTGATTCTTCTCTTCCCCACCCTTTCAGTCTGTCAGTTTATCAATCATTATTGAAATAGCACTATGTACCAAACACCAATGAGTACAACAAATATCCAGTGATACCAAATAAAGGTATTTGCTAGACAACATTATATCTCTCTAGCAAACCTCAGTGTCCCACAGAATCAGTGGCTCCTCACACACTGTCAGTTTTACTGCACTGTGGGCTTGAAGCTACACAAGCCTTTCCAAGTGTTCTGAGGGACAGGATATGCAATTATTAGTCAGCCACACAAGACCTCAATCTGGAATTTATTCAGTCTTGTCCTTCTTTCCATCCCTACCGGTATGGAAATGCTGGAACCAGTGCAGCATTGCAACAGAAATGAGAACAAGGTCAGGATCTACCAGACAAAGAGACTTACCTTGACTAAAATATTCTGTGCTTTTCTCTATAAAATTAATAGCCAAATTCCTTAATTTTCCTTATTCCAGAGCAGAAGGGGTTGAAATCAAAACCCTGAGGGATGAGAAGCTGAGGGATATCTGTGTATTCGAATGTCTAAGGCATTGATGTTCTTAATTTCCTTAGTGATATTTACTTTAATTATTGCATCTGTATACTCTGACTCTGAGCCATTTACAACAACAGCCATGTAAAACTTCATGAAAATATTGAATTTAGTGGAGCTTTCAAATAAAAATGATATAATTTCAGTCCCATCTGGACTGAACGCTGATATTTGGTGGAGGTATAGCTTCCCTTTACTGTTGACAGTTTAAACAATCAGCTGGACAATGTTATTTCACACCAGAGTCTGTCTGTGATTGTTTATGAGATAAAAAATATCAAGATATTCTCCTTCAGGCTTAGCAATACCATCCCTGACTGGTGCAGGTAAAAGCTCTCTTGTCTTGTTTGGAAACAAGCTGCTCCACAAACACTTGCTGTGAACTAATGGCAAATGTACACTTCAGCCTTAGTGTAAGAGGAGACAGAACTGTCAAGCCACACATGCTGAAAATATATTTTCAATTTTGTTATATGTAACAGCACATAGAAAGGGTTGAAATATGGCATCTATCTTCCTGCAGCTCCCATGCAGCTTTCCACAGTGAAAGCCTATCTTACCTTTATAGGAGGATTTAGGCAGAAAAACACAATGCAAGGCCAGTAGTATCCAGCCTAAAATTTTGGACAGAAAGAGGAATACAAGTGTTGTACTTTTACTATTTTGCACCCTTCTCCAATAATACCAAACAAACCATTTATTGCCATTTGTGGGAATAATCCAAATTCCATTATTCCTTGCAAATCCAAAATGCTATGGCCTTTCTGTTCCTGGGAGAATGACAGATTTGGCTATGATATTCTGGTTTTTGATGGGCCAAAATCTCCTGAGATAAGCAACTTCCAGCATCTGCAAGAAGAGCAGAACTGGGATCTTAACCCTTGATCTTTGCATTGGCATTTGAAAGGATTTCCCTTTGAACAGCACAACTGAAGGCCCAGCTGGATGCTGAGCAATCATTTCCTTCTGATGATGTAAATAAATAAGTAAAATGTAACACTGAGGTGAAAAAAATACTTGCTAGTCCTGGTAATTCATGACTATCTCATTATTTAATTTGTCATATAGTACTAAGGATGTGCTAGAGTGCCTGATGTCTTTGCCATGCTTTAAAAAGGACATAATAGTCGAGAGCACTACTGCCTTCTTTCGAGTGAGGCAGTGTGCTATCACGCCGATAGGATCAGTAAACTTCCTAAAGCCTGCAGGATGAATTGATGTTTTTCAAAGACTTGTTTAGGAAAACAAGGGAAGCAGATGTTCATAGTCCTTTAAGCAGGGGGGAAGAGAGAGCAGAAACAGAGTAAACTCTCAACAAGGGATTATTCCTTTGTCAATTCCATTCGGACAAGAAAAGAGAATGTGCACTGATGATGTTTTTGCTTTTGTTTAAATACGCATTTGTGCTATGCTGGTTGAGTGGGGGAAAGAAAATTTGTCACGTCAGTAGGATGCAACAACCAAAGGACAATTTATAAACCAATCAATTACAGGTGGAGCCTCAGTTTATATATTTCAACCTTCAAATACAGAAAGGTAGAAACATAGATGTTTACTGATGAGTGTAGTGAGGAAAAACAAGTTGTCACTGATACAGTGAGATTTTTTATTTGCTTAATATAAAAAAAATCCTTGGCAATGATGTATGTATCTGACTGTTAAGAGGTATTTCATCCATGGTGTTTTGATTTCAGAAACCTTGTTTTTGTTCCTTTTAGCTAAAAAGAAAAAGGGACCCTATGGGTGCTTGTTTCTCTGAGAAGAGCAGATAAAATTTATCAGAGAGTCAAATCAGATTCTTTATGTTTAACAAACACCCAAAAAATGATGGAAATCTGAATGAGATGGGATTAAATCCTTTGCATAGGTGCCTATATTAATTTTCAAAGTACTTTCTATTAGCAAAACTTCAAAAAAGTTCTAGTAGGAGCCTACAATTGATCTATAGTCATTTATAACTTCTTTTTTAATTAATTATTTTCTCTCTTGAGAAGGGAAATTTTCTGTCTTATGAGCAAGATAAGCAAAATGGAGGTGTAGTGAAGAACTAGTGCAGCCATGAGAAGAAATGAGCAGAGGTTGATCATGATTGGTCAGCTTTAGCACAATGAGCCTCTCACCATCAGAACAACTTTTCCCCATGGGGAAAGTGGGCTAGCACATGTTTTTAAATGCATCTTGACTGGTTTACGTTAGAGATTTTTGTGATAATATCAGGAAACTGGACTTGAAGGCCTGGGGTGGAATATCCAGGTCAGTTTTCAAAATTTGTTTGCTCCCACTTTATTTTCAGTCTCTATTTGCACATTTGTAGATGAACTCTATCAACACAAATGTTCACAGAGTAAACACTGGGCTCCAGCATTTGAATTTTTCTGAAAGTAACTGGGGACTGCTTACTTAAATATCAGGCAGCACACTTGGCATTGCAAAAGATTATATTAAAAGAAGACCAAGATACAAGGTTGGCCAGACTTTGGGTTTCGTACACTATAAGAGTTGCTGTGTAATCAAAGGTATTTGTGCAGATAAGGTTTTTTTTGCAGGTGATGGCTGCTCACAAAGCTGTTGGGCATCTATTCTTGATGCAGGCCTGCCTCTCCATACTGGCACAGCAGTTTGTGGGAGTGTGCTGTGGGTGAGAAGGCAGCATGCTCAGACACAGAGCTTGCCAGACTAAAAATAATCTCAATAATGGATAATGAGAGATGTTTTAATTGGAGATCCACTCCCAAGCTGGTTTGTTGTGATGTCCCTACAGTGGGGAGGAGCTCAGGGCTGGGAGGAGATGCTGGTGCAGGTTCTATGGGAGACTGGTAACCAGTGCAGAGACATTTTACAATTTATTTACCTTAATCACTTGGATTTGTCACAAAAGTGACTCAAGGTCTCAGTCCATACTGTGCCACTTTTGAAGTCCTGTTAATCTCCAATGAGACCTTTTAGGACTCTTAGCCCTTGTATGTGTCATGTAGTCATATTTGTCATTAACCTGATTTAGCTCTCTGAGAGGTGTATGGGAGGACTCCTTGGTTAAAAAGGAAACCTGTAGCATCATTTATGTTTTGGAGACCCTTTCCTATGGGGCTGTAGTGTTCAGTGCTTTATTCTCTTCTACCTTTTATCTTGTGTTGATATTAGTTTATGCTGGTGCTGGTAGACAGAATTGTGCTTTTGTGATTTGGAAGCATTTTATATTCTCATAGCACAGGTGCAAGAATCTGCACAAGGGGGAGAGCAAGGAAGCGAGTTTAACTTAATGCAAGGACATTTATACAAGCTGGGATGCTTAGAAGCAGAGAGGAATCCTGTAAATTTCAAATGAAAGGATATTAACTTATTTCAAGTACTACAGATATTTACAGCTTTAAATATGTTTACAACTCTTTAGTCTTCCTTTAGAATAAAAACTTTTCTAATTTGCATGAGTATAAAAAAGAAATAATTCTGTCTATATTGTTGGAGTTTTTCAACCTTGCCCAATCTATACTTCCAAGAGAGAATTGGCCTAAACATATGGTTGAATTAAAATTGAGGCTGTGCAGCAGAAGAGTTAACATGCATGATATTTAGAGCCAGATTCCGACACATTTTCTCTAGTGGATAAATGGGGGTTTTGCTCTGTGAGTAACTGAAAAAGCAGGATCAACAAAAAAAGTACAGCTTTCAGAAATCCCCAGCAATTCCAAATGTTTATACTCCTGTAGCCATGTCTGTGTATAACTCAAATTCCATCCAAAAATTCCCTTCTTTTTAGTTTTGTTCAGGAAGGAGGATTTAACAGAATTGTATTTGTAAGTGGTTTTGAATCCAGGAGATTTTTTTTTTCTGTAAAACTCTGAAGAGCCTATTATGCTACTGCCCTGTCTAAATCAATGTAGAGTGAAGCTGTTCCAGTATGAGTAATGATGTGTCAGACTAATTGTTTTGACTAGCTGGGCATCCTCTGAGCTAGCTGGATCTTGAATATCGCAGCTACTTTAGGCTTCATGGCCCTGCACTCTGAATGCAGTGGTTGCTTCTAACTGTTGCTTTTATATCATTTCACTTTGCACCTTTTGTGTTACATTTTGCTCTGCAGTGTTTGTCAACAGTATATTTAAAAATATCGTGGAAGTGCTGAGTGTAATACAATCAATGTCTAACACTTAAAGAACACTATTTTGTATGGGACAACCTGCTGTTAGTTTGAATATCAAGTATGCCATTTACATTTTGGTGGGTAGTTCAGAAATTTGATGTTTGCCAAATATGAAGTGTTGAAGAACACTCCATGTGCTGGATTAGTTCACTGTTGTGATCTCCTTCACAATGAGCAGACATCTAATAAAATTTTGTATGCACAGATTTACATGACTGCATTACCCTATCTTGTAGCATTTCAAACGTGCAGTAAAAGAGTCTTTAAATTCCTTTATTGTTTTTTATCAGATGGGCAGAAGATCTTTCAGAAAAGATAACCAAAAGACAATATTTGCCTCCAGCTGTTAAAAAATACTTATAAATTCACTGTAACATATAGATTCAAAAATAGTTGGCCCAATCATATGTGCATTAACCTATTTTGTGGAAGTTTATAGTAAATAATTTTTTAAAAATCACTTGGTGTGTGCCACAAGTAAAACTTTACGATGCTGCAGGCAGTAGTAAAAATAATAGAATAAATCTTCACAAGAAGCTCTTGCCAGGAAGTTTGCCTTGCCTTGCAGTGGGACATGTGGATTCCTCCAGAGGAGTCCAGTAAACTGTGCAAAAGCTGTGATTTGTGATTTGGAAACACCATTAACATCCCATTTGCCCTGCAAATATCTCCTCATCTGTGAGTTTTGGTAGCCCAGCCCAGAACACCTTGCAGACTGGTACCCCCTACCCTGCATAAAACATAATAAACAGAGTTGGTAGCAGTGAGGTTTGGTACAAAATAAGAAGCTTTAATTAATTTTAAATGGTGCTTTTCAGAGTGTCAAAAGCTCAGCCCATTGAAGTGGAAAAGGGAGTTAGAGTGGCGAGAGCCTGGCAACACAGCTAATCTAGGCACTCCCAGCAAGCTCATTTCGAAAGCTGACATCAGTCCATTGGCATCTCGAGGTAGGGCTGCCTGGGGACAGCAGCCACTCTGCAGACAGACCTGCCAGGGTGAAGTTGGGGCTCTGTGGCAGCTTCTGTGACAAGAGCGCATTGTCACAGCGAGGGGCCTGCGCCCGGCGTGTTCGCGCTCTGGGCACTGGAAGTAACGCAGACACACGGGGGGACTGGTGCTTGGGGCGCACAAAACCAAGCATGGACTAGATACAAAACTGGGAATCATGCCTTCTGTCGTCAGAGATCAGGGGAGTCCCACTGCAGCAAACTGTTGCTCTGCTTCCCCGAGGTAGATAGTGATTCTGAAATCAGTGCTTACATGGTTTCTTAAAAAAGAGGGGCTGTGCAATGGAATATTCTAGTGCATAAAGAAAAATAATATGTTTTGAGTAGCTACTTTTGATTGCTTAAAAGATAAGCTAAATTGTTTTTTGAACTTCCTTTATAGAGAGTTTGTTCTTCTGGAAGTCATTTTGGGATCTGTTTTCTAAAGGCTAATATTTACAAACACAAATACCATTAAATAAGCTATCAAATATTGGTGGGTTTTGTTTTTCTCTTATCATATTAACAACAGCTAAGGTATCTTTATCTATCCAACCTTGTTTCTCTTTAAATCAGTGGCAGAACTCCTACTGATTTCTACCACAGCACACAAGGTGAATCAGTACTTAATATATGTTAGACTTAGACAAAAAAATCGAGAATATGAGCCTGGTGCTGAAATGGCTGCACAAGTCTTCAGCTAAAAAATCCTCTTAGATTCTGGTGTTACAAGGCCTCAGATAATGCCTCTTAAAATTAAGCTGGCACTTCATAGTAAGTTCCTATTAATTCATTATTTACAAAGTAGGAAAAAGAAAACCTCACCACTATTTGCTGAGTACCAGTCAGATGACCCACAGACAACAGAAGCTTGCAAAGTTTTAATAAGGTAGATAATTCCTTTTTATAAACGTAATCTCTCATCTCAGCCACTGGAGCAGAGCAGCTTCAAATTTGTCTTCTGAACTTCTGCACAAAGTGATTTTCTACAATTTTCAGTTGTACCCTCAGCTACATTCATGTCCAATTTTGTATTTCATGTTTGATCCATTGAAGAGACCTAATGTGGTGTTGTTATTAAAACAAAGCCTAGAATGGGACTACACATATTCTTAAAAAGTCTGTATCTCAGTGCTGCCTTGAGTGGATCCCCTGTCTGTGCTCTGCCCTTTGTGGAACGAGGTGAGGGTATGTAGTTTCAAATTGAATCCTTATGAGCTGTAGGAAGCTCTCCAGAGCTGCTGTTCATATTTCATTTATTTGCTGACACCCATCCCTACCACCCTCTCAAAAGATGGCTCCCCTCAAAAAAAGCAAAAAACCCCAAACAAGCAAAAAACAACAACCAAAAACTACCCACAGCCCACTCCCCCAAAACTCAGAATTTCCACAGAAAGCCAAGCCATCATTTCACTGACAAGGATGCTTCTGAGTGTCTGTCTCCTGCATGAAGCTGATGGCCGATTGGGAAGTGATGCTGACCTTGGGCAAGAGTGGTGTGTGCCACCAGGGTATTTTGTGCTAATGGCTAACACCTAGTCCCAAAGGAACCTCTACTGAGACCTGAGTAATCCCCCACGGCATCTGTGTTGGGGCCATGTTTTCCCTCTGCGTTTTCCTACAGAAGCATTTCTCTTCCCAGTCACTCAGAAAGGATGGAGGAACTCTCTTTTCTGCCAGTAGCAATGTCTGCTCATTTAGAGATTTTGTCTGGTTGATGCATTGTCAGCTTCCCTGTGACCACATATATATTGTGTAAGAGATGACAGCAAATTTGGTTCTGTGTAAGTAATGAAACAGTTTTATCCTAATATATGTTGTTTCCCATCAATCTCTTCCAGATATAATTGTTTACTGAATAATAGACAAAAAGTTTAGTTTAGAGGTTGGTTTTAACCAAAAACTTTCAACAGGACAACATCTGGTGAGATGGATTTTGGCATAAATTATAAACATCCCCTGAGAAATATGTTGGCTTGAGTTTTTGTTTGCTCATGGTCTATCTTGAAAGTGCAAGTTTTGTTTCGGTGGTGAGATACCTTTACTGGGAAAGCTTATCTTCTCATGGCTGTGTTCTGGCACTGTACCATGGCTTGTCTTCCCTCTGTGATTAAATGTTTTGGGCTGAGTTATGTCAGATGAAATTTTGTTGTCTTAGGGTGAATCTTTGTCTTACGAGATCAAGACTGGGCTGTGTATATATTTAATCTGCATTCTAGATCCATACTACACCAAAATAGACCATTGTTGCAGTTTCTCTGTGTATCAGTGCTGTGAAGGCGGAACAGGAATTATACACAAACCCAGGCTGAATGAAATCTGTGCTGGGCAGCCACAGTATAGAATATGTGTTATTTTTAGCATTCATTCACATCATACAGTGACAGAGCAGTCATGGCAATTATAGCAGGCTTTGGAAACCTATTGCTTATTTGAAAATATGTTAAATCAGAAAATGTCCACAGACCTATTGGATCAATTCAGCTTTTGCTGCTAACATCAATTGCCTCCCACTTTCATTTTCAAATCCATCCTTGGTTTCTCTAACATACCTACTATAATGATGCTAAAAAATCCCCATTGTTTATGTACCTTGTTTTTTCTTTTTTTTTCTTTCATGTATTTGGCTTTGACTGGGGAAACCATGACTATAAACACATTCCAGTCTTCTAATGAGTGCCAGGAAAGGGACAGTCTCGTGGTTAAAACACAGGACTGGAGAATGACCAGACAGAGATCTGGTACTAGCTGGGCTCTGGCACAAATTTGAGGCAAATAACTTTGTCTCTCCATGGCTCAATACTTGCCAAAAGAAAAAAAAAAAAAGGTGTGTGTGGGAGTCTTTTGTCAGTGACAAACATATTTGAGATTGTCTGTTAAGTATAGAGGAGATTATTTTCTTTTGGAAACATTTCAGAAAGAGCAGAGGCAGTGAGGAGGTTTTCTGTATGTCTGGAGTTTCATTCAATATTTTCCCAGACACTCTTGCAAGTGGCTGGCAGTTAGGAAGAAATACCTTTCCCAAGGGATTTCTTTTAGAATAAAGTTGCTCTTAAAATATTGATCTTAAAATATTCATTTAGGACAGAACTTAAGGCTTTTGCCAAGATAAGATATTTTTCTTTCTTACTCTATGGATGCAAGTGAAAAGGGACGAGTGGGGGACAGGAAATTAAAGTGTCTTTTATCCCTGGAATTAGTTTATTTTCAAATTTTATGCAGTGATTTGACTTGCCATTTATTTTATTGAGTGTAGTTTGTTCATCAGAGGTGGTTCTGCATTGTAGAAACATTATGCCACTCAGATAATTGAGATAATTAAATCACAGTGAGATAATTCTATCTTCGTTTTAATTCTGTGCACCACTCACAGATCTTAACAACACATTCAGATGAAAGACTTCTGACTCGAGATATCTGTGGTGGTGTAAGGAATAGGAGCCATTTCAGGATTATTTCTTCATTTGCTTGCATAAGGCAGATGCTTTGCTGGTTTGGCAGCAGCAAAGCTGACACCAAGGAGCACTGTGCTCTAGATATGCAAGTCACCCAATACTCTGAACCAAAATACAAAGCTCTGTTAGCTCAGGGGGGTAGCTGACTGGGAGGGTGACAAAGTTGTACTGGGTTCATGTGGGGCAACAGTTTTTTTGCATTTTGAAGTAACATAAAATGTATTTCTCTGTGTGTGTGTGACTTTCTGTAGTATTTAGGTATTCTGTCATGTTCTAAAAGTGTGAAAGAAAAGTAGAGAAGAGAAATGGGGGTGTTCAGTGACACATCAGCAACTCTAGATGTCTTATAATTTCAATCTATACATTAATTATGGCAAGAGAGGCAATTTTATGCACGAGTGCAAATCTTATGCAACAGAATGTATTTTGTCATTAACTGGATGGAAAATTTTGTCACTATGAGCAATTTTTGCTAAAAATAAATAAATTCATTTTGTAACCAAATGCATTTATTTAGAAACAAGGGACGTCTGTCTGATTGGGAGGGAGTGGGTGTTTTGAGAAAGAGGTGGCTTGTGATTCAGAACTCCTTAGATCTATTCTTGGTTCTGCTTCTGATTCATTATTGGTTGGATCTCAAATCAGAGGAAAATGGGCCAAACTTTCTGTGACCTATAACGAATCACATCAAAATAAAAGTCATGTTCTAGGCAAAGACTTTCTTAACCTGTCTTGCTTACTAAAACACAAGAATTCTGACGCAAGAAATATGATGTGCTACTTCTCCAGTCCCTTCTCTCTGACCACCTGGTTCTGGGCATGCTGTGCGTCTTCCATATTTGGTCAGTTTTATTTCTATTGCTCAATCAACACAAAAGTATTTTTCTAAAATCTGGGACTCTAAATATACCATGAATAGCAACATATACTTATATATAGATAGTATGCTCAGAACTTCTTTTTTCTTTTTTGAGGTAGCAAATCTGGAACTGAGGATATCCATTTTTGTATTAAAATTCTGATTACAATTTTGTCAAAAGTCCTAATTATGTTGTTTTTTTTTTTTTTTTTATAGTTATGAGTCCTTTTAAACAACTAAAAGATTCTATAGGTAGCCAAGGAAAAGAGTTGTGTACTCATGCAGTCTCTTACCCACTTTAACTCTAGCCCTGTTCACTGCTTTCATTTAGGATCACAGAAAGTAGAAGAGCTTTCCCAGGTTATCAAATCCAGTCCCTAGTGTTCACTGGAAGCCATACAATCAAATAACAGATAAGAAAAATTCCAGAGTCTATTATCACAGTCCCCAATAAGCTTTCCATACTAAACTTCTGACCTGCAGTGAAAGCCCAGAGCCAGAACCATAACATGTTGCCGCAAAAGAAAAACAACAACAAAAAAATGAAGTTAATGCTGATGCCTTAGTTTCTTGCAATATGAGAGAATAAATCTTTCAGATAAAGTACGATTTGGCAAGTCTACCTTTTTAGGTTGTTCTGTCCACAGCTAGAAGGTTGTGAGATAACTAGAGGGCAATCCTATTTTCCAACTGCACCTCAAGGCTGCCTTCAAGCAGCAAAGCAATACTGAACATTTACTTTTAATTCTGGGAAATACTTCCAGTGGTTGGGGGAGGGTAATTTAATGTGGTGTGTACATCCCATTATTGCAGATGGGATTTTTTGCATGTGTACTTCAATTTAGATTAAACAGTATGGAAGCAGTTCTCAGAGGGCACCATGTTCTTGTTACATGTATAGCATAATGCTACTAACATTTGGAAGAACTGAATCAATAGAATGTATAAATAGGTATCTCCTTTACCTATCTGCACAGCTACAATGTGTTTAATGTGTTAATTGAAACTTTCAGCAAAAAGAAAAATGAAGCTTGAACACTTATCTAGAAACATTCTTTTTTAACATGTCAGGAGTGTTATGTACAAGACATCCTTAACAACTTAATAAGTAAGTGAGAAACATTGCAGTGGGCAATGTATCTTCAATGCTAACAGTTATTGCAAATGATTGATAAGAAAAAAAAGAGTTTAAATCTCTTAACTTGTGAGCACTTAGTTGTTGCTGAGTAAAGGATACAGATCTGAAACCTCTCTACATTAGGGGAGAGAGAGGGAGAAAGGTTAGAAGTCCTACTTTTAGCTCTAACACGAAATCAAGCATCTCTGTTCTTTCAACAAAGAAATCTGCAGATAGTAATGGGGATTACACATCTAAATCCTTTCTATGTTCATGTGAGCATACATTTCACAAGGTGCATTTGAGGTACATTTAATTAGAGCTACAGTAGTATAAATGTATTTTAAAGTGTTCCAATATGTCTACTTCTTTTAGTTTCACTTCCCATGAAATGCTATGCAGTGGCAGAATTCTCCTTCCCACTCATGGGAAAATGAGGACACTTCCCTAATATTGTTGTTATTGATGTAACTGAGAGCAATTTGTTTCAGTGCAGATAAGCAAAACAATTTACTCATGCACTAGAACTTTCTGTCCTGCAGTTAGCATTTAGTGATGATAACTCTGATGAGCAGCACTGTCTGCCAGGAAATTATCTCCTTGTATCATACATCTACAATTCCTTGGAAAATTAATTTGACACATGGAATGCAAATACATTAAGAGCCTTTAAAACTTTTCTGTGTGGCTTTGGAGGTCAGAAATGTATATCCCACATTTCCCAGCTGGTGACCTTTGTTCTCAAGAGATTTTCTGAAATCTGACTACTTACAATTGCAAGTCCCATTTCTGGAACTGAACTTCTCCTCAGCTCAGTCTCAAATGAGGATGTAACCAGCAATAAATGGTGCATGGAAAACTAATGTAACAGGGAGTGCAACACATGTGAGGTGCCAGGTAACCCTAATGTTATTAGGGCACAGGCTGGACTCTAGGAGAGAGCTCTATTCCATGAGGATTGGGAAGCCCAGGATAAAAGGTAAAGGAACATTTGAAAAGTCCTCCCTGCATTGTTGTGATATCACATGACTGAAAAGTGGGGGACCAGTTGTGGGCATGCTCTGAAATCCCACTGCATCATTCTTGTTTTGAAAAATAACATGGTTCCATATGATCATCATGCAATATTCAGATGGGACTGCAGACCACCACTGAGATCTCTAGTCTGGGCTGGTCATTGTCTGGACAGTCCATGCCCAACAGACTCTTATCCTGGGATGTGATCATCACAAATTAAACCTGGAAGACTCCCATCATGGATAGTCAGGACTGACAGATAATATGTGGAGGAACTTTATGTCCCTTTGTGCAATGTGGAAACTTCATGAACAATCAGGAAATTTCAAAATGAAAACTTCTAAGCATAAGGAACTCTCAGCTGTCTTGGTTGGCTTTGTGGGGTTTTTGCTTGTTTGTTTCTTTTTTTGCTTTGGGGTTTTTGTTTGTTTGTATTTTCTTCAAACATAAGGGCTTTGAACTTCTTTAAAAATAATGAGCAAAGGTTCTCCTGTAACCAAATAACTTGAGGAGTTGGGGATTTTTGAAGATCTCTAAACAACACAAGACTGCAGTCTGTACAAAAGATGAGGCAGCTCAGGTCTGTATAGGCTAACAAGGTTTGACCTACTCCTGCTATTGATGTATTGTCATTAATTTGAGTGTGACTATGCTCATCACTAATAGACACTTGAGTAGTGGTTTATGACAAATAACTAAGAATTTTTATATCAGAATTTATATCAGAATTTTAATATCAGCAGGCTGTATAGGGAATTATCTGAAAGCCATGCAAACAAGAAGCAGAACATTCTATTTAAGCTACTTCTGTATTGAACCTCGCTAAGCGCTCTCATTGAACCTTTACCAAATTATCCAGCCAACTGCATTTTCTTCAACAGCAATATTTGAAAAATATTTATGTTGTTATTATATACTTGGTGATTCCCCATCTGGTATAACCTATATTATTGATTTTTTTTAATGTTGAAATAATCCTGTGTTTTGTTTGTAAAACCATTTAGGAAACATTCATTATAGCTAACTTTTTTTTTTTTTTTTTTTTGCCACAGCACATTAAAGATTCAGGACTAAGCCTTCAGCTAGTGTAAGCTGATCTGGCTTCCAGTGTAGTCAATTCTTTAAGTTTGTGAAGACTTTCAGTCATAGCCAAGAGAAGAATAAGAAAATCAGTGCAGTCCTTGTATCTGTCTTATTGATCAGACCTTAATTGCACCAAGAAACAAAATGTTTTAAAAATTCTTTTGTTTGAGCCAGAGCAGTTTATGAAATATGGCTATACTATACTGTGTAGAGGGAGTTTGTGCATATGCTAGGGGGAAGGGTGCAGAGCTAAACAAAACCATTAATTAAAAAAGGATACTTTAATTGAAATTGAGCAAAAAGTGGAAAATTATTTATCCAAACAAACTTTGTACCCCAAAAAGGTGTGGGTACATAAAGCACGCAAGCCCATTGCTTATTAGATTATTTCAGGCCTTCACAAGCTGTTTGCTTACTCCAATAGCAACTTGTTGATAATAGGAAGCCTTTTGTGAGAAACGGCCCAAAAAACAATGGAAAGCGTCAGATTTAGTAAAGTGTCTAAAGAAAGTCTTAAAATGACACCCACGCTACGAAGGGAAGACCAAATTTGCTTTTTCTGAAGGGAATTTGTGTTTGTCAGGAAGGGCTCCTGGCGGCTTTGTTTCCAGGCCTTGATGTGTGACCAGGAGCCTCCAGGCCTCCCGTCACCCCTGGCCTTGTTCTGCCACCGCGCTGCCCACCCATACCGACACCGCAGGGGGAAGGGTTTCAGAGGAGCCGGAATCAAAAGCGGAGGGAGGAAAAAAAGTGCTTTTCAGGGTCTGATGTGTGGGAATCAAATGAGAGGCCTAGCTGAAATCCGGTCGCCAGGCAACCATAGTGATATGCTGAGGGAATATCATTAAAGTTGGAAACTAAGCAGTCGCTCTGAATTAGCAAACCTGACCGCCGTGTGGATGATGCGCCAGAGCCACCTCAGCCCCCAAGCGCTGTTTCTGCACGTATAGGGGGGAAAATAGCAGCTGATTTGTGGAGTTTTTCATAAAAAATAGACAATGGCTGTCCAGACACGGAGTTGGTGGTGAAATATGGTAACTGCCAGGCTTGCAGCTGGCCCTCTGACATAAGATTAATAAGTTGCCGTTTCCTAGCCGACCACAACCTAGTGGGAACTATCCGGCATTTTTCCATGAATTGTGGGTAACAGCCTTCCCGCAAGCTGGCCTACTTTACTGCTCTGCTTTCTGCGGATCGCCCAAAGTGCAGTAAACATCTGTGCCTGCAATGAGGTCAGCGGACATGGTGTCCGGCAGCCGCCACCTGAGCGGCCCAGCCCCATGCACTGACCCCGGGCTGGGCTTTACCCGCGGCACATCCACCACATGGGGAAGACGCCCATGGCTGTGGGTTCAGCACTTCACAAAGTTTTGCTGCAGCTGGAGCGGGGAGGGGGCGGCGGGGGACTGGGTTCGGAAATGACAATGTGACAAGAGAACGGGAGTGAACCTATTGAATTAGATTTAGGCTGCGCTGAATATTATCATTGACACGAACAAGCAAAGCTTATCTGCTCTTGCCTTCTTGAAAGGTTTAATGAAATTGAATTGCCAACCTCTGTATTTTACCACCATTTGGCTGAAGTGGCTCAGACGCATACATGATCGCTTAAAAGGAAGCCAGGTTGAGTCAAACTGCAAAGCGTATGTATGCATTTTTGACAGCAACATCTCAAACACAGTGTGACATGGCATAACATTTAGAGGTAATTTGATTACAGGCACTGTGTAATGCAAATCAGACTTCCCCAAACATGTTAATTTTTTATCACAATAGCTCACCAACACAGTCAAGTTCAGTTTAAGTTAATGTCAAGCTACATATTATATTTAAGCTTCGTAATATAATTTTGTGCAGTTGCCCACAAACTATAAAGACTTAGAAGTTCAGTAATCCCCTGTGTTCTTTCTTTTTCAGTTTAATTTTAAATGATAATATGAGGAAAATATTTCTTTATATTACATAGATGTTTGAAGAGAATTTTTCAGGCATAGAAATTTGGAAGGAACAAGTTGCAACTCAAATTACTTTTGGTAGGAAAAAGAGTGAATGCACGTATCTTTAAGCTTCACTATGATCAATTTATTCACTTAGGGCCACATGCAGCTGAGTTGCAAATAATTTCAGATAATAATTTTGTTGGTACGTGGGCAGGACCTGTCAGAGTAACTCTGAATGTAAAAGTGCAAGGTTTGAGCTTTCTGTTTCTGGATTGTCTTCTGTCCTTCTGTGCAATGCTGGTGAAACAGGTTCCTTCTTTTTTGTCTCAGTTTCCCCAGCTTTATATAGTACATTTAGGTTCTCAAATGAAAAATATCACAAGGAATGATATTTGAATGATAATGTCAGGCTGGGGAGCATATTCTTAAATTTTGAGCTTCTGTTTTTAGAAATTTCTTCATGGAGCAATGTTATTCTCATGATTCAGAGCTAGTGAAACTTTCAGTGGTGACAGGGTCCTGCAGGTAGGATCCATCTCTCAAGCTGGAGCACAACATAATCCCCCGCATGCAATGTCTGTGAGATACCAACCAAAAGACTCAGCAGTGGCAGGGGGTTGCTAGCAATGTCCTATATAAGTGGCACTGTAAATCAGTCTGATTTGAGGCAGCATTGAAATGGCTTTCTTGGAGGAACAAGAGAAACTGATGAGAAGTGGAGAGATGGTCTGGTACAGTGAGGTGAAGTTTGATCAACCCAGTGAATTCAGAATTCAAACTCCAGAAGTGAAGCAGAGCTGACCACAATCAGGAAGAAGCCCAGATGATGAGCACCCCAGGTGACAGCAGAAGCTATGTATGTAGTCATTCACCTTTGCTTAGAAGCCAAGATATCTTCCTTAGTGCGTGTGCTATTGCTATAAAAAAAGAGTTGTAGCATCTACCAGCCATGATTATTCCTTTCTAGTATGTCTGTCAAGGACTCCTTTTGAACACGTGTAAAGATGCGGATAAAAGAAATATCCCCCAGTCAGTAATACAGAGGAACCCAAAACATAAACACAAGTGAAGGCTTATATGTGGTAATCATTTCCTGCACATCAACTGATCTGCTGCAATCTTCCATGCATGCTTTTAGCTCTTGAAAAATGTGAAGTAATTCATGTTGGCTTAGCCCTCTGCTCTGAGTGAAAGAGAGGAATTAGTTAATTCCAGTTACCTGAGCCACCAGCTTAGAGCACAAGCACAGACAGTTCCCATGAATCAGAGGTCGTGCAATAACCTCTTTGTACATGAACATCCAGAGTTTATATGAACCGATCCCACTCAGTTATAATGAGAGAGGACAAGTTGCCTTGGGGTTTGCATCCACAGAAACATTAGTGCTGTTTGCTGCCTCTGTGTCTTTTTGGGTCAGTGTAGCTTTGCATTTTCTCTGGTCCTTTATATAATCTCCAGCACATTCAGAACACACATTTCTCTTGTGAGATTTACCTGGCCTGGAGTGAGAAGAGAAGCTTAACAACATGGGTCCCTTTTATTTATAAGAGCATTCCTCTCACAATCTCCACCTGTCACAGATGTGAGGATTAAATGCAGCTCTGTTTCTTGTACATATTAATCTCTTACGTCCCAGTGATATTGGACCCTGTGGATACTTAGAAGATGGGTTTTCCAAGAGCCTGAATATTGTTGCCTTTAATTCACTAATATCTGTCACATCTTTACGTCCATGAAAACATTCCTAATCTGTCAATTAAAATTTACTTATACTCTATTCTCTGAATTATTTGGGACTACAAGGTTTTAGGTACTTTAATAGTGATTTAAAGTAAAGGGATAGTATTTTTCAGTTATAGTAATAGTGCTTCATATTTAGCGTGGTGTGTACTTTTGAACAACAAATGAATGTTTCCAACAAATGAATTGGTTTAGCAGTCCCATGTGTGTTTTTTCAACCAATGCCAACTCTCAAGCCTCTCTGGTCCTACAGAATCTCTTGATGCTTTACCACTCCTTGACATAGCTGGCTGTTACTACAGCAAAGTCACTGCGCTCTTTTTAAGGCCCACTCTTCAGCTTTTCTGGTTTCATTGGTTCCTGGAGTCATTTGGACTCTCTCTTTCTGCAAGAAATATGTCACCTGAATGACTGTGGTTTGCTGGAAGAAATAGATCTCCTCAAGCTAGGCCAGGAAGAAAACAGCCTCTCTTCCATCCCATGACCAGCTCTTCAGTTGTGAGGGCAGAGCTGGCTCTGCAGAGAAATAAGTCACTTGCCTCATTTAGGGGATTTTCAATTACTGCAGTGTTAACTCAGACCCATTTCTTGGCCACAGAGCAGACACTTGCTGCTCAGCTCTAAAAATCAACCATTAGTTTGCATCCGTGCCAGTCTGCCTCGCTGTGTGCCAGAGGGAGAGGAAAGAGTGAGGCTTAGAGAACTCACTGGTTCTTGGTGTTAGCAAGAAGCCAATGTGATCTGTGAGTGTTCTTCAATAAGTGATGAACGAGACATGTAAGCACAAGAACACATCTTCTTGTTACCCGTGTGTACCTCCCTTGATATCAGATGTCTGTATTACTACTCCTCCTATTGTAACCTGGGACTGTGATTGTAAACTGAATGTTCTTTATCTATTTAATAGTCTTATATAATCAAGTATCTGGAAAAGTAGAGGAGTCTGATCAAGAAACATTGTCCTCTAGTCCTAAACTGAACAGTACTGCAGTTTTGCTTCACATCTTTATGCAAAATAATAGGAAAAATCATAGCAGTGCTGTTCTAATTCTGCAGGAGGGGTAACAGAGAGTGCCAGTTCAGGTGCTGTATGAAACAGTGTGCACAGGGTAAGATCTTTGATTTTTCTGGTCAGATGCTTTCTGATAGAAAATATCACCCCTTTTTACCAGTTCTGAGGATTTTCTGTGTACAGCATAGGAAAACAGTAGGAGAGTGTCTCAAGTCTCCTGCCTCTACTCATGTTGCCACAGAGCTTTCTGTGACACCAAAGCCCACACCCAGTCTGGAGCTGGAAAATTCTCCAGGTGATCTTTGTCCCTTGAAATATTTTGTTCAGTTTTTCAAGTGACACATAAAAAAAAAAAAACTGCTTAGCAAATAATTAAGTAAACCAAATGCCCTATGCAGGAGTTAATAGATAGATATGTGTGTGCTATCACTAGCCCAGTTTTTATTGTCAAAAGTGTGCTCACTTTGCAAAAGCCAACTTTTGAGACATAGAGAGTAGGTTTTTGCCAAGGAAGAGCCGTTGGATTGACTGACTGAATTTATCTCTGCAACACATTTTTAATAAAATTTAAACCCTTCCATAGATCAAATATATGACAAGAATGTGACACTGCAAAAGAAGTAGTCTGGGTTTCATGACAAATTTACTGGACACACAGTTAACGGGAATTACCTCGTGATTGGCTTGGCCTCTTCCTCCCGTGAGTGTTATGGTAAGGGGTAATTCCCCATGCTCCTGCTTTTCTTGGCCATCATTGCACTGTGCCTTGGGCCAGCAAATTTGGTCTATAAGTAGATGTGATTTAACCCTTATGGTTTATTTTCTGCTTGGCTGTCAGCTGATGGCAAAAGGCCAAATGTTAACAACAACGATGGCTGAGCAGCTGGACCTGCGTGCATGACATCTCATAAATGACTTACATACTGTCCCCTTCATTGCAGTGTGTTGATCTCTTCCTGTTTGACTGGTATGGTGGCAGAAGCAAGATTAACAACCTCAGGAAGAGCACAGGGCTAAGGGGTTTTAATTTTTTTTTCAATGTGGTGAGTAGGGCAACTGCTGAAGTAAACATTCTTTCTAAATGATAAATAGTTGAGCATGTTTTCTCTTTAATTAGAACTATAAAATTTTGGAAGGATTTCTTCTGGTTATTTCCCTCATCTACTATATTCTGCTTGTTGAATTTCTGAAGATTATTACTAAGAAGAAAGAAAAGAAATTTTTCTCTGAGGCAGAATTTACCCATCATAACATCAGTGATGAACAGGAGAGAGAACTGAATGCTATTACATGAAAAATAAAACCATTTTTATGCAATAATTCTAAAAGCTTGATGTTTAGTTGGTAGAAATTGAATGAAATTTGAGGTAGTGAGGCTACTTCTGTAAAACTAACAAATGCAGTAAAGTAGCCTGCACAACTTTCCATATGCAAGAAAAGAAATCCTTCATGTTTCATTTTATTTTAGGCAAGCAAATGGTTTTGCTGTCAGCACCACTTGTAGCAGTATAATGAAAGTGAATAATTTTAAACAAACCCTTAAATACTCTCTACTTTGTGTTAGGATTATGCAACTGAGAGAGAATATTAACTTCCTAACAAAAAAGTAGCAATATGTGACATTTTGTCTGTCAGCACTGGTGAAGTGGAATACACAAGCTTATTTAAAATTGAGTTTACTTCACATAATGATAAAATAATGAAAAGAAGTGGCTTAGAGTATAATGAACCCAAAGCACCCAAGCAAGGGATATTATAGAATCAGTGAGGAAGAGATTATATGCAAACATCCTGTGAAGAATAGCACATCTTGATATAGGTTTTCTATAAATTGTTCTTGATATTGTGGAATCTGGTAAGCACATGACATTACTCCTGTGTAAATTGGAAAAGATCAGGCCCTCTTTGAGATGCATAGTCTCCTTTCGGTACTAGATTAATGTGTCTAATTCTAAGCAGGATAGAGGAATTTTTAAAAATACTTAATGTTAGGACTTCTGTTGACCTAAATGGGAGAAGAGCTTGGACAGCACTGAAGACTTTAGAAAATCCTGAATTTTGTGCACAGGTTATCAAATCCTTAACCGCCTGCTAAATCAGCCTTCCAATTTGAAAGTTGATTAATGGCGTGTTTAACAGACCAGACTGAAAAACCTTTGAAATTCATGGAAAAAAATCTGATTATTTCAGAAAGGTTTGGATAAATTTGGAATCAGTTTTGTTTTGGGTGAACGTGGTTTGTGCAAAATAGTCAGGCAAAGGGGATTAGAACTGAATATGTTGATTGGTACTAGTTACACATTTTAAACTTGTGGCATTCAGAGTGGAATTCTTTTTGCTCTGAAATTTAAAATATAAAGGTAGAGGTTTTTCTGAGATACAGATACAAATTAGAATCATCATTTTTTCACTGCACACAGTCTTTATAATTTATTCCCCTACTTCCATTGTTATCGAAGGACACACAATCTCAGAGAAACATTCCTCCAAGTAGATGGATATTATTGAGGCTGAAACTTCAGGAAATAAGCTTTGTGGTGCACTATGTTTAATTCAATGCAACACATCTTGCTATAACTTGACTTCTTTTCCTGCATATTTTTGATTTTTGTGCTCAGTTGTGATGCAAGGAGAGGGAGGAGAGACTAGGCAAAATGTGTTTCCTGCAAGTGCAGTATTGCTGTGTGCAGCAATCCCCTGTTCTGCCTGATCAGTCTCAGGCTGGCCTTAGCTTCATGGTATACTTCCAAATTAATACCAAAGAACCTGTTGTTATTCTTGGTTTTGCTATGAAAAACCAAGAAATTCAGTATCGGGCTGGTAAGGATCAGATTTCAGCTAATCCAACAGAGAAACCATGATGCCATTTAGGTGGATTTTGCAAAACTCTCTGGATAGAGCAAGGATCTGCCAATGCTTCTTCTTGCTTCAATCTCTACAAATAAAGAACCAAATTCTGTAGGAGTGCTGTGTAAAAAGCTCAGTGCTTCCTTGGCTCAAACACTAAGAAAAGATGCTTAATATTGGCTAGATAAATTTGCTTTTATTGGAATTACATTTCTGTGTATTCATGCAACTTCCCCAAAAGAGACATTTTCCCCTTTGTGTTGCATTTAAATATTTTCCAGTTAGTAATCTCATCATACTCTTCACAAAATAAAATAATTTCATAGCAGAATAAACACATCCTGAAGATATCATGTCTTACATGAGGACTGGTTCTTCATTAGTGCTGCAGTGGAATTCAGGTTTGCTAACAAAGCAGAATGTGCCCACGATATTAATGTAGTGTGATCGGCCACTTGATGAGGGAATAATTCATAGGCATGCACTAACAAGGCTTTGACCGAGCTTTGCTCACCCTTTTAAAGGAAGACAGGGCTGTTGTTTTGGGGTTCAGTCCTGGCCTTTCTGAAGGCATGAGGATTATATTGTCTCTTTGAGGTGTATAACAATGAGAGCACTGCCTCTTCCTGACAGGCCCTGTGCTATGCCTCTGTTAGAAAACAGAGCTCAGAGGTCTACCAAAAAGCCCACTGTGCCAGGAAATATCAGACAATGAAAAACTGAATTAATAGAATCTGACACAGTTTTACGGTAGCAGCATGTTTTTCCTTACTTAAATATATTTTTCCTTCTCTTGTCAACAAATTACTTGGTGCTCTTTTCAGAAACAGAAAAGTTGCAAAACCAAAACAAAAGCTCTAAGGATATTAGGTTAAGGATTTTTTCTTTTCTTTTTAATTCCGTGTTAAAAAAAAAAAAAAAAGATACCACACGATATGACAGACAGTCTGAAGCACTGCTGGCAGAGTTAAGAAAGTGGTTCTCTGACAAAAGAAGCCTGGTTGTCTTTGACTATCCATTTGAACATGCAGACCTGCTTGCAAGCCTGAACTAGAATTCTTGTCCAAATTTTGGGAGTGCTTGGATTCTGCTTTTTGGGGTTGATCTTCTATTGACGCATGAATTAGTAACTAAATTGGTACCTACATCTATCTTTCAGTGCAAAATACGTGTGTTGCTTGAAGCTAGAGTTTTGCCTTGAATTGCAGAGTTTCTCACTACAACATAATAGTTGTTGGGTTTCTTATTCCAGAAACATATTGGCCCCAGCTGAATGCTCAGTCACTGTGCTTGAGGCCTCTGTTTGGAGATGCAGGCTCAGGCAAAGGGAATTTACTCAATTTTTAGTGCTCAGCTGGTATTGTCTGGGGTGAAACTCCAAATCTTTGGCATGTTTTGCTGCTGACTTCAGTCTGGCTAGGTTTTTCCCTGTCTCATATTTTTGTGCTGCCCAAACAGCTGCTCACCTGGAAAGGGAGTAGGGAAAGGTTCCCTTTCATGTTTTGGATTCTGTGTGTTTCTAAGGCGTGTTCTCAGCCTGGATTAAGTGAGTTATGAGCTGTTGAACGGTGCAGAATGTCTGTGGCAGCAGCCACAGGACAGGTCTGTCCTCAGATCGCCTTTTCCTTCTTCAGAAACCCCTGCAAACAGAGTTTGGAAACCAAGCAACATCCACCAGTCAGACAAGACAGAGAATCCTGTAGCAATAGCAGTAGGAAAACAATTATGGTAAACCTTTAACTAGCTACAGAGTGAACATTTTACATTCCTAAATCTGCCATAATGCAAAATAATCTGTTTATATTAGGAAAGACATTACATTCTGTTCACTCATCCCTTCCCAGGCTTGTCTGCACAGAACTAGGTTTCCATAACTCATAATAGGAAAATACACAATTTTCAAAACCTTAGGACTTGGCTTCTTTTTTTAATATTGACCCAGCTCCACTTTCTTCATAGCCAAAGGGTCTCTTATTGCTCCTTTAATGAAGAGACATATTGAGGTAATCTGGAGTTTGGTGCTCATCCCATGAGCCACAGGATCCCCTCTCAGCTGCTGGACTCTCTTCCCAAATATCACATGTGGCCTTGAAGCAGTTTTTCTTAGCAGCACTTGATAGAGTTCAGACATTTTGGCCTCACAGGCACCTACTCACCCTGCTTTGGTGCCATTCTGTCTACAGCTCACAAGTAACTTCTGTTGGTGCCTGTTGGGACCTGACATAGGAGGCCTCCAAGTCAGAAACATCTCTGCTTCCTTCCCAGCCCCATTTAAACAAGACCATTTTAGTAGGTGACCATTTCACGTGATGGATGCCATAAAGCAGGTCAGATTTAATACTTCCAATAAACTGATTTCAAAATTATATTTAGCAATAGCATTTCACTAATGAAGTGCTCACTTGCAGAGTTCCAAGCACAGTGCAGGAATTTAGTGGGTCTTTTTATAACCACAGGCCTGCCTCTAACAACAATTATAAATGACTGAATTCTTATCTGGATAAAGGGAGTTGGATTGTGCCCTGAACTAGATGCCAAGTTTCAAGAGCTTTCAGAAATCGGATTTAGATCAGATGAAGCCTTAAGAAGCTAGATGTTTGGATGAACTACATGTTTTCAAAAAAACCCCAAACCATCTGACTGGGTTCTTTTCCTTATAATCATCTAATATAGTGAATGCATTGCCGGCTGCCTTCTATATGAAGCAGGGTAATATGTGCATGAACAGCTTTAAGCTTGTCACCGGTTCCATTGAAGGGTTAAATTTTTGTGCATTGTTAAGTTCTCTGTATGTGACTGCCATTCCAGAGCCCAATCCCACATTCCTGAGCAGCCAAATTTCCCCTGGAAGTCAGTGGGAAGTGTTCAGGTGCATAGCAATGGACTACAAAGCAGAGTTTCTTGAGAAACGGGGGAACACCATTTCAAACAAAAATCTAGTCACCTTGAAAGCGACCTCTGTGCTCTCTCTCAGCCAGAACCACTGAAAGAAAACCTTCATTTGTATTTATCCTCTAATACTGAGTGAAACAAGCATTGCATACCCATCAAAGAAAACATTTTAAAAATGCCTAAACTTGAAGTGTTTAAAAGTTTTTGACCCTTTCCTTCAGCGAGGCACATTTATTTTAATAAATGCAGTTAGGCAATTATTACAAGTTGTTGCAAATAGTATTTATTTGAGAGAAAAGCAGAGTTCCCTTCTATTTCTCTCCCTATCTCTCCCTTGTAATTCCCAGTTTCAGCTCTTCCCCCAAACTTATTTGGGCAGGGTGCCTGTGAGCAGCACTGAATGTAAAGAAAGGAAGCGGCCCAAGTGTAAGTTTCCTTTGCCTTATGCCCCATATTATTCCTTATTTGTTGTGCTAATTCAGCAGCGTAATTCCCAAATACAGCCTCCTTGAACTGTTTTGATGAGAACTGCTAACTCAGTGCGGACTATTTTTAACGAGCTCTGCACCCCAAAGAGTCAGAACTTTATGGCGTGAAGGCTCCATGCACTAACTGTTTAAAAATACGGCCGGCTATTGAAATCCCACTACTATTTAAAAAAAAATAATATTTTTTGCGGTGTGATTAAATCTGTTTCTCAAACCATGGAGCGGAGTGTGCGAGTTGAGCAGCCGGGCACCCGCGTCCTTTGTCCTCGTGCCTTTGGGGACGATGTGGTAGTGCCCTCTAGTGACACAGCCCGACAAGAATGCCACGGAGCACAATGCAGGACTTTGTTCCGCTTCCCGACCATCCTTTCTTTTCCACTCTATTTTGGGACGAAATTGATTTACGTCTAAATATCTCCAAAGCTAACATCTAGCGTCGCAGTCCAAAAATAATACGTTTTTCCATATTTTTTAGAGCCAGTGGGAGTTTTTTCACCTTTCAACTACTGTATTAACAAATGAGCTGTGGTTAAACATTTCAAAGAAGCAGAATTTTTATTTTTGCTCTTCTGCATTACTTGTGCCAGCAGGGTTTTGCATGGCTGAAGCCTTACAAAGTCAGTAGTTGGAGGCTTCATCCAGTTCCCAGGGAATTTAGTACCCAAGTTCTCATTAGACTTCCACAGGAGCAGGATTGGGTTCACTGAATAGTCATACACAATTAAAAGATAAACAGTCAGCCTGAAATGTTACTGAAACTTTTAGCTTCCTCTGTGCAGGAAACAGGGGCATTCAGAAATGTTCAGGGAAAAAAAAAAAAAAGAAAAAGGAAAAAAAAAAGAAGAAGAGAAATCTATGCTAATTGTAGAAAATTTCAGAAAATGCACAAAACATCTATACCTTTGTTGCTGTCAAACACTAGTTTCTCTCTGTGTCCTCCTACATACATTTTATCATCTCTTTGTGATGATAACAATAACATATTGGAATATGACCAAATCAGTGACCTGCTTCATTTAGGGATTGGCTGGTTTTTGGCATTTTTTTATAGCAATGAAATCAGTGACCTATAGTTTGCCTACAATGTACAGGGGATTTTGTGCATGCCATAGTACACACTATTAAAACAGCATATTTTTAAAATATATTCTGTAATGAGAATAGATCCACCATTGTTAATGCTGTAGTTTGTGGTTTGAGTACTCCTGCTGTTACTGTTAGTTCTAGTGAAATAGCACTAAGGAGCCTCATTCAGAGCCAGATGTGCTTGCTGCTGTACAAATATGAAAAAAAAAAAAAAAAAGAGCAGAATCTATAAAGTTAGTTTCTCTCTTGAATATTTAGTTTCATTTCAATATCAAACTTCCTGTGCCATAAACAAACAAAAAGTGCTCCTCTTAACTGATGCATTAAAGAGGTTAGATCCTGTATTTCTTCCGTGATGGGGAGGGGGGCGAAAGGGGAAGTGATGCTATTGACCTATATAAGTGCTATTCAAAGTGAGCAAAAGTTAGCCTAAGAAAAGCTGAAATGTTCTGCGTGATCCTCTTCACATGAAAAGGTCAGGAGGTGGAAAGTGAAAATCAGGAGAAAAAGATGTGATTAAAATGAGGTTTTATTTTTGTTTCAGGTTAGGGGAGTGGGAGCTGATTGAACATATTAGACACTAGAGCAGAGTAAGAGACATATCTTTCAGTGCCAGGGTTATCCATGTAACCCAAAGACCCTTTTTATTTAAAAAGCTATTGCTTGTGATCTTTTCCAAAGAGGGAATCAATAAATGCCCAAAGTTACTCTTTTGGTCAAAATGATACATGAACATCGAAGTACTATAAATTGGTAGCAACCAGCACAGTGATCCTGGAATTCGACAAGAAAACCAATAATAACAAAGCAACACTGAGACCCTCCTGGCTCTGCCATTGCTGCTGAAATTCTTAGAAATGACCCAAATATTTGACATTAAATTATAAAAAAAAAAAAAAAGAAAAAAAGTTAATTATTTTGCATTTATCCCTCACTGGAATTAAACTTTAAAACAAGTCCTGTCTCCTTCCAACATCTGTAGTTTCTGTGTCCAGTGGTCCTTCCACACAGTCATCATTGCCTGAGTGCACAGCATCTGGAGTCAGCCCTGGTACCTGCCTGCACAGAGGCTTTTGGCAACACAGGAGGTGGGAGCAGGCACCAGTACCCTCCAGTACCCTCCTGTGCTCAGGGAATGCTGCTCAGGCTTCAATTCTGCTCCTGATTTACGAACAGTCCCAGTGCTCCACAGACTTTGTGCTACCACCAAATCCAGTAAACACAGGGCAAAGCACATCATTTTCCCATGTACCACTACCCTGAGAAATATCTCCGTGTGTTTCCTGGATATCGCAATACCTTAGCTAAGAACATGCTGATTTTCATACAAAAGATGTAGCCTCCCCCAAAATTATAAAAGTTGCTCTTTATTCCTTTACTCTTTCGACTTTTTAAAAAGCAATCTGTATTTCCAGCCAGGCTTTCGTTTAAAATAACCCTCTTATTCAAAACCTCACCTGTAACTTTATCCCAGTGGTAACTCTTACCTGCCATACTAGCCCTAGGCCCTTGTAGCACTTGACATCATCTCTTGGACAGGTTACAGAGCCTATTGAGACAGTTGTTAGAAGCAGATTTACTCTGCAATGTGGAGCCAACCACAGAAGAAAATTAGTGCATTTATCTGTCAGCATTAGGCTAGATTATCAATCCAGTACGCTAGTCACAGGATCTGGTTTTTCTTTCTCTGGGGAAGTGAAATTGATATAGTGGTAGGCAGTAAAGGTGTCAGTTATAAACAGGACATTAGCATGAGAAAGTAGGAAAATGGCTACTTTTAGGCAACAGTCCTTTTTTAAGTATAGATTTGAAAAGTAGGGTTTTCTTCTTCAGAAGTAGACTTTCTAAAAAGAATGTCAGAATTCCTTCCTTCCATCCTTTTAGCTTTGTTTTTCCTACAAATAAAGTTCTGAATTCTGCTCTGATTCTGAAAAAATGGGCAAAATTCCTCTTTCTCTCTCTCTCTCTCTTAAAAAAAAAAAATGTGGTAATCAATTTAAAGATTCTGAAAATACCAAAACTTTTTCCAATCAGGCAAGCCTTTGTATAAAAATGAGAAAATCAGCTAATTTTCCTGGTCATACATCATCCATGACCAAACTGCAAATTTTTTGATGAATAAGACTGCAGTAACATACAGATGTCGCCATCCCAAATCACTGTCCTGTTTGCTGGATGCTAGATAAATATCCTCCTGAATACCTAATGAAGATTTTGTTCTGAGGAACAGCAAACTCAGCTTGGTCATTGCTGTGTTTTAGGTTTTTTGCCATACCTGCAGAGCATTCTATTACCAAGCCCAACCAACCCATTGCTATTCCCATTAACCACCCACAAATGAACATGTTGCATAAGAAAATGAGACAGTTCCTCCCTACAATTACATTCCATTGTATATGGATGAGTATGAACTTCATGAGATTAGGTTTTATATAAACAAGTAGTGAATAGTAATCCTTTGTCCTTAAACCACCCTTCTTTTGTCCCTAAAAAGGGTTCCCAAACTCTTTTATGGTTTTGGGCCATCATATTTAGGATATATTTTGTTTTATTCTTCATGAGTCCTGGTAGAGTGGCTGCTGAGAAAAGCAGCACTGCCAGAAGCAGCCCAGGATGCCTGGAGCTGACGGGGGTGTCAGAGTCTGGGATGAGTCCTCTGTACAGTCTGCTGTGCCCTGCTGCCGCCTGTGCTCTGGAGGAGCCTCTCCTGAGTGCAAAGGTCTTGAGTAGAACTAGATTTTGTCTCAGGCAGGTAGAGTGGTGCTGGAGGTTTTGCTGCACTCCTAATATGAAGCAAGCACCATCTCTGGTCAGATTTGTAAACAAGGCTGTTGTTTCTCAAAACATATTAAAAAAATCCCAAGAAGCTGAAAAAAAAAATGAAGACATTTCAGAGTGTGATGTTGGGTGCATAACACCCATGGAATTTCAAAGATACTGAGGCCTTTGCTTCCTTTGTCCTTCTTTCTTATCTAACTTTATATTAAAGCTAAGACTTGTCCTTATATTTCTAGGTCTATTCAATTTATAATGGATTGTTCTGATTGCTGGTAGTATAGTCCTGACTAAAATGTGAACCTCAAGAAATACCACTTAATCCCAAAAGTGAATATTTTTTTGGAAAGCTTTTTCTACTTCTGGCTTAAGTACTTAAAGACTTTGCTGTAGAAAATATATCAGCCCTTTCCCATGCTGGTTTAACATTTGCCACACAGAAGTGCCTGTGTGTGAGGTTTAAAATCAATTCCCATGAATGACTGGGTCACCTAAAGCTGTTGCTTTCTATTAATAGAAAGTAAGAGCAAACTCATATTTAAATTTCTGCCATAATTTTGTGTGAAAAAAACATTGATCCTTGTTTTGCATATTTCACTAGCAGTATAAGTGAGGTTGCTTGCAGTTAACATTAGTTACAGGTAAGAGTGCATCAAGGTCAGGCCTCAGCTTCTGTAGGCCTCTAGAGAGATGTTTTTTGCTTCAGAAAAAATGTATTCACTTTTTCTTCAAATACTGCAGTAAGAATAACTATCTTCCAGTATGTGGTTGGAACTAGATGATCTTTGAGGTCCCTTCCAACCTAAACCATTCTACAATTCTGTGACTGTATTTTCCTGGCCCATTTTCCTACCATACTCCCGGTGGCACAGAGGACAGAACATGGGTGTTTGTTTCTATGAGGGGAGCACTTGATTTGCACAGGGCAGCAGTGGTGTGGCACAGGCTGCACATGTTCCTCTGTGTGGGCTGTTTGCTGCTCACCACCTGCTCTCTGCCTTTGAGTTAGAACTGCTAGTAAATTGACTCTGGGGAAAATTCAGAGCTTTTTACTCTGTTTTATGTTGCATACAAGTGTTGTTTCACAGAGTAACACTACCCTCTTTCCTCTCCCTCAGCAAGGAAAATGTGTTGTGTGGACAAGCACAGGTCAATGTTGCTCTGTCTGTAGCTCTAATTTCTTGTTTGTGGGTCTGTTCCAAGGTACTTGTGCCCTAAAACTACTGCTGCCAAAGAATTAGTAGGAAAATGGAATTGCCTCACCCTCTGAGGCTGATTCCTTGGCCTGCAACAACCAGTGAAAGCAAAAAGCTTCTCACGGAGGAGAAAGGGAAGGGAGCACATGTGGCATGAGAACAAGAATGCTGCCTACAGCAGAAGAGGGGCAAGAAGTCTGAAGGACTGGAAAGAATGAATTTAATTTCCTTCCTGCTGTGGTGCTTGGGTCAAATTGCAGAGAATCCATGTGAGTTATGTTGAGAGTCCAGGTGGGCATCTGTGTGTGTGCAAGCGGTCAGTGCCCAGCAGGTCTACATTCCTGGCAGGGAGCTCAGACAGGCTGTGGAGGATGGGCAGGTTGATGGCACCTGGATGGGTTCATGGTGGGATGGATCAGGCCCCTGTGAATGTCCCTACCCAGAGGAGGTTTCCTGTGGCTCGTTACATTCTTGCTGTGAAAGCTCCCCCAATTTAGATACGTGCCCCTACAGATGCAGTCTGTTGGTGCTGGAAAATGGCCTGAGGCAAACTGTGGATCTTTACCTTTCTCTGCTATAACTTACTTTGGGAAATTCCCTGCTAGACCACTCCTGAGCTCAGAAACCATGTACATGTTTGGGCAGAGGTAGAGATTCCAACTTTTACTTTCAGGGCCTTAGGAACTCTCCTGGACATCAGGAGACTCTGACAGCTTATGGAAGACCTCTTCATTTCTGTGAAAGAGAAGTAACATTCAGTACTGCCAGGCTTTTTGTCTTTCTTCAGTTGGGAAGGGCAATCGTTTGAAGCAAGGGGTTGTCTTTGCTTTTAATATTACCATAGAAAAATGAATTTATTTTTCAAGACTTTGACAGGTAAAAGACTGCAGAGCAGGTAAAGGCTAACAAGGTCTTTGTTTATTGCCTAACACTGCTGCAGTAAAACTTAATGGGAAAACCTCTTGGTAAGGCACAAGGGACCCTCTCTCTCTGGTGCTGTTTGACATGGGAAGTACTCCCAAACTGTTGCACAAGTTTTTTCAAATTATTTGCTTTTGTTTTGCATGTAAGAAGAAAAACCCTAGAAGAAACTTAAGAAGAATTAGTGCACAAATCTTAGTTTCTCTCCCTCACAGGTGACTCTTCCCAATGTCTTTCACTGCCCCAGCAACAAAATGGTGTCTTTTAGCAAAGTGAAAGACAGTAAAAGACAGCTTTTCTTCCATTAACAAGATGCCACAGACTTGGTCCAAACTCTTCATATAGAATTCCTGATTTTTCATTGTCCTACACTGTGCTTTTCATAGGCAACTTTAATGTGTGTGTAGATATATATATATACATATATATATATATATATACATGGCAGTATTGTTCAGTAGGAAGCCAAGACAGAGTGGCTTTGCTCCATCTTTTCCCCAGCAGGAAGTTCAGGATCACTTTCCTGAAATCAAGAGCCCGGGGACTTCTTGCTGTTCTGCAGAACTGCGATGCAATGAGTCACTGCCGTCTGTCAATTTGTGTCCCTCATTCTCTTAAAATTCTAGAAGTGTTTCTTAATTTGTTTTTACTTGTTTTTCTTCATCAGGCAGTGAAAAGAAAGTTAGATCTGCACCAGGAATAGATTCAGGGAATTCTCATCCAATTCGGCAAATTCTTTGCTTACTCCCCCTTAAATGAAGCTATTTCCATTAGAAAAGACTACTTGTGTGAGTAAGCTTTGCCCAAATGCAATACCAGCATGCATCATCTCAATCTATAAATCCAAGAAGGAAAAATTTCACATATTCCATCTGCTTAAGCACTAACTGGAGTTTTTGGATAGTTGGAAAATCAAGTTGAAAAATTTCATCAGAAATTCTCTGTGGAATGCAAAGCGTAAATTTAAGAGATTGTAACATGATTGCAAAGGGCAGATCTGATGACCTAGAATTTTAAGAGGAGAATTTTAAGATGTGAACAAATTCCTGAGAACAGTAATTGACAGGAAGTCATCAGAGCTCTGAGATACTGAAGCATCTTTACTGAAGATGTTGCTGGGTTTTGCTTTGCCCACTGTGGTTTCAGTTCTCTCTCAGCTCTCTCTGCTACTTGGACTTTGCAGACCTGAATGCTAAAGCTAATTGAAACCCTGATTATGGAGTCAATAACAATGTTCTTATTCACTAGGTAAGAAAGAGGAGAAAACTATGAAAAATTTAAAATTCTCTCCTTTTTCAACTTTCAAGTTGGGCAAAAAACCAAAAAATAATGCAACTTTATTGACATTTTTCTTTCTCCCTGTCTCTGAACTTGAATTTTGCACTCTGACATAGTAGGACAGATCTTTTGTCTGCAGGTGCAGTGGAGAAAGGGGAGAAATGTAGCATTGTAGAAGAGCCCTGAGGGATGAGAGCAGTAGGAGATATCATCTGTCCCTCAATCCCCAAAGGAAGGAATCCTCCACTCTGACTTGACATACAGGTGGTTGTGTTAATTGCAGAGATATGGGTTGGGATATTTTTACTGTATAATATTACGTACCACATGCCGATACATCTATAAATAGGATAATGTTTACTTTTAGAAGTGCATGGCTACAGTTTCCCTAGTTTTTGCAAAGCTAGTAGCCTCAGTGGGGTGATGGATTTTGATTTATTTTACTAAGAGAACCATGAACATTATATCAGAGGTAATATGTTGTGAAAGGGCTGATTACAGTAAATATAAGAGCAAATTCAAGGAGGAAGGAAAGAAACCACTATTCCTGCTTGCTGGTTTGTGGAGTTTTTTTGCTATTTTACTTTAGTATAAACGACAGGCAATCATTTACATGAATCTCTCCATTATAGACCAAAATAACAGTGCAGTTTTCATTAACAAAAAGACTACCTTTTTCTTCTTCGTTTGTGTTGTCAAGATACTTTAGCTGAAACATACAGTGATTTCCAACACTTACCCTAGTTGTCACACTGAGAGTGAAATAATGGCTGACATTAGGAAGATTATTTTTCAGCAATAAAATTACCTTTCACAACATATTTCTATCTAAGTGGAAATGATGGAAAATCATAGATTCTATTTTCAAATTGAGAGAGAGAGAAAGATGAAAATGAAATCAACTGGATTTCCTAGCAGAGAATGTAGAGAATGCAAGCAAGTCAAAGATGCTGCCCCAAATCCAGTGGGAGCATGTTCCCAGACCTGTTTTTATAAATTGAGCAAGTTGATTGAGACAAGTGGAATTGTGTGAAATGTTTTCTGTGCACAGTGTAAAATGTGGAGGTTAATTAACTGGGATCCCAATCCTGCTGCCTCTGCTGTCAGCAACACAACTCATGTGGATATCATTAAGAGCTGAGACTGAGCTTTTACTTAGGTTTTGTTAAGGACTTTGTGAACTTTTTTGATGAATCTCTAGCCAGGTTTGACAGAAATGGGGTCAGTTTAAGGTTTTCTGTTGAAACTGTGATGTTCCCAGAAATGTATGATTTCAGTCATAGTGCTGGTGAAACTTGGCTTCGCTGTGCATGGAGTTGAATTTGAATGGAGTGCAGGGCATCTGAAACTATGTGAATCAAAAGAAAAAATGTGCATGTGATCCCTGCTGAAGTGTAACTGCCAAATTAAGTCTGCCTATAAAAATGAGCTTCTAAAGAAAAAATGAAAGGAGTGTAGGCTGGTTTTGTAAATACAATTGCATCTTGTGTCATCAGGCAGCCAGCAAAACAGTGGATTGTGACTTGGGCTATAGGTTGCATAACTCTAAAAGTAAAAAAGTAAAAGGAATGGATTGGTGACTTTCCATTTGCCTCTAAGTGAGGGTAGAATTGGGCCTTCAGGAGTGCTTGAAGAGTCCAAGGCAATAAACACTGAATTTGCACTCTGCACAAAACATACCTGCTAGTAAACCTAGTAAAATAATGCTTTCTCAAAATGTTGCCCCTCTGATTTTAGCCGTCCCAAGATCTATTTTTAGATCTGCCTTTTCTGCCAGTGTTGCTCCTGAGCCATTGTTCCCCTGATCGGGGCTGGTGAAGCAGCTGGCAGTGAATTGCAGGTACGTCGGAAATGCACACGAACACGTTCAGCTACAAAGAGATTTTAGTTCTCATAGTGTTAACTGCCCCTTCCCTGCACTCCTCTCCCCCCGCGCCACCCCCGCCTGCCACAAGCGCGACCCAGATCACATTAGAGTCCCAGAGCACAGGGAACGGGTCTCATCTATCCGTCACCAAGGAGGCAGACAGGACGGGGAAACAACAAGTCATTTGTACCTGATGAGGAGGACACTCCTGGGAAACAAACAGATGAGCCACCACATGAATCTGAGCTATTCTCTGAGGTAAACAGAACTGCATGAGAAACACACAAATTATCAGGGGCATCATGCTTAACTCCCTCGCTTCAAGCTGCTGGACGGGCTGTGGGCCTGAAACTCTAGATTGTCCCAATATCTGATTGTGAGAAAGTTAACCCCCTAAAAGCATCAGGGGAGGGGGAGGGAATCCCAGACTCCAGGTTTGTGGAGCGGCGTTGTTCTCCCTTGCTCATGTTTAGCTGTCCATGCCACCCCACAGGGTCCTGGGGCACCAGCCCTGTGCCAGTCACGGAGGACACGGGCAGCAGGGCTTGCAGCATGCTTTGTGCAGGACACAGATTTTCCCTTTAGGGCCATTTCTAGTTAGATTTATTTCAAGCTTGAGCCAACTTGTGCTGCTGTAACACTCTAATGATAGGTCGTATCAATAGTGGGGTCCCTTGCTACAAGCAAAACATTTGTAGTAGGGTGCAGTCCTAGGAGTGGTGACAGCAATGATGCCACTGCATAGCAGGAGCTGCATGTGAATGGTCATGTGTTCATGGCACGTCTTGCTCTGCCTGCTCCAGTAGGCTTGAGAGCCTTACTACAGCTCACATTGTGTAAATGTGCTCTCATTCTGGTTGAAGAGAATCATATTAACTGATTTTGTAGCAGGCCTAAGCTTTCTAGCAAGGTGTGTGGGACAATTTCCAGGAAGGGAATTTAAGTCTGCCACTGTCTTTGACACACCATTGCACTGGGCAGCTAGAGACTATGCAAATCTTCATGGCATAGCCACAGGGATAATATAGTCATTTATCCCTATGTTATGACAAGAAATTGAAGTGGAAAGAGATTTAGCAAGTGATTTGTATGAAGTCATACAAGGATCCTCTGATGAAGTGAGGAATTAAACCAGAGTTTTGAATCCTACTCCAGCCCTTTTAATCACAAGGTCATTCTTCCATTCTGCTAGGTAGCAAAACAAGAGGTTTAATTTGGTGCTTAATATTTAAAAAGAGTTGTCTGTGAATCTCAGTCCAAGAGGCACATAAGTGTAGTGGTAAAACAAATTGGAGAAAGAAAAGATATCCTGCTGGAGCCGAGTTCAGAAGTCTGGCAAGAAGAGAGGTCTTGTGATTAAGCATGACTTGAATGTAGGTCACTTTGAAGAGCCAGGTGATTTCTGAATGCAACACTTAGCAAGAGTCTCTCTGCTCTTGGTGGATTTTCGGTAGTTTAACTCAGAGGAGATCAAGGTTCTAATTTTGACATTTTTCTTGACAAGTATTGTTCTACTCCTTTTCTTTCGCTCTTTTCCCCTTTTCCTTGTTCTTCCATTGTGAAAGTGATTATACTCTGTTGTGAAGTGATCAGTGATAACAAGTGATGCTCTTTGAGTAATATGTTAGGAATACCTTTTCACATTCATGAGTTATAATATGGGAGGGTTATAGTATGTTTGTATTGTACCTTAACAGTGTCACTTATGAAGTGCCATTGAATGCTCTATAGTATTTATAAATTTTCTCTGAAGATTGGTACAATACAGAAACATATAGTGTCATTTAGAAATACAAAAACATATGTTAAGGAATTAAAAAATGCTGATTCAAGAACTAGAAAACTCATTGAAGACAGATTGGTGATTTTGCACCCATCCATGACATCCCTGAGAACATTAACTGAATAAGGACAGTTTACCTGGGCAGGTAGAGAGCCCTGTACAGGCAGTTCCCTCTTGGAATCTATGGATGTGATTCCACTGCATTTATCAAAGTTGATTCATGAAGGCCAGGGAAAAACTTAGCTTTTACTATATAAAATTCTGTATTAATGACTTAGTATTCTCTGTGAAGTGTGTTGAGTTTCTCTTTTTTTTTACATACTGTGTTGCTGAATAATTTATACCTATCTCCCTGATATATGATCACAACTTATAATTAATTTTATGAAAGCATTTTCCATTAATTATTTCCTTATTCTGAATAGTAAACCCTCGAATATAACCCCATGAATGTCATATTTTCATCATCAATGTAACTTTACTTCAGGCCAGTAGATAATATTTTGTGTACAGGGCAGCAACTGTAAATTAGCCAGTATTCATTGTTGAAGTAGTAGTTTTTTGGTAATCAGAAGCACATATTGGTTTGTTATCGGATTAGGAGGTAATTGAATGAAAGAGGATTATTTATATGTGCTTTATTTCTAGATTTTAGAATATGGGTCTAGAAGATGGAAGAGCAGTTTCTCTGATTGCAATTTGAGGATGTTATCACAACAGTAGGGAATAAGTCAAAATAACAGTAGAATAGTTATTTTAGACAGAAGACTTAACCCCTTACAAAAAACTCCCAGTTGCATAAATTCTTCATTCTTGCATCATAGAGAAAAAATGCTCCAGGACTGCTTTTGTTAATCCCATGCTTATATGTTTTTAAACCTGTTTCTGCCAGTATTTTCTGTTTATTCAGTGTACCTCCTTGTCATGCTGTTCTGCTCCTGGTGCACTTAATGGTATGATTCCCATGGATTTTTCTGTACAAACAATATTTTAGTGAATGTGTTCTCAACAAATTGGAGGTGTGTTTCTAACAGGATGGAGCATTAGTCAGTATGCACATGATAGAAACTCCTCACAATAGGATAAAAGGCCAGTTTGTTTAGTCCTCTTTCAGAGTTGTGCATCCCTCTAATGCCACCTTTCCTGTCTGAGTCAGGGTATTGTCTCTCTTGCCTGTAAACTGTAGGGTCAAGTTGAGGTAAATCTCTGATGGGATGTGAAAGAGGACAGTTCAGCTATCTGATGGGAACTTCTGGGTACAGTATCATTTAGAGGTCATGTTTTTCACCCCATCAGATTTTCATAGGTTGCTTCATTAAAAATTGAGCTTCAACCACACAACAAAACAGAGTGGCAGGCTGCTTGAAGCTTCTATCAATAATGTATCAGCTCATCTATTCTGATTTCTTCCAAATACTCCCTTTGTTATTTTTAGCACAAAAGAGAGCACATCTAAATACCAAGCTCTGTAAAGGGGCAGAAGACTTCACTCATTGCCACGCTTTGCTAAACAGTGTCAAACACGAAGCAACCTTTTGCTTACATAGAGCTTTTCAGTTAAAGGGGGAAGGTTTCCATTCCATGAATGCTTGTTTTTGTGCTGGCCAAGATGAGCAATTTTTCAAAGCCCTCATTAACCAACAAGAGACATAGCTGTATTCAAGGATCCCTCCAAAGCACCAGTCATGTCAGAAACACGACCAACTCATTCTTGGTGTGAGCTTATGCACAAAGCTCTGAGTAGTGGTCATGCTCACTGTGCTTGAGAAATTGCCAGGGGTGTTGTTTAGAAGGCCCAGTAATCCCCTGGGCTCCTTAAACTACATGTAGGAATGCTTCCCTGCTTTACCATTCCATTTCAGCCAGTGTAGAAGCAGGCCTGACACATGATTTCTTTTTTTGCTGTTTTCAGGGTCATTTTCTCTGCAGAGAAAGCAAAGGCTGTAAGGCCTGCCTTGTACAGGTTGTTTTAGTATGTGCTATTTATTGAGTGTGACTGTGCAAGGGCAGATGGAGGTCCAGGAGAATCCAGAGAGTGATCCAATAATTAGAGCCAAGAGCTTCTGTCTCCAAGATGTAGTGCAGCCTGTAATGTGGACTTTTCGCTTGGCTTTGTATCTGTAATGTGGAATAACAGTATTTCCTCCTTTCCACATCCTGCTCCCCACAATCTCATGACTTGAATGGAAACAGGCAGAGGAAAAAGCACTCATGGATTTTCTCCGACACATCCCTGCTGCACTGCATGTCAGTGAATCTGTGCGTTACACTGCGGTGTCTCTGTTCTAGTCTCCATCACTCAAGATTTGTTTCGCTCTGAGAAGGTTTTCTTCAGTGCTGGCTGGTGGAAGGAGATGTAAATTTCTTTCTTTGCAAACTGTACAAGGTCCTTTGAATTTCTTCTACCCAATATATCTTTCTGCAGCTCAAGAGCTCTTCATCTTAATTTGCAGGAAAATTTGAGGCAGACTTAGGAAGGAGAAAATTCTTACCCACAGGAAAACAAAGCAACCTCCAGTAAAACTCGAGGGTCAAAGAAGAAGTATCTTATATACTACAGAGCAAGTAAGAATGTGGACTGTAAAGCTGTAATTTTTATTTTTAGAATTAATAGTTCTAGCAACCCATTTCTAAAAATACTCATCCTAGGGGAAGTATTTATACCTCAGCTTTAGGCACCTCTCTCAGTTGGCTAAGTTAGTCACTTTATATGTCCTTTACAGTCAGAGCAGAGAAGTTTCTGGCTGACCCTATGCAGCAGGACTTCAGTGCCTTGCTTTATTCTGCAAAGAAGCCTGTGATTTTAAAGGGATAACTGAGATTATCTGACTGAATTATGGACTTCAAGTTAGGTGATGTGACTCTACCATTAATGTCTCTGCAGGTTCATTGAGTAACTCAAGGTGCTAGAATTTCATAGCTATTTGCAAATACTCTAATAAAGATACAGAAAACAAACAGGCTGGAAAAGCTTTATTGCTGTTGTCTGTGATGTGCATGATCTCAATTATTTTGCTTTATATATAAGGTCAGCTCTTTCTACAGGGAGAGTGTGAACTACAAACACAGCTGATACATCTCTATGGTGTTATGTGTTCTTCAGCATTGATTTCTGCATGACTTGTACTAGTTATATGTATGTTTTGAGGAAAAAATGCCATTTTGCTGTCAGGGGAGTTGTTCAGAAATTAAGATAGCGAGTAAGCTCATTAATAGCACCAGTGCAACTTTGCATCTGTGGACTGAACATATCCATGTACTGTGTGATGGGACTACGATAAGAGATGTTGGACCATGGAACTTGTTCATTTGCTGGTAGTTCTCATGTGTATCTCATCTCACCAGTGAGAAATAAGGAATGTATTTTTGCAAATGTTTTTTAAGATGTTCTTCAAATAATATTCTTCTGTGGGGAGATGTCTGTGAGTTGGTCTATTACACCACTAAGAGCCTAAGTATTTGAGTAAGTTTTGAAAGTGAAATTATCTGTAGGGCTACATTTATGTTGCACTCTTAGTGTAAGGGTATGAGAGAAACAAGGAGTTTAAGGATGGATAACAACTTCGATCAGACCAAGTAAAATAATTGGGAAAGGAGGAGGTAATTCCAGGTGGACAGGACATGTACACAGTCAAAATTACTTTCTGAAGTCACTACCCAGCCTCAAATATGCTATCAGTAGAATAACAATATCAGTAATGATAAATAACAGTATCTTAATTTCTGAAGAGTTGAACAAACTGAAAGGAAGGTGGTGGGGAGTTCCTTAGCACTGTTCATGTGCACAAAAGAGCAAAGAAAATAATATTAACTGATCTCATAAATTTTAGGTGTTTCATTGCAGGATCAAGTTAGATACTTGGGTTTAATATGGCATGGCAATCTCTAGTTAAGTGAGGGACATTATTTGAACTGTCATGTGCAATTTCAACAGCAATAAATTGAATCTTGATATTCTGAATAATTTAAGGACCAGACTACAACCTTGTGAGCACAGTGAGACAGAAAGAAGTGTGAACATATACAGGGCTCTAGTAAACTGTGGGATCATAATGAGCTTCCTGCTATTTTAGGGAAATGTTTACTTATTTTTCCCAGAGCAGAGGAAGAAGTTTCAACATTCACTAGAGAAAAATATTGTGCACTTGCACTTGATCTTCAAAATACATCATCTAACAAGTTCACTTTTCTTAGACAATAAATGCTTCTTCCCTTCAGAGATGGATTAACAATGTAATTAATTTGCAAATCTCTCCCCACAAAAACAATATCAAACACAATGTTTATCTGTATTGAGTCTGACAACTTCACAAATGAGCTTCAAAACCCATTCAGTAGCACTGTGAATACACATCCTACAGACATATCAACAGTTTATTGCAGTTTGTACCTAACGAAACAAATGCTTACCAGCACATTAATCAATCTAATCACAGGGAGAAATCATTCACTGCAGAAGTTCTGTAACTTCATTTGGCTGCCTTGTGTCTGCCTGGTGCATGCCTTTGTTTCAGCTTCACAGGTTACCCATGCAATAATTGAGCTGGTTAATCAATGAAATCAATGTGTAAATTTGATATGATTCGTTCCTCAAGGAAGAGGTAACAGAGGAACCCTGCAGCTTTTTTAGCCTCCCTTCGGGGAAAGGTTGCAGATCTGAGGAGAGACGAGTCCTCTGATATTTGCAGAGGTTTGTTTCCCCTCTCATTTTGACAAGAAGTGTCCTCAGTGTCACCTTCAGGCATCAGCTTTTGGCCACACAGGGAAGGCTGTGAGCAGTTTGTGGTGTTTGCTCAGAGGGCTCAGTCAGGCCACAGCGTATCTGACTCTGGAGCCTGCAGGCTCAGACAGGCCTGACGTGCAGCACCTACATCTGACATCTCCACACGTGTCCTTTCGTCAGCACAGGAGAGGTTTACTCCCCCTTTTGGATCATTATCTGCTTAGTAATGACTCACTGCAACACTGCCAGCCAGGATATGAAGCTGCCCAGATCTTCACAGGGAGCTCAGTGTGATCTCAAAGATGAACCGTCAGTGATGTTCAAAAAGTTCAGTTAACTTTTTAAAAAATTATTTTGCTCTTCCCTGTATGGAATGTCAGCTGTGCTTCAGTTCAAGTGAAGTGCTATTCTCCTTTAGTTCTAGTGCCTGGGGGTCTTTTTTGAAGTAGTGGGGTCTGAGCTCACCAGCTCATGTCTCCAAAATCCTGGGTAGTCTCAGTGTGCAGTACAGTGAGAGCTGTGAAGAGCTGGGAGGCTTGTGGGTCTGTTATAGCCTGTCTAACACCTTTGCCACAGCAAGCAAGGGAGAGGGGGCTGTTTTCTGAAAAACAGTTGAAGATGAAACCTGTAAAGTCAGTCCTTGAAGGTCAGTGACACCCAGTTAGGCCACAGCTGCTTTCCTACCTGAGAATCTGGGTGACTGTGTGGCTGAACACTTCACTAGAACAGCCAAAAATCTCATTATTTTCTATATTTCTGCACCTTTATTAAAAATATGCAGCACAACAGTCAAACACAAATGGCAGTGAAGAAAGCGTGCTGTAAAATGAGTGGTCTGTGAAGTCAGTGGCCCATTTTCCCTTCCCCTTAAACATCCCTTCTTTCCATCAGAGCAATCAGCACTTGGAAATTGCATCAGTTTACTTCAAATCAGTTCAGGTAAATTAAAACAGCTTTTTTGGATACACAGTTTGACACCAGTGTAATGCTAGTTACATGACTTCTGCCAGTTTTCTGGTGTGATGGGGATTTACTATACTAAATTTGCCAGAATTAATGTAGATCCAAGTGTTGTCCCCAGCAGCTGCTTTTAAACTAATTTGACACAACAAAAGGATTTGCACTGATTGATCATGGAATTTCTGATCTGTTTATAAAAGAAACTTTGCTATCACTAAGGAAAAAAATTAAATTATACAAGACCGTATGAAATTGATAATGTTTTGAGTATGTGCTTGCACTAGCAGCTTTGGGAGATTGCTGTGCTTCTAACAGTCAAAATGGACCTTCAGAAATTGTTTGAGTATGTCATCAGCTCAGATGTGTGTTTTGCAGATTTTGGTGGAAGGAAGCACACATCTGTACAGGCAGGCATGGGTACAGACGAACATCTGTGCCCCAGGACTTGTAAACATCCTTCTGACCACATGCACAGGATTATGCTGTTGTACAGGCACAGTAACAGCCTCAGCCATCACACAGGTGCATCATTTACCACCAGCAGTAGATGCAAGTGCAGATAGAATATTTCACACATCAAATCAGTTCCTGATTTAGCAAGACGGGCAGCAAACTAGATGGCTATGGGCACATGGTAGTTCTGCTGACCTCTGAGAGCTTCACTTCCCCAGGACAGCAGGACTATTACATGCCACATGCTTAGAGCCTGCCTGAATTAAGACTGAAGAAAAGTTGGGGGTTTTATCTGGGACATTGAAAATGTCCTAGAAAAAATGAGACTTTTATCTCTAAATTATCCCTGGCTTTCCCTGCTCCAGAGCATAATTTCATTTATTAGTCTAATTTATTCATTTTAATTCAGAAAAAAAAAATTCTTAACCATTTCTCAATCATAGCAAAGAAAAGTAGGAGTAATTATTTAATAACAAGGCAGAAGTTTAAGAAATGTGAAGAATATCTAAAGTAATGATAGCAATGCGGCTCCTTGTTTTGAAAATTTGAAAATCTTGCAATCAAAACCAGTATTTTCACAGTTTCTAATTTTGTCTGAAAGCTGAAAATTTAATTGCAGCCAGTAGTATTATTTGCTACATTAAAAAAACCGTAAGGAGTCTGAAACACTATTTGTAAAATGGTAGTAATAAGTGTGTACTTTCATTACACTATTGGATCGACACAGTAATTTGCCAAGGTGACCTCACAGAGAAAATAAAAAATATATTTTTTTCAGATTGGGCATCACAAATATATTGAAGATTTGGCAGTGGTGGGCCATAGCCAGCGCTCCTGGTGCTACACGTGGATATGGTTACAGAGAGTGCGAATATTTCCCCAGTACAGAGAAACCTGGTTATTGAGGTACTGCTGCTGCACTGTAGGGCTGTTGATGTGTCAGATGAAACAAGTGTTTTTCTCTCATCAGCATAAATTGCCTGTTACAAACAGTGAGTCAATGAATACAGTAAATAACTGCAGAAGTTTTGACCTTATCTATTACTCCCCAGCTGCTACCACCAAGCAGTCACTTGGATAAAGTGTTTATTCTGCAGTGGGTAACAGCCTAGCCTGATCAAAGCTTTGCCTGCTGTGTGGGGACTGCCTCCTGAATAAATAAGGAGAGTCACTAAGTAGTTGAACATTTAATCTATCTGCAAATGAAATTAACTGGACAAACCCAGAAGAGTTCAGTCTAAATAACTCTCCTGAATGGAGTGTAAATCCTAGGTGATAGATTTTAGAAAAATACATACCATAATTAAGGTTCAGAGAAGAAAAGTTCTTTTCCATACCTGCTCACAAATGTCATGAGAGTCAAGCACATTAGTAAAACTGTACTGGACTACTCTGGAAGAACCTTTGTACTGTCTTTGCAAATACACACAGTTGACCCCTGCACAGTTTGCAGTCTACCAAGAGAAGTAACTCTTAACTATTAAAGTAGTTTCCATCCTCTGTTCAAATCCAGCTGACACCAAGTTCCATGTCTATGAGGGTGGACAGAGCAGTGGTAAAATGGCCCTTCCCCATCAGCTCACTAGAACTGAGGATTTACAGTTTCTGATAAAAGGAAATAGTGGGGTAATCCACAGTGGAAAAGCAGATCTGTAGGCAAGTTTTATTCTTAAGCTTCTGTCTTCGAGGAGAAACATTAGGGAATCCAGAGCAGGTCCAGAAAGGGACTATAATAGAAGTTTGATTTTGTCTCTTCTTTTTGGGTTGCCATCTGCTTTATCACTTACAGAATGTTAACATTCTTTAAAAATGGGCAGATGGACCTCATTCAAGTTCTGACAGTAACTCTTTGTTATTGGTACAAATAGCTGCAGAGGTATTTAATTACCATTAGTAGTCATCAGTTTGCTGTGAGCTGGTGACATTCAGAATAGTGAGCAGGCTGCATTCTTTGTGTCCACTGAGTTCATAGAAAGTTAAACCTACTTTTGACAACAGCCTCAAGTTAGCTACCATTAACCCCTCTTCAGTTACTGGATGATGTGTTTGAACAGTATGAATGATTAATGAAGGTTAAATAGTCCAGTTTCTATCTTAAAACCTTTTGTTATTGGCAAAGGGCATGGCAACTGGCAAGGTGAGCAGAAATTCAAGTGTTTGGTTTTCACCAAATAGTTCTTGGCAAATTTAAATTATCATGAGATGGTATATTCAGAAGGAAATGAAGGGCAGGGCCGAAGAATGTAATCCTTGCCAGTATGGCAAAATTAAACTAATCTTGCTTATGAAATTAAACTTCTCAACTTATATTTTTCTCAGCAAACAGTGCACTCTATTGCAGTATGTAAAAATAACCAGTCTAGCAAAAGATCAGTATTTGGTTTTATTCTTTGTCCCTTTCTTAGATGATAGAAGGAAAGAAAATTCTTGGTAGTTGCATTCACCTACTCTACCCTAATTCCTGCTCTGAATCCAGCTTTCTGAAGTTTTGCAGAGGTGAGGCTCACTTTTAACACCATATGATTTGCTGGTGAATCCATGGTGTAATAATTGCCAGTTTTGCATTAGGAGATGATCCTGGAAGGCTCAGAAGTTACAGGGCTGAGGAGGGTCCAGACACTTGGGTCTCCTTCGACCTCAGACCATCCAGGGTTGCCTTTATGCCTGTGAATAAGTTAAAAACAGACCAAGCAAAGGCAAATCTTTTCAGCCAGTGCTCTGAGATTCAAACTGTCGTGGGCTGATTTTTTCTTCTTTCTTGCACACTGCCACTGCAAAGAAAGCTAACACTGACTTCTTTAGCAAGTGTTCTTTGTTAACACCTTTGAAGCTTTATTGGCTGCTGGAACTTTCCAGAACAGTACAGACCATTGACAGACCCAGACTGTTTCCTACTTTTTCTTTGAATCTGCTTTAGACAATGTGTGACCATTAACAGCGACCATAACAAAAATATATCTGATCTTCACACCTCAAAGAAAAGGTTTGATCCTCATTTGTTAAAAGTAACTATTGAGCCTTAAGAGCTTCCATTGTAATCTAATGTAATGTACACAGTCTAAAGTATCTGATCTAAGAAAAACTAAAAATATACCTGATAGCACTGTGACTACAGCCCCTTCTAGTCTCTCTCCAGTGATATCTGCTGTCTATAGGAAGAAAAGAGCAATATCCATAGGTTATTCAGCACTGATTCTTGTCTCATTTTCTGTCGAATATCAGACCTCCTACCAACTAACTAACTAAAATCACTGGTGACAAGACTGTGCTGCCGCTGGTGGAAAGTGATGGTTAATTGGCCACAACCCTTGCAGAGACATCACTGAGATGGGTCACAAAAGACTGTTGGGTCATACTCATTAGGTACAGAGGGACATATTTTCTGTCCCTACATTCCGATTAAAGAGAGAGCATTGTAATAATTTAGAAATGTGATTTTCAGTAGCTCTGGTGTGTTTGTGAAACAATTTTGTGAAATCTCTTATGCATGTATGCCCTCCAGGTACCGTGGATAACATCTGGGCTTGCTTGAGTAATGCTTCTTGCATTGTTTCCTGTTTTCCAAGGCAATCCTGTGCCTGTCCAAGGTAGAGCACTAATTATTAGTTAGGAGAGGATTAGAAATGCAGAGCTGTACCTGATGTGACTCCTCTACCCTGGCTGTAGCACTGCATGGACGTCTAAGGCAGCTTTTCTGACCGATGAAATGTCCAACCCTGTGGTATGAGTCTCAAACAGGACCTGAATTAGCTTTTGCTGAAGTGAACCCTGACATGTAGTCACTCCACTTGACTTCTGGAGACTTCTGGAGACTTCTGCAGGCTGCTCTGTTTCGTCTTGTAACTCTTGTTCTTCCCGTTTCCTAAGATACATCTGCGTGGGAGCAGACACTGTGAGTCAGCTCTGCCCTGCGTTAGATACCAAGGCTAACTAACAGTTTGAGAAGTCAGTGTTCAGATGCAAATTGGTATCTGAGTTTCCTGATTTGTTTCCTAATTTAATGCTCCTTTAATTGTGGAAGAAATGCTTGCAAAAACACTGAAGTGAAAAATGTGTTGAGAAATGTATACAGAAATTAATTTTGAAATGGAAAACAAAAGTATGACCCTCCGAGCCTGAAAAATGTGTTGCTAGGACATTACAGCTCTTAACCATTGTGTTATGATTTACCCCTTCACCATGTGTGTATGAGGTACAGATAGGGGATGGAAGAATAGAATGTATCAACCTTCTAAGCTCAGTAAGGATGTTTTGGACAGAGTTCACCATGCAAGGAGGTATTTTCACCTCTGGATTTTCTCACCTGTCTCAGAGCTTTCAGAGCTTCATGATGTGACCCGTATGTCCAGGTTTAATAGCCATCAAACTTTTTAAAGAGAAAATGATGGCAAAAGTCTGCCCAATAAATTGTTGGCTTACATTTAGTTGCCCAGTCACAAGCCCAGTTCATTCAGATGCATTGACATATGTAAGAAGAATAAATGATTAGCAAATATTCAGAAATAGGTATTTAGAGTTCTGTTAAATGTCCGTTCTGTCAAATTATGTCTGGCCTTTAGAAACAGGGTAAAACATCCACAAGTTTCTAAATACTAAAACTTATCCCATTATATAAAGTAGGTAATGAGCTGCCTAAGGATTTATTTACATATACTGTAATAATATTTTAAAGAATCATTAGGAGCACTGAATCACACTTTAGCAGCCATTTTTTGGTGAGTAGTAGAATTTTAATTAGCTTCATATTCATTACTCATCCAATACCTAGTCTCTAATTGTACCCTCAGTGTATTTTGCTGTCACTGGAGCTCACTTTTATTAACTATAATCATTGAAGGTTTTATGAAGCCTATCTATAGTACATGAATACCACAGTGCAAATGAATCACTCAGCCTTACTAAACCGGTATGAGCATTTGCCAGTAGATAAGTACATTTTGTACTTGCACTGGCATGACAGTTATGAGAGGCTGAAGAAAAAACTGATTTATTTGACCATCAAGGAAAAGCTTGGTATTTGAATATGTAAATTTTGTGAATGTAGTAGTTTGTTTCATTTTTTAAAAAGTATTTGTTTAGAAAAAACAGGTGTGCAACTTTCTTTTAAAAATAAAATTTAAATAATCTTTTTTCTATTTTTTATCATTAACAATACCCATTTAATCAGCATAGAATAGTAATGTCCATGATAGCTGAACTTCTCTGTCCATGCAGTCACCCAAAAACTGCACATGCAAAACTAAAATGCATGCGTATTTTGGTTTTCATTAAAATCTTACAAAAACGTGTTTATCATCTGTGCTTTTAGAGTGAACTTCACCAGCATCATTGAAGCAAACAGACTCTTAATCCCTTTGGAGTGCAAATTCACAACCATGAGAATTGACTCCTGCTACTGATGGGTTTCTGGTTTGTCTGTAAGTTTGTGGACCTCCTCTTTCCCTGTATTCTGAACTTCTCTGGATTGTAAATTTGTCCATCAGCATAATAGTGTGTTGTTAAGAGCAGTAAATGAAATTACCCCTTACAAAAAGCAGTATCATAACCATAGAGTTCTATAAAACTGTCTGTTCTTCATAAACTTTTTCATCTTTTAATAATGTAGGTAGTTCTTACACAAACATAAAATGATAAGTGGAAATGAGTTGTCTGGTGACTATGTTGAAAGTGCTGACCTTGCCTTTATTCAATCAAATTCTCAATAATAAGAATGTAAGATTTGCCCAGAGCAGGCCTGAATTGGTATTAAGGATGGCAGCTGTCAGTGATTTTTGCCTGTAAAGTAATATCACTTGATGTTTCTGTCATGCAGTAATGATAATAAGAAAGTCATTAGTGTTTGCAGAATTAATCTTATTGGAGCAGGAATTCTTTCAGAGATTGTGATTTTTCTCTAATTTCTCAATTGGCCATTAAAGAATTGTGAACTGGTACTGTATGTCATTCTCCCACTCAGAAAATGTCAGTCAAATAGAAAGATTAAAATAAGTAAGTTCTGCTTAAATGCCTACCAAAGACAGAAGCAGATGTAAGAGTGATTTGGTCTGAATTTTTTTTTTTTCTGTGCTGGTAGGCCACCAGCAAAAATGAAATAGAAAGTAATATCAGACAGCAAGCTGCTCTCCAATGATTCTAAACAAATTGCCTTGAAATTATTTAAAAAATAAATCCAAAGGGAGATGGTTTAGATATGAAGTTACCAAACTGAGTTTCAGGAGTTTGTAATAAATACACACCTGATTAAACAAAGCAAAGTTTTTTGTTGGCAAAAATCTCCTTCAAATTTTTAAGACATTGTTGACTTTCCATCAAAGATGTCATTTAGATGAAATTATATGGATGAATGAAGAGACAGTTGCAAGTCCCAAATGTGTTGAGGCAAATTTTATTTTAAACCCAAATCTGTCTCTGTGTGCTAAGGTGTCATCCCAGAAGACATGACTCCATTGCAAAGCCAAAGGGCTCTAACCCACCAATGAGAACAGAGAATCCATCACTTCTCTCCTCTGATTTCTCTTGGAAGACCCTGCCATTGATGATCTTCCCTCTTTTAGCATTACTGGATTAGAAACCCAACCCTGTTGAAATTAGTGGTGCAAACGCCAAGAAGCAAGGTCGGGATGGTGCAAGGATGTGAGGAAGTTTGAATGGCAAGGTTGCTACGATGGAATTGTAAATGTTGCTAATAGTGTTTGATAGACTCAGATTCAGATGCTTCCACCAGGTCTTCCACTTGCTCAGGAACACTTTGCTGATCACTGCTGCTCTCACATCTCTGCGAATGTGTCTGCCTGATCTTTTGTATAAATGCAACATCAAGATATATTTCTGGAAAAAATATACCTCATCTCATAGTAAGTAAATGACAGTCAATCATTCTTGCAATGTTCCCAGATAATTAGCCACTGGGCCTGTCTAATTACTTCCATGAAACATGAGTTGTCTTTCTTAAATTTCTGAAATATGGTCTGGGAAGTCTCAAGTAACACAGTGGTTAGCCACTGGCTGGTCAACAGTGATGACTAATAAAGTTTATTAGTGGTAGTTGAATGAGGGATGGTAAAATATGGATATGCTCCTTACTTTCAAATGATTTATTAATTATTTTATATTACCTTTTTCCACTGTAGTGATTAGCATGTTTTAATAATATATCAATGTAATCATGTATACATGATAAAAATACACTGGTTCACCTTGCATGGGAGTACAAATTCAAAACAAGAACAAGTCTCTAGAAAAAGACACTAAATAGGGCTCAGAGAATTTTCCAACTGCACATTCTCTTAACTTTTTTTTTCATGACTGAAACAACTTTTCCTGGTACAATGAGTTTCTATTTAAGAAAGGAGTCCAAGACATACATTTTAGTGTGTTTTCACAATTTATTTTATTCAATTCTTAGCTGTGCCTTTCTCCTCCTTCTAACACATTTGCTTTTTGTCCTGTAGAACCTATCGATAATCAGAATTTCCATTCTCTGGGAAATTTGAAATTGCATCAAAAAGTTCACATTTCAAAACAATCTATATCTGTTCCAATCTGAGAGGACTGCATTGGGATGATAATCTTTACAACAGCTAAAACGGCAGAAAAGAGTCTCTTATGAGGCCTGTGGAAGAGGAGCAGCCCATGCAAGCAATTCCTGGAGCTCTCTGTGTGTAAGACCCACATGGAGTGAGTTGTCAGAACCCAATGCCACAGTGCTCTGCAGTGCTGTGCCAGCTTGGTTGGTTGTCTCCAGCTCCCAAGGTGTGGCACAGGTAATCCTGTTTGCCTTTTAATGAAATTGTTCTTCAGATTCCTTTGTTGAGGAAGATTTTCCTTGTGCTTGCACCTGGGACCTTAGAATAGGAGGTGCCCTTCTTCCCTGGCTTATGTTCTCCCATATCAGCTGTACAGTCAGTCTGGTCTGAGTTTGGGCTTTGTTTTCCCTCTGCAGATTTCCTTGTCTGAACACAGGCTTATGGCTCTGTGTTCACCAGGAGCCTGCTCCGCCTTTGGAAGTATCTATAGAGACATAGAGCAATGATCATTTTGGGGAAATGATGACATATGGTCAGTTTTGTCATGTTGTTCTGTTGGCTTTTACATTTAGGTGCTGATCTGGGAGTGACAAATGTTTCAGGCACAAGTTTGGCTGCAGGGCCAACAGTAGTATTGCAAGAGAAATTAAGGGAAAATGCAGCTCTGTCATCAGCTGATAGAGAGCTTGCAAAAGGCTGTGTCCCTTCACAGCTTTTAAATGCACAGCTCTATTGAAAATCATGGAAAATCAGTGGAAAATTACAAGCAGTTATCCATTACTCTGCAAATACACTTTACATACTTGAACTGTATTAAATGTCCAGTTCCAAGATACCATTCTCTTGCTGTTGATTAAATTCTGGTAATTCGTCAGCCTCTACTGCAGGATAAATCCTTCCTTGAGGATATTCTCAATTCTTCTTGAAAACCAGAACCAGGGAGGAGTCCTGGCACCAGTGGTATTTTTTTTTTTAATTTATTTCAGTGCAACAAACATTTTGGCCCTTTTTTCTTGCTCTGTTATATCTGGAGAAGTTTGCATGAAAAGAACAAAAAGCTGTAGAGGAAATGGCAGATCTCTGCAACCTTTATTCTCTTGATTCCCTGGAGAATCACCCTCTGGGTAAAGGCAAACACTTGCAAGAATTGGGGTTTTTTGTGAACAAACTGGCTCACCATCCCCGAAATCAAGAAAATGGATTAGTCAAAACAGTTAGTGTTTGTATACAAGGAATATGTTTAAATCCAGCATGGAACTCAGCTTCAACTGTGCACTGGGATCAGGCCAAAAATGCACCTTTCCCAAGGTGGGCCCAGAGACAAAGAATGAATCAGGGCTGGATTCCTGTGCAGGCGTATTGTAAGTCACTGGCTACATTAGAGGGAAATTGAAGACACCAGTAAACATATTTCATATGAAGTAATTGTTATTCACAAATGAAAATTACTTCTATTAAAATTGCTAACAGTTATAAGTCAGATTTTCTTGCGGTCTTGTGGGGCTGAAAAGTTTACAAGTAAATGCAAAATTCTGTGTTTTTTAAAGAAAATAAGACAGCTTTTTGCATTTGGGTACAATGCAGAGTTATTAGGCTTTAGTATGGACCTGTTCTTTCCAAATCTAGGAGGTTTGAACTTATAGACCCAGTCAGTCCTTATTTTTAACCTATTAAAGTCTTGTAACATAGAAAATGCAAATTTTATGTGCCATTTGTGTCTGTGTATGCCCAAGGTGTGCACACATCTGTCTCTGTGACTGACATTGCTTCATTTGAACTTTGAATGCAGTGACATGGCAATGAAATACAAAAGGACAACCTGCAGTGATCTTTGGAGAGAGAACATCACCATCTCAGCCAAGAAGTTCTCTTTAACATAAATTAATTTTGAATATAATGGAAGGAACTGAAGAATGATGTCCCTCCAGCATCTTTTTAACTCATCACCCCTCACTCCCATCCCAGCTCAGTGCTGTATGTAAGCAGAAATGTGGCATTGGGTTTAATCTTTTGGCACAGGCAGGTCAGGAACTCCCACTAAGCAGTGAAGCACTCAGCATTAATGCTCAGTACCAGGAAACCCCAGTTCCCAGAGCCATGGGTAAGATGTTTACATGTCCAAACATATTTATACACTACTGGAAAATAGGCATTTTTACAGGAAGTATTTCAGATTGCACTTTGTACACTTTTTATTAATTTTTAGAATGTTAAACACAGAAGCTCTTGGATTTTGCACTGTAATGGCTCTGTGGGACTCGGTAACCCTGGGATGAAACAACACAAAATTTCCTGTTATTAGGGAAAGTGTAAGAGAAAGCCTCATAAACATAACAAACAGAGTTGCAGTGATGCTCATCTGATACAACTGAAAGGGTGTACTGATACTTTTAGCTGAGAAATTAAAATACTACCTATTTTATAGCATGAAATCCCTTTGTGTAAACTGTGTAGCATTTATGCAGAGTACAGACTGCAGAAAACACTGTTGGTTCTTGAAAAGGGAGATCTCTGCATGCTCGGGGGACAGCTGACTCAAGTAGGTGGGAAAGTGCTGGACAGGCTGCTATCACTGCCACTTCTGGTCTTCAAACTGCTGTGTTTGAACATTCTCCTTCTGCACCCACCGTGCTGCTCCCTCCAACTGGCCACACTCTGCCTTGGGACGTTTGGGCTTCCCAACCCTCTGGACAGGTGAGCTGCTCTTTATTCTCTCTTCTTCTACATTCCTGCTCCTGCACTCAACTGCTCTGGCCATTCCCACCTCTCCTCACTTGGGAGTCAGAGGGTTTTATAGGCTCATTTCTCTGATTTAGATACTTGAAGAAGAACCCTAAGGTAATCCTAAGCATATTGGAAAAGTAAAACTGATGATGCTTCTCATGGATTGTTATCCTTGGGGCTTGGTGCAAGGATGTTGGTTTAGGAGTCAAGACTGATACTGATCTCATCTCTGCTCCTGCCTCTTACACTACTGAGGTCAATTCACTTCATTTCTCCCCTGTTTTCATTTGCCAGCAGAGCTAATTCTAGAGACCTGCTTTTGTATTAATAGCTCGGATATGTATGGATGCAAATTACTAAAAAACCCTGAATATTATTTTGTCAATGCAATCATGAACTTTACACTTTTAGAGAACCTCATATCCAGAGAACAAGACTTGAAAAAGAAAATGAAGAATGGTTTTATCTGTTATTGAAATAGCATAAATATTACTGCCACCCTTCAAATTTAGAAGAATAATTTGAAATGCTTCCTAGCACTGGGCAGGAATTGGGCAACTGCACAGATGCCTCTGGAAATCAAATCCAGGCAGAAGGGAAAATACTCCCTTGTTGTACAGAAAGGAACTGATGTTCATATGTTTGGGAATTTACACAGATCCTCATTCAGTAAGGCCCAGCGGCAGGAGCCACCTGCAGATACGGCTGGGGGCACACAAGAGGACGGGTATATCCTCCACATACCAGCTGGCCCTTGCAAGAACCAGTCTCCTCTTCACTCTCCTCTGAATGCCACAAGCTCGCTTTTTAGTTTCATGATCTTAAAAAAAATGGTTTATTTAAAAGAGAAAAACTTCCTGCAAATAATTAACTGCCAAAAATGACCACTTGGGAGTTTTATACTGATTTATTCCTCTCTCCACCGAACACTTCTGTATCTTCAACCTACTACATTATCACTTGTCCATTTTGCATATTGGGGTTATGGATTTGACTTTTCAGCTGTCTTAGGCTATTTGCATATCTTGATTGTTGATAAAAATGTGACAAATTGTTCTTGGCAATGGGAGGGGAAGGGTTTTAATGATAAATGGGCTTTGAACTGCAAGCATATATATTCTGCATTTCCCATGAATGCTGTCTACCAAAAAGCTCATTGCAGCCTGACAAAACATTTTTCTGGATTTAGTCTTAAATAAAAATTTAATAGCCATATAAAATAGCAGAAGTTCTTTTCCCTTTTCTTTTTTCCCCCTTTTTGGCAGTTTTTCTTACTACTTTTCTTTCTTTAAGAGCCTTCTTTGACAACAGGACAGTGCCCCAGATTTCCCAAATCTTAGAAAGCCTGGAAAAGGTTAATTGGAAAAGTCAGGGTTGCAGTTGGATAGTTAGTGCAGCTGTATTCTCTCTGCTGCTTGTTAACATTTTCTCAGTGCCTCCAGGCCCCACAACTCAGTGTCACTGCTGTCGCCAGTGCCCTGGCTTTGAGTCCCCTCCCCAGCCTCGCTGGCTCCTCATTTCTGTACGCTTCACTTTGCTGAGCCACTGCGAGCTGGCGTCATCCATCCAGTCACAGCTCTCTAAGTTTGCCATGTGCACTGACCCTGTGCTGACCCTGAACCATGATACAAACTATGGGATTGTAATTAATCTCTAATTACCCACAATACCTCGCTGGGTATTCAGCCTGCTGTTCAGTTGTATTCCTAACCAGTTCAGTCATCAGTGGAGCATTCAAATTCGGTGCAGCTCAGTGTTTAGAAACCAAGGGCTTCACTAATGTTGACTGGCTGGGCTACTTAGAGGCCTGTGTCCACCTTGCTCTGCTCCTGCAGGGCTCTCTGTGCAGGCAGGGCAGAGCCAGGCTCCAGCTCCAGCTCAGCCAATTGAGGGTGCAATGCTGATGTTCATGTCCCACCATTCAAAAGACAACTGAGAAGGCTGCGTGTGACTCCGGTCATTTATCTCTATTAGTCCTTTCTTTTGCAGCTGGTGTTATTTCCCCTGCCCGGGGACAGAAGGAGACTGTTATTGAGTCAGCCTATCTTGCTAGAAGGCAACACTCTTCTTTTAATTGAAGTTGTATTCCTACTTCTGGCTGGGTGATGGGATCTAGAAAGAGTAATTCACTGGAAAGATGCCCTGAGGATGCTGCTTGGGAATAGGGAACCAGTGCTAGGATTGTGAGGTGAGTCCTGCTCTTGAGCTCCCAGCTAAATTCAACTCTTAAGAGGAGACATTCGGTTCGGGCTTGACTCTAGGAGCTGTTGTGGACTGTAAATTCAGTTTTGCTCTGGTGATCCCCCTGCTACAGGATCTTCCACTCCTTCTGCATACAGCACAAGCAAAGCCATTGTGCTGCAGGCCTCAAATGCTAGGTGGAGCACTCAGGAATCAAAGCACTGTGGAAGCAAATAGAAAAAACCTTCCCTTCCTGATTACCACTACCTGTGCTGGCAAATTCTTTCCCCAAGTGTAGCTGCCCTACTATATTCTCATGCTTCAAATGGTTTTCTTTCCCTCCTTTCCCATACTTTCACTTTTCTGACTTTCCCCTGTCCTGAAGTACTCCTCACATCTTCTCGTTCATCCTACCATTCTCCCTCCATCCCAAAATCTCTTCAAAGTTTCATAAACCCTTTATTGGAGATAGGAAGGAATATTTTAATAGGATATGGTTTGAGCAGAATGTTTTTATTTGTTAAAAAATTGAAAGTCCTAGTTCCAATGACATACTTGTCAAACCAGACCAAGACCCACTGCAAATTTGTTTGGCTCCCAGTGACCAGATACCAGCTCTGACATACCAGGGCAGAGCTGGAACTTCAGGACTGCTCTCACTCCCTCTTGTGCAACTGGTGTTTGTGGGTTTCTGTACTCCTGACTGGGTGACAGACCTCTCCCTCAGCTCACAGGGATTTACTGGGCTGCTCTGAGCACCACCAAAGAGAGCAGCCAGCTGTTGCATTCCACTGTGAAAACTAGAAAGAAAAAATTGTTATAGGAAAAAAAATTAAAATTGCTTTTCAGTGGGAAATTCCTAATTTTAAATGGAAAACTAGTAAATATATCAATCTCTGTTTTGAACCTCTTAGGATCATTCCTAGCACTATTTGCACTGGGAAGTTGTCTCAAAATCAAAGTGTCTTGAGAAGCCTTCTGACCTCCTTTGTACATGAGAAATGCCATATATATGCTTTCAAATATAGAATTTTTATTTTTTCACTATGGGAAAACAGAGCTGGCTTAAAAATCTTGACAGTTTTACTTATTTATGACTTGATACCAGCTCAGTCTTATCCCTGACTATGTGACAACTTTTCCGTGGCCAGTATCCAGCAGCCACCTCAAATCTGATGTAACGCTGTGGTGACTGTTTTGCTCTTATGTTGTTATGACATATGAAATGATCATGTTAAAACCTGCCTAACTTGTTCAAATATTATATATGGCAAACCTGTTCTCTACCAGCAATGACTTGTACTCCTTTGCTAGCTGTCACATGGCAGATGTGCAAGAAATCTTTGAGAAATCTGTGTGCCAGACATGCTCCACACGTCTCTTTTGACTTGGTTTTATCCTGGGTTAAATACTTATTCCTTAAGTATTTAACAGAGCATTTGGGATGAGCAAGATCTCTTTAGCAATTCCACAAAGCCTTCAGCTTGGTTGTGTGACAGACTCTCCCGGGGTGCCATGCTGCCATCACATGCAATTATGGTAACTAATCTAATTAACACTTATTTTTCCCATTGAACTAATATTCCCAATGTCTGAAACAAAGTGGGTAATTAAGACATTGCCTCCATCTATCCAGTGCATCCATCAGTTGTCTGTTTTCCTACTCCCAGCACCCAGCTCTAAGGAGCACCCTGCTATTATGGCACAGTTTGCCCCCATAATGTCTTCTCCTCTACTTTTAGATCTTTGCTCCCCGCACCAGGTGCTGGCAGCATTCCCACCTGCAGGACACGGCAAATACTAATGAAAACAGCTTCAATTTTTTTCACCAAACATATTTTAGACCTCCTATCTTTATTCACAACCCTGTAAAATCTTAGCATTTTTCTTTAGAGGCTGCAGGTCAGCAAAATTGTTGGATTTTCTGCTTATGTTTACTTTGGTAATTAATGAAATTAAATGACTGCACCTGCATTTGAGGTCCAAGGAACAATCAAGTCCTAACAATAATTATCCTTTTTTAGTTGCCTTCACATTCTTTAACCTCAGTTTTGGAAAATAGATGAGATTTACCAATGGGCAATGTGGATGTATATTAGATATAAACCCTGGCTGCACTTAGGAAATTTATCTCTATTTCCAAGCCAAACCTTAAAAGAATGTGGATAGCACTATTAAATAATCCAACTATTTATAACATACAAATAAATGTTTCTTTCTTTCACAATTTAAATTGAAAACTGACTCAGTTTATGATACTGGTGTGCTAGAGATTGCAGGAGAAAGAATTAAGAGAAAAACAACATGCAATATTTTTCAGCACCCAGTAATGCAGGCATCTGATAAAACATAGGGACCTGTGATTCATATTTGGCCTGCTTTTGACCCTTGAGCTTTGTAGAGTGATGAAATTTGAACAGAAGTATTTGTGTATTTAAACAGTTGGTTTTGAAAAGCCACATGAGACACCCTTGACACCGCCTTTTTTTTTAAAACCAGCTTTCTCATTTCTACCTCTTGCTCATACATTTCTCTTTTTATTTGGGCAAATTTCTATTATCACACTGAGGGGTTATTAAGTGGCACAGAGAGCCATATTCTATTCTAGAATCATTTACCAGGTGTATGACCTTGGGTAGTGAGTGGAAAGCCACAAGAAATGGGCACAGCAGTGAGTAAATCCCAGCACAGAGGCTGGGTGATGAAGTAATTACCTATAGGCACAAGCAGGCATTTGTGGATCTGTGGTGCTGTTCTGGAGTTTTCAAATAGAGAGGAACTACTCCACTGATATTGAATGGACCTTGTAAATCTGCTTATTTTATAAAAAAACTTCCTCATTAACAGATACAGTGGTGGGTGGTAGATTATTACTGAGCAGCAATATCATCTTTTCTTTTTCTTGGTTTAAAAATAAGGCCTTCTTCTGTTAAAGCTTCTCAGACAATTTGTTCTTTTTTTTTGTTTCCTCTCAATGACAAACAGAGGTAGCTCCAGGTCTTATGTTTTTGAGTAGCTTGTATTTTCAAGTCTGTTCCCTAGAATTTAAAAAAGGATGCTCTTGTTTTGGCAGAGATTCTCAGATGCTCATGGATGTGTTTACCTTTGCTAAAGTTAGTTGTCCTCTTGGACTTCTTGGACTTCCATGATGTTTAGTCAGACAGAAGGAAGTGGAAGGTTATTTTTATAGTTGTATACTCGACTGCAATAATCTTTCATTTTTCAGTTGAGGGCTTGAAAAATGATCAGTTTTAGGAAGGTTTGCCTCTCCTGAACTTATAAGCAGGGATGGAAGCTGGAAACACGTGGACATACTGCTCTGTTTATTTTCATTGCTGTGGTGGGAACTGCTGTGGTGAACCTAAGACCTTCTACATTTTCTTCATATACCTCAAGTTTGCAAAAGGACCTTGATCACCCAGCAGAATACAAATGGCAAATTCCTATTGCTCAAGGAAAAAAACTAATATTCACATCATAATGAAAGATATATCACATTTCGTGCAGCTGGTGGGGAAATGGTTAAGACAAGTCTGGAGGGAAAAGGGAAATACTCCAGCTGGCTGCAGACAGCAGGTATACAAAGCCTTGTCTCTCAGAAGAGAGGTGCTCTATTTAGGGGCTACAGATTTATAGCAAGAGCCTGAACAGCAGGGCTCAGTGCAGCTCAAACCAAAGGAACCTACAAAGGTTTATTAAAGGGTGACTCTCAGATGCACAGAGAGCAGGACTTCTCTATTAAAGATAAAACTGAATGCAGGAAAGGGTGGTTGGAGTAAACCTTTCCACTGACCTTTATGGCTTGACAAGGCTGCAAAGAGCCAAATATTATCCTTTGGACTTTTCCACGGGAGTTTCTAGCTAAATATTGTCTATTCCAACAGATAAATTGGGTTAAAACTCAAGATTGTAAAGGAAGTACAGGCAGAATTTACTTTGGGGGCTGGAAGTGTCAGTGAAAAGCCTACTGTGACCTAATGTGTCGGTCCTAGTGATGCAATAGAGAAGCTCACTGACAAATAAACTTCAAAACAAAAGGAAAAAGATCCTCATTTTTGTATTTGGGTTGTTGGTTTTTCTGTAAGGAATTTCTGTTGCAAGCACAGAAATTCAGGGATTCTGCCCATGATCATTTTAGCAGCATTTTATACAGCCATTGAAAGGCTCTTCTGTCATATTTTCTTTTTTTTTTTTTTTCTTTATTGATTTTTTTTCTCTTTAAGACTTTAATTCACTCTTCTTCAGTTGCTACAGTTAAGAGAAAAATTCTGTATATCACATAGAGATAACATTCCAGCCAACACTGGGTCACTTGCACTCACACAAGAATACAAGCTTCCTGCAGACAGCTAGTCCTTTCCTGCTTTTCAGGCCTTTTTGCTCAATCTTTTATTTTTTTTTTCCTCCCTTAGTATTTGGGTCTTATTCTTTCTTTAGACTTATCCTTCGTGTTGTGCTCATCTCAAATGTACCAATAATTGCTGCTACTTATATGTGGTTTGATCATTCTGTGCATTCCTTGTTGAAACTATCAGTGAAACAAGACATCTAAAACACGATTCTGTAGAGTTAGAGTAATATTTTGGATGTCTGAAATCTCTTATAAATTGTTCTGTAAAAAGTCCATTTTTAAAGGAAAAAATGACAGCAACAACCCAACCCTAATGACATATTTCAGTGTAATGCTGTAATTTTAGCCCCTGCCATGAACTATTGCTGTTGTACAGTATTTTGCTAGTAAATGGTGAAATTGTTTCCAGTAAGACCCTTTCTCTTTATTCCATCCTTCAATCAGGAAGATTCCCATCTTGCTGATTCCAATGCATTAAAAGAAAATACTCATCTGAAGCACATTAGACACCATGTGAGTGCCCTGCAAAAAGTAAATAGTAAAGACAAGTAAAGCAAGTTGTAGTTTCACACTGTTTATTTTCAGATGTTTTTGAAAAGGCAGAAGGCAAAGGTGCTTCTTGCCTTGAAGTGGATGAAGAGTCCCAAGTGCATGATCTGTTTATTGGTATCAGTGTTTTGCCTTGTTCCTGCATGTGTTCATGGTAATGTGCAAACATGTTTAACAGCCTCTGCACTAATAAGCCTTTTCCTAGGAAGCCAAATATCTTTTTAATAAGGCTTTTTTCTCCTCCTCTTTCTCTGGTGCCCTGTTTCTTGCTTGCTGGAAGTCTCACCCTTCAATGCACTTCCAGTTCTCTCTTTCGCATTGAAATTAATTTTCTGGTTGTTTTCTTCTGAACTCCTTTCTACTAGTGGGTCCATTTCTGTGGCTCTTCTTGGCTGACCAGCTTCAGGATCTGTTGCCATCAGTCAGCATCTAAGAACTTGTTAGAGGATGAGTAAACAGAGACAAGATGGTCAGTGATCACACTGATGGTGGGGTCACTAGGACCTCCAAGTGCTGCACCAGTGCAGGCAGAGGCACGGAAGGGAGGACAAGGATTGACACTGTGATTTCCATGTCTTGTGGGGCCTTCATTTCCAAACTTGGGAAACGTGAGTCAGAACTGAGCTCTGAGCACAAAGCCACAGAGCCTCCACGGCTGGCAAGTGTAGACCCGGAAACTCGGATGAATAGATCCCTAAATGTTTTTTTGTTTAATGCTCATGCTGAACAGAAAATGATGAATCCATTAGCAAGTCCTTCTGCTGCCAAAAGAAACAGACTTGCACTTGCAGATTGCTTTCTTTCTGTGCTATCAAGCCACTGCATGGTCAGGTTCTTCAAAGCTGACACTCATCTATCAATTTTAAATGTTTTTTTTTTAGAGGCACTGTAGTGTTTGTTTTGTGTGTGTATGTGTCTGCTTGAAAGTGTCTCATTAAAATATACTGATCTCATCAAGCATCTCAAGAAAATCCAACGTGGAAAATGCATATTTTCTGTTTATTTTGAATTATTTTGAAGTTTCTCACTAGTTTCACATGTCAACGGGGCTTTTGGAGTGGGTTTTTTTTTGTTTTGGTTTGGTTTTTTTGGGTTTTTTTTTTGTCTGTGGTGCTGTGTCAGAAAGACTAAACAGCTCTTACTAGGCACAATGTGAAAAATGTGCCAGTGCAGAGTGGACCTGGGAGATTCTGATCTCATAAGGGGCAAGAACATCTCTGAGTCTGAGAAAACTCCCTGCAGTCCTAAGGATCCTGCTGAAAGCAGTGAGCCTCCTGAATAATTAAAGGATCCAGGATCAGATGAGTAATGTCTCTAGAAACAAAAAACGTCCTAAACTAAAGAATTTTTTTTCTTCATGATATACTTTATCCAGCATAGTAAAAACATGTATATTTATAGCTTAGATTACACTTTCTTTTGTGGGATGAAAAAACACATTTTAAAGTTGGCCCCTTTCCTGAACAGATGTTACTGGCCTGGGTGAATAACTTACTCAAGCATATGATTGAACAGAATTGAAACAGAATTTTTGCCAAACTCTGTTCTGACTAAAGCTGAAATCTCTCACCACTTCTCTTCCCTCTGTCATACAGGCTCTGCTGTTCAGTTCATCCTGATCTCTGTCTTCCAGCTATGCCTGTTGATGGCTTATATCAAACACTTTGGTTTTGACTTGCATTGTTTCCACGCAAGAAAATCTGTGAGCAGTTTAAAAAAAAAGTCATTCTCCCCTGAAAAGTCTGTCAGGATAACATCAGGGGCTTCAATGTTTGTCTCTCACTGATTTCTCACATCAACTGTGTTTATTTTGCCAGTACAAAGATGTTTACTCCTAATTGCCACTGCTTCTAGCTCCAGCTGGCTTCTTTCCTTGTTGCACATTATCACCAGAATTTAAGGTTTTACAGGTCAAATTAGACTCACAGTGACATCTGTGCCACCCATTACTTTCAGAGAGACTACCCAGGTGTGGCTGAATGCAGATGGAAGAACCATCCTCTCTGTGCAAGAGGGGCCAGAGTGGATCTCCTTTTCTCTTGGTCTTGATGGATCAGTGGTTTAACAAATCCCAAAAGAAAATAAATATTTTGTCCAAGCCTACACTGAACTGGGATCAAGAAACAGATCTTTTAATTATAAATTAATTACAGTTTTTATGAAGGTATCACTGAGTCTGAGAAAAAGAAATGAAGGAGTTTCATGATGACTATGACTCTGAGTGTGATGCTTTTTCACTCACTTGAGGTGTTATAACTACCCCCCTCAATGCCTAAATGCACTGAGAACTGCCTAGAAAACCTGACTGTGTGAGGACCTAGCAATATCAGTGTCAATGATGCCTCCACAACAACTGAGATGGTTCAACTGACATATCAAAGCCCTCCAAGAAACTGGGGAGGGAGTGTGATGTCCTTGGCAGAGCCTGATTAGGTAGGAAGGATGTACATTTGCACTTCAGGAAGACTGTGAGGCATTGTCTTGTGCATCTGCTTTCCCATAAACAGAGAGGGAGTAGGTTGGTGGGTATTTGCACAGCGCCACACTAAGCCCTTGTGCACACAGATGCAGGTCAGAGGACATTGTGATGCAGTCATCAAGATGCTGTTAGTAGCTGGAATCTTAAAAAAATGTAACATTGAAATACAAATAAGCAACTAGATTACATATATAAGATAAAATATATAAGAAAGCATAATTATCTACATAAGCACATGCTTCTTGACAAACTCGATAAATAAAAGTTTTGAGTATTGATAACTCACTGCCCAGTGGTTATACCTGCCTTTGATAGATTTTTAAATACTATTATTAATCAGTTTTAGGATTTGCTTATCTGTGCTGCATCCACAAGTTTCACTGAATATTTCCCATGGTTGAGTCCCTTTTGTCCAGCTTCTCTGTTTGCATGCAGTGCAATTCTTGGGGATAGTGAGACAGTGTGGCTGCTCTGTCCAGAAACACATTAGTAAAAGTACTTGAAAACACTGATTATTTTTTGTTTTTGTTCTATTGATACTTTAGGAAACACATAAATCTCTTGTAAATCTCTTGGTTTAATTCCTCTTTGGAGAACAGTTTAATGCTTAAAGAAGTATTTGCCTTCCTACATTGCTATTAATGCATCCCATTCTTGAAAGTAAAACCTTCTTGAATTTAAGGAATTTGAAGAAGTTATGTTCTTAACATATTAAGTCCATGTATTAAAGGTATGCAAGAAGATTCTCAGACACATTCACACACTCAGTTTTCAGAAAGGATCATCTGTATGAGTAGTTCTTTGTTTTCCTTTCTGTGATTTGTACAGGGTTTTAGAGCACTCAGACTGATACTGGCAATAATTGAAAATTCTTCACAAATGCTTTAAATCTCAGAGGCTGGATTCTTCTTTACTGACTCCAGTCTTCTGCCATAATAGCTGCATTTGGTTCAGTACAGAACAGGTTTAAACTGGGAGAGTGCCAGGGAGCAGGGGAATGGGGTCGTATTTCCATGTGTTCTGTTCTGAAATTTTAAAAAATTATATCAGCTGTCAGATTTTTAAAGTCTTGTCTGCTTTGACCACCTGTGGCACTGATGGGAACACATCATGCAGGTCCCCACTGCCTGGTGCACGCTCTTTCAGGCTGTCATTAAATGTTGTGTGTATAAATGTATGTATATATGTGTGTATAAATGTATGTATAAATGTGTGTATAAATGTAATGTGTATAAATGGTAGCTGTGTGCTGCCATTTATACTGTGGGCATGTACAGAGAGATGCAAGTTTGCAGGGACTCTTTTGTAAGCATGTCCCGGATGAAACACCAGAAATTAAGCAGTCCACTCTCTCCAGCTCCCCTTAGCCAGCAACCTATTGACATATTATTTTCCTTAGGGGCGGAAAGCTGATTTACCCTTTGGAAAAGTGCTGTACAAACCAACATAGTTCTCCACCGAGAGAGGTCATTCATTTGCCTGTTCTGGGTGTTCTGCTGGGGTCTGGAGTCTGTTCCCATTGACCCTGCAGGGCCTTGACTCCTTTTCCATCAGGTTTTGAGTGGGATTCTTCCCACTGACCCCCACCATTTGAAAGCTGGCTGTGGAGTCTGAACTAAGCAATGAGGTTGTCTTTTATTGATGAAGAGAAAGAGATACCTCTCCAGGGACCTGCATCCCATGCAAAGATACATGTCTAAATAGCTGTGATGAACTGCCCTTTCTGAGGTTTTCTCTGTACAGCCACAGATTATAAAGGGAGCAGAGTAGCTTAGATGATAAGAGGAAAGATGACTCCACACACAGGCAGTCACAGTGGAAGCAAAAAGCCTCTGGCTCAGGGTGGCAGAATTTTATACCCATAGTAAACAGCTTTCAATTGCTATGTAGGCAATGACAAAACTCTGAGAGTCTTTGATGGAAGCTGCTATAGGTCCTGGGAATTGTTACACCTGATGGGGAGATGAGAGGTGAGGGAAAAAGAATTCGTCCACATTTAAAATAATCTGTAATTCAGTAGATTGTCAGGAAACCTCTATTTCATTTCTGAGTAACTGGATTGTGAAGCAGAATTGATGGCAATGCACTTTTAAGTGAACATGAAATATGCAAAAATGAAGCTTAAATATATTGCAAGAGTTCTGACCCCTTAAAATATGGTGCTTTCTGTACAATAAAAGGATTTTGGTAGAAGTCAGTGCATAACAGCACTTAAAATCAGGCAAAAGATTATTTAAATGCTGCTTCCTGTGTTATTAAAGTCTTTATCGCCATGTACCGTGGAGCAAATCCAATGGGATGCAATTACTGAAGTGTGCTCCATCACAGTGCTGAGAGAGAAGCTCTTTGGTAGAGGCTGTCTTAGCACAATGTCCCTGCTCTGATGGCTTTGCCTTTCCTCTACAGTGGCTTCAATTTTCCAACTGAAACATCCAAGTCTTTCATGAGGTAGGAAGATATGGCAGTCAAGGAACAGCAAGTCCAAGCTGAAATCACAAAACAGCAAGGCCAAAATTCCAACCAACCTCAGCTCATTCGGTATCTGTGCTCACTTTGTTAGGTTCCACCAGGAAATTGAGGGCAAAGCATTTTGTTTTCCCCCTAGGTCAATAAAAAATACTTTCCCAGTAGCAAAACTGCTCAAAGGAAATGTTGTTGGGCACAGAGTCTCCAGTCATCCAGGAAAGAGTAAGTCAGGTGAGCGTCTTGAGGCAGACTGGCCTTAGCTTGTCCTGGTATTTGTAGTACTGAGAAGGCAGAAATCTTACTGGTATCACTCATTTTGTTCTGATTTTCTATATTATGTACTCACTTGAATGATGAAACCAAGTTATTTTTTTATTGTTCTTCTGTTTTCTCTGTCACACAGAGCAAAATTTCAGCGTCCACACCATTAGAAAATGTTTCTCTTTTTTTGGGTGATAAAGTAGCTAAGAGAATTATTTCCTAGAGCTTTGCACTTGAACAAGTGGCCAGATTTTTGGTCAAAATAAAGCTAAATAATTTTTATTAGCATTTTAGGTCAATAATAGCAGATCTGGGTTATCTTTAGGAAATTGTTTCCTTGGAAGTACTACTCCTTGAACAAAACGTGTTTGCTTCCATAGAACATTTTGGAAGGTATTTCTTCATACTCTGTGGTAAAGTATCAACTTCTGCTGTCTGTTGATTCAAAAATTAGAGATGTGCAGTAGTTGCTCTGGCAACAGAGTCTCGTTTTACCCCTCTGCTCATTTCCAACCTGTTACTAAATTACTAAGCACGGGAGGGATGCATCAAAGAGCACCTAGAGACACTGCTAATGTAATGAAACTGAGCCTTCATCTACTTAAAACATGTTGTGTCAGCTTGGAAATAAGACAGGTGATTTCTTTACCCCCAAAAGTTGGCACCATGTCAGCTACTTAAAGTTTTAAAGTTATTAAAACACGGTCTACAAGCACAAAAAAATCTTTCTAGGGATTTTTTTGATATGTTGTACCTGGAAATATTAAATTTGTTTGTTAGCAAATTACAAGGTATCTTTATCTCTTTACTGGTTATAACAGCTGTCAGGTGTTCTTACTATTTTTAAGTACTTCAGTTGGTATTTTCTGTGTGTATGTTATATAATGGATGTGTAGATTTATAGCTACTATTGCAAACATTTAGCAGTATGATCAGTCCTTCAGATGGGAAGAAGCTGCGGGTGGGAATCTGTTATGGAAGACAGCACTGTGCAATTTTAAAATTTTATCACATCATTTTTGTGGGGGCAAATTCTCTTTATAGAGTTTGGGTTTAGCAAGGAATTCAGTCTCAAGAGCTTTCATTCTGCTTTGCAGAAAGGGTAAAATTAGGAAGAAATGTGTTCTTCTGTAAAAAGATGCTGTTTCCAGCATCACACCATGAGATCAGTTTGGCTCCCTGTTTTTCAAGCAGGGCTTTCAAGGCTGAACCCTTGTGCCCCTGTCTCCTGGGATAAAATGGGGAAGCATAACTATCATAAGGTTCAGGGCTATTGCTGGTCCACCCTGAGCACAAAGTCTCATCTCTGGTGTGACACCCACACCAGGAACTGTGGGCATCCACAAGGCATCAGCAGTGGCCTTGCCAGCACTGCTAGATGCTTTACTCCTTTTATTTGCTGCAAAGCGGTGTCAGCAATCTCATCTGGACACCTCTCTGTATTCTAATCCTGGTTTATACATACTTTTGCCATATGTAGCATAAGTTCCTGAATTACTTGTGTGAAGTCGTGTTTGGCTGTGATTTGAGAGGTTCTATATACAAGAATTACCTTTTGATAGTATTTTTCCACAGCATCTGTAGACTATTATCAAGTGGTAGGAGACCAACTAGTAAGAGCTTCCATAATGTCAGCAAAATTTCAGCTCCTTAATGCAGTGGTCTTATGCTATTTCCCAGCTTGAAAACCCAGTACTAAGCCTTTAAAATGACACTGTAAGATATCATTGTATAAAAGTAGGGTGCCAGATAGTGCCTGTAAATGTGGGTGTTTGCATTTAGCTTTACATTGCAACCTTTTCCTATGTAATTCTGGTATATTCACACCAGCTTCTTTTGACTGTCATTTTTAATGTATAATGTTTTTACCAGGCGGGCTATAGAGCTGTGTTATCACTACAGTGAAAAAGTCCACATGGACCATGTTACAAAGTGCAGAACATACTAGCTATAATTTCCATACTGGTTTTAGAGGTCAGACTTAAGCATAACTTTGCTCCAGATGCAAGATGTGGACAACAGAGACATGTTTTGTTATAGGTTTTACTAATGCAGGTTTAAAATAACATGACTGAAGTTCTAAATTGATATGACAGTTGCACCTTTTCTGGATAAAAGAGCCGGCTGCAATGTTATGCCTGGTTTTAAAACCAATACACATGATCTGAAACAGATTTTTTCATCATGGTTTTGAAATTTTCTTTTCAGACAGAGGGAGTGTTTAGGAACATTTAAAAGAAATGTAAACATGCACTTAGACAAAATAACATGTGTCCAGGCCAAATTTCAATTGGAGTGTTTATTATTTTCCGCCTCCTTCCAAGATTTCAGTGGCACTTTGCTTGTACTCTCTTTATTTCCACACTGGTGCAGTGTAGCTGCATGTAGTTAGACTTCTGAAGTGCCTCAGCCCAGGGGCAGCCGAGGCTGGTGAAAGGCTTTCCCAGTACTTAGAGGTCTGCTTTCCCATCTGGGAACAATGCTGCCAATGGGCTAATGTTGCAGGAGCCAGCGTGACTCCTTCTGCTTTTGAGACTTTTTGAAAACCAACCCCAAGGAACTGATCGAGAGAGATGGGGCAATACATGGTTTTACTGGAGAAACCAATTTATTCTTTCTGGTACCTGAAGATGTTTCCTCAGAACATAGCCTTGAAAAAGGAATAGAAACTGAAATTTCTCTTGGCAATTGTAGTCTATGTGTTAGGAAAAGATCCAAGATCAAAATCTACCAGGGAGGCACCACTGCTGTTGAAGGAAAGCTCATAGTTGTTAAATGTCTGTAAATATCACACACTGTGGGATGCTCTGTAGTTCGTATGCTGCACTGTGTAAACCCTCCTGCATGCTTTTTGGCAGAATTTTGCTCCCGTGCAAACATTTTATAAACTGTGTCATGAAGCAGCTTGTTTTGCCTACAGCATCAAAGTCTTGGTGTCTCACAGATTCCAGTGACTCATGCCTTTCTTTGCAGCTTGGTTGCCTCCCCGTGAGACAGAATAGCTGGCTAATAAGTTTGCTGAGTGTATTGATGTCCTTTTGGTTGAAAGGATCATATTAGCAAACAGTAAGATGAGAAGCTATGGATATGGATTAAAAGACATTAGGATAATAGTAATTGCATTTAAATAGAGGAGATCAACCAAGTAAAGAAAAAGGAAAAAAATATAGTGGCAAATTTTTTTGCCTTGCCCTTAGTTTAACTCTTGTAAAAACAATCTTTGCAAGAGGAGAGAGAAAAAAATGACTCCAGGACTGTTTTGATTACTTTTAGATTGGCATTGATGTGCTGTGATCGTTTTCTTCTCACTTAACATTAGAGGTAGAGGTCAACAATCTACCTTTTCTTAATTGAAGGACCATCAGCTTAATTTGGGAACAGACTTTTCCAATGAAAAACTTACCCAGGAGTCCATAAAAACAAATAAGAATAATACAGCTAAGGTCAGCAATTCAGGAACATTTTATCAAAAAACCTAACTTGTTTTAGGAATGGTGTCACACAGTGTATTCAGATGATGTATTATGTACTATATAATGTTAATATTAATATATGCCATTATAATAGTATATGTAATATCTAATATAATAATACAAAAATATGTAGTAATAGAATTAACTATTTTAATTATTTATGGATTTATATAATATATATCAAGAGCAAGAAGGAAAACCATGCAGTTTTAGGGAAAGTTCAATTTGTTCTCTTCTTCAGCACTGTGTATGTTCTATTTATGTAATTACTAGACATTGGAGTATTGCTGAGCTTTTTACTGAGAATGGCTCTCAACACATTCAATAAGTTCAATTGCTCAAATGTAGGAAAGTAAAAAGTAACATGGTGACCTTAACCAAAAATCTTGATGTTTTTCAATTTCAGCAGAAGTTGGATCCTCCTCATTAGATGCAACTTTTGTTACGGATCCTTGGTGTGATTTCAACCCTTTATTGAATTATGTATAACAAAATATTGAACCAGTGTAGTGGAAATCCTATGACAACAACAGTTCTTAAGCATTTTCAGGGAAACAACTTTACACACAAAACTAAATCATGAACTCCAAATTTGAGTGCAGACCTCCCTGTGTGTGTCATAAAATCTCATTTTAAGCCTAATTCAAATTTAAAGAAAATCTTCTTTACTCATCCTGTCTTCAGTTGAATCCTTTGCTGATTCCCCCTTCAGCTCCAACAGAGAATGAATCAAGCCATCCTCACCCTGCGGGCACCCAGCAGCCCCACCCTGTGACATCAGCAGCCCTGCAGCCAGAGAAGGGACTGAGATCCCAGGATTTGAAATAATGTTAATCGTGGCTTTCTTGTTCTTCCTCTTCTACTAATGACAATACAGAGAAATATCTATTCTTAGTAAATGAAAAGCAAACACAAACATGTCAATTAGATGTTCCTGTAAAGTGTCCAGAGTACAATTATTGCACACTTGACATGCACATTACCTTGTCCAGTGCCACATATGAAAAGGTCAGCACTGGTCTTCTTCTTTTTTTTATTTCCTACATATGAATCATTGGCAAAAAATAAGCTTTAACATTCGTGTTACTATTTTAATCTTCACTACTATTTATGAGGGATTTCAAAATACTTGTAACCCTCAGAAAATATTCCTGTGTGGGCCAGTGCTGTGACCCACTCATGTTACAAATGAGGCACAAAGATGGCACAGCTGAAATTTTCCAAAGTGACTGCTGGCTAGGGCGGGGAAAGGGCACCTCGCTCTCTGAGCATCTGGCCTGAATGATGGAGGGTTCCATTACCAGACATGCTCTCATGTACCAGTGAGAGGTACAAATATTTTGCATTTCTCAAAAATAAACACTCTATTCAGATAGCTCAGGTTTTGCACAGAAAGTAAGCAAAATCTGCAGAAAAGTGAAATTCTGAGTGCACTGAAGGACAACTGATGTGACAAAGCCAAGGGGATAGCTTTGTTTTCCACACTCAGGGTTTCAGCAACAGATGAGTGCCCAGTTAGTTAATCAGGCTGCTAGAGCAATTCTGTGCAACTTCTTCCCCTGAAATAACTTTGGCGAAGTCAGACTCATATATATGCTGTGCTCTCTGCCTCTGACTCACTCAGGAACATTCTTCAAAAGGCATTTTTGTGTCTTTATAATTGAATTGATTCTTAAGTTGTGCCACGGGTGTACACCTTATCAAAGAAGACCTGGCACTCCATTTGTACATAATGCCCTCTCGGAGGAGGTTTAACATGCAATGTTTGTTGTTTCTAGCAGGTCTCTCTGCAGAGAGAGAGGTCACTACTCAGGGAGGCACTTTCCTCCTTGGAAACAAGAAAAGAAATCACCAGGAAGGAGGGGAAAATGCATCTGGGTAACAGGAGGGGATCTTGTCAATCTTCAAACCACTAGAAAATGATCATGAAAATCTTTTGTTAGAGAAGCCTATAATGGTACTATTGCTTGTCTATTGTGGCCACTAACAGCAAATAGCCTGCGAGGGCAGGGGAGATGTAGGATTAGACATATTGTGAAGAGGGGCTCTGGATGCTTGAAAAGTACAGTCCTGCCCATCAAGGTCAGAGGGGTCAAAATAGTGTCATCATTAATCCTCAATGGAATTATTCCCATAAATAAATTGAACTCCAAAAACATCTACGGCATATATGGAACGATGCTAATGATGAACTATTGGATTTCTTCCACAAGTGGAAACAGGAAAGCAATTGTAACAGAAATGCAAAATGTAATTGCAAGAAACTTAAATTGAGCTGGTGACCATGGTGTACAGTACTTTTTCTACCACTACAAACTGCATTTAACATGAAAAAAAACTTAGAAAGTTTCTATCGTATGGTAATTTTTGATGCATTTTAAGAATAAGCCCAGTTGTTAAATACTTTTCAGAGGATTAATCCTTATCCATATGTATATTTCTGGGGATACCATTGGACTGAAGCTGTATGCATCCATTGCAGGATGGCAAAAAGGGTGGATGGGATCTTTCCTACTGGAAGAGGCACTGAGTACCAGCTTTCCCTTTCTAGCCTAACAATTTCAGTTGTCCTTCTCAACTGTGCTTTTGAGCCAAGGTCCTTGTACAATCTGTCTTCTGTCTTCAGTACTTGGTGGGACAATTGCTTAAGTAACTTAATCAGAGTTTCCTTGTTAATAAGGAAATTGCTCTTTCATAATACACTTGAAGTGCATGAAAGGAGCTTCAAGTCGACAATGATAGACGTGGATATTATACTGAATGGCAGCTGCTAAATATACCTGTGCTGATAAATGTCTGTGAAGCAACTTCATATGGCAAGACAAGTTAAATGTTTATTTCAAGTTTTAATTAAAAGTTACCTCACTAAAATTTTCAAAAGCATCAAAGTTACCAACTATATTGAATTATTCTCCCTCTTTGTGCAGTCAGGGGCCTGTTTTTTTTCTGCCATCTTGAAGAATGCACATTATTAGGTCTCAAACTCACAGTAACTAACAAATGACCACAAATGAGAAAGCTGCCCTTGACTGTAGCCATCTACTTTGCAAAGTAATATTGTTTCCAAACACCTGAATAAAAGCACATTAACAGCAGGAGTCAACAGAGGTAGTTTTATGATTTTTATTTTTAAAGCAATACTTTAAAAGCGCCCCTGATACTTTTTTAGAATTTTTTTCAACTGTATTTTTCTTGAACAATACTTACATCATCTTGATCTTTGTGGTCAAATCATTCTCTCAGTTGCATGCTGTGCAGCTCTGAGAATTTGGAATGAGTTTAAAAGTTTGAAGGACTCACTTTAAGTGCCAAGCTTAAACACAGATTCAGACATTCCCTAGGTACTCCAAAGCATACCTCTTTTTGTAGGTTTCTGTAATGTTTGGAGATACATTATGGTCTCTACAAAAATGGGGGTAATTAGTTTGGGAAAGTCACTTAAAGGTTCTGTGGCCCTGCTGTAAAATGGAGACAGTGACACCTCTTTTGCTCCTCCTGTATGCTTAAAGTGAAGCTCTTTCAGGCCAAGATGTTTCTTTTATCTGGGAATGGACAAGAAGGCTCCAGTATAGATTGATACTTTGAAACAGTATAAGGAGGATCCAAATCTGTCCATTTTTAATCCTTTCACAGGCAGCTAATCAAGCAATGAAAATGGAGCCCAAAGGGAGTATTACACTTGGGCACTTACAGGGAGATTTCTAGATGCTAAATCAATGAGTTAGTTACTAGTTGGTTTTTCTGGGATACCTAAAGTAAAATGAAACAAAAATACTTTATTTTGCTGACTTGATTTTCATTAGCTTATTTTTTTAGGTTAGAATATTTAATATCCACGTCAACAAATCCTCAAATTTGTCCTAAAAAGACAGCATAATATATTTTGGTCTAAAAGTTTGTTATGGTTGAGCTGTAAGCACTCTAAGGCTGTGATAGTGATGAGAGTCATAGGAAACAGAAAGGTTGCTGATATTTCATGTTCCTCAATATCAGATTTAGCTTTGAGGATGAGCCTAAAGGTAGCAAAATCCGACTTCTGGAGCTAGAAAACACTTTGAGCTCAGTAAGCTTGCAGCGGTCCCTGTTCTCGAGGTGTAACTTCTAGTCAAAGCTACAAGAGCACAGGAAACTTAAACGGGCTGCTCTTTTCTACTAGGCCTGTGTGTGCAAAGGGATTTCACCTCAGTACAAGTACATGCACATAACTCAGAGACTTTACTTATATGTCAGGTGCTGCAATTTCTCATCTCTCAACATGGGTCTCATCTTAAAAGAGTCTAACTTTTAATTGATAAAACAGGGTACCCAGGATTAAAAAATTTTCTTCCTGGAGAAGATGGCTTGTAGCAAGGTGCTGTCAGGACACAAGGCAAGAGCTCCATTTACTGTCTGTGCTCCTCTACCAAAGCACTGCAGACCAGGTGCAACACTGCAAACCTGCCCTGATTGCAGCTCTAAAGGTGACCTAAACCTGACCCTGCTGCTAGACTCATCCACCTAACCTCACCTAAGTGCTCAGATGAAACAATTTCCTTTTAGTCTTTTGGTGTTATTAATTGTTATTATTTCTTTAGATCTTGTGCAACAATAAAAGGGAGGCTTCAGTTCCTGGCTGCAGCAACCCCTCCCACAAATCAAAAGAATATGACTTTCATTTTGAAAAGAATGAATAAATATATCCTGAATAAGAGGGAGAGAGATTCCAAACACCCTGAAGTCTTGGAAGAAACAATTGTTCCTTCTTTCATTTGATTCATCCTCAAAGGTTCCCTCTATGCATCTCACGGAGTCTGGGTGGGTTTTAGAGCCAAGGCTTTGTCTCAGGTGAAGGTGTTGAGAGGTGCCACAGGAACAATGAGACAGAAGGTATAACCAAGGGATTGGGATTTCAGCTTTCAGGAAGAGCTGGTGATTTGGGAGATCTAACTCGGAGTTATCTTTACCTGACCTGACTTTCAGTGCATTGGATCCTTTGTACTTTCTGAAAGCCAGACCCTGTGATGGGGTCTTGAGTCCAGAAATCACCAAACAGGAAACCCTCCCTGGCAGAGAAGAGACCCATGGGCTCAGCAGCCAAAATCTTGTCTGCCACACTGACATACAGCCTATTTTAACTTCTCTCAAGGAAGAGGGAAAACAACCCCTCTTGCTCTCTCCTAAGCCTGCCCAGTGAAGGAAGCTCTGCACATTTCAGCTCTCCCCCAACAGCCAGGTTTCAGCACCCCAGCCAGGGCAGGGAGCTCCCCACCCAGCTGTGCACCCTGAACAGCCCTTTTTGTCTCCTCTCCCCTTTGTCAGTGAATGCCCCAGGGACCTGGTGCGCTCCAGGGTTTCAGACCTGCAGAAGCACAGCTCAGAGAACTTTTGCTGTCAGCTTCCTAATGCAGTACTTTTTGTAAGGCAGTGTCCTGGTTTAGGACAAATTAGGGGAAAATCTCCGAAGGAGCCCCTTAAAGGAAACAAACCCCCACAACTCCTCCCCCCTCCCCACTACCGGGTTCGGGAGGAATTTCCTCGGAGGATAAGTGGAAAAAACTTGTTTATTAAGCAAGAGCAAAAAAAACACTCCCCAACACAAGAAAAAACAGCCCGAGATGACAACAAACGTTTTCACCAGTCCGAGAGAGACCGAACGGCTTGGGCAGTCTCAGTGCTGAGGAGGGTGCTGAGCTTCTCTGTAGTGCAGACTCCGGAGGAGTTCCTTGACGTTCCCGAATCAAGGTCCGAAGCAGGTCCGATGTCTTCAGGGAAGGGGAGGAAGGAAGGGAAAAAACAAAAATAGAAAAATGGCAAAATAAGGCAAGCAAAGAAAAAACAAAAAAAAGCAAGCGAGCAGAGCAAGCGAAGCAGGCCTAAAGCTAGCAGCAGCAAGCCATAGCAAGCAAGCCGGGGGAGGGACACGGCTATAGACAAAACAAACTGAGAGCACGGGAACAGGAATACACGATTGGGATACAAAGCATGAAAATGTCCTGTCACCCCAGGACATTCCACTCCTTATCCCATATTGTGAACATGTTAATGAACACAATGTAAAACTTTCATCTCACGTGCTCAAACCTTCCACACTTACACATTTCCTTCCATCTTACTTGCTCAGACCTTTGACACTTTCACGTTTCCTTCTGTCTCATGTCTGTATGATGTAACGTACAGACAATGGTGGTAACGTTCAGCAAATAATGATATCATCCCACAATCAGATCTCCCTGAGGTACACAACGGGTTGTCCCATCTTTCTGCATTATCCACCATGTATAACCTGGTCCTTGGGCAAAGACAATCCCACGAATGGGTTTGCCTGTACTCGAAGCAGGATTAATCCATACTGTCTTCCCCAACAAACCTCTGATATGGGCCACTGGGACTTTATCTCCATCGACTATATTAAGGGGCTCAGACTGGGCAGGACCTGCTCGGTTGGTGGAACCCCGAGTGTTAACTAACCAGGTGGCCCTTGCTAAATACTGCTCCCAGTTCTTGAAAGACCCCCCACCCAATGCTTTCAAAGTGGTTTTTAACAATCCATTGTATCTCTCCACTTTACCTGCAGCTGGTGCATGGTAGGGGATGTGGTACACCCACTCAATGCCATGTTCCCTAGCCCAGGTGTTAATAAGATTATTTTTAAAATGAGTCCCATTGTCTGACTCAATCCTTTCAGGAGTACCATGCCTCCAAAGGACCTGCTTTTCAAGGCCCAGAATGGTGTTGCGGGCTGTAGCATGAGACACGGGGTAGGTTTCCAACCATCCCGTAGTGGCTTCTACCATGGTTAGTACGTGGCGCTTGCCTTGGCGGGTTTGAGGCAGTGTGATGTAATCAATTTGCCAAGCCTCCCCATACTTGTACTTGGACCACCGCCCCCCATACCAGAGGGGCTTCACCCGCTTAGCCTGCTTAATGGCGGCACACGTCTCACAGTCATGGATAACCTGAGAAATGCTGTCCATGGTTAGATCCACCCCTCGGTCTCGTGCCCACTTATAGGTGGCATCTCTGCCCTGGTGGCCTGAGGCATCATGGGCCCATCGTGCTAGGAACAGCTCTCCTTTGTGCTCCCAGTCAAGATCTATCTTCAACTCCCCTATCTTTGCGGCCTGATCTACCTGCTGATTGTTTTGCTGCTCCTCATTAGCCCTGCTTCTGGGGACATGGGCATCTACATGGCGAACCTTCACAGGTAGTTTCTCTAGCCGGGTAGCGATGTCTTTCCATTCTTCAGCAGCCCAAATTGGTTTTCCTCTGCGCTGCCAGTTCGCCTCCTTCCATCTCTTCAGCCATCCCCACAGAGCATTGGCTACCATCCAGGAATCAGTATAAAGGTAAAGTTTTGGCCACTTCTCTGCTTCAGCAATGTCCAGGGCCAATTGAACAGCTTTGAGTTCTGCAAGTTGACTCGATCCACCTTCTCCTTCGATAGCTTGTGCAACCTGTCGTGTGGGGCTCCATACGGCTGCTTTCCACTTCCGGTTCATTCCTACGAGGCGACAGGAACCATCAGTAAAAAGAGCGTAATGTATGTCTTCTGCCGGCAGTTGGTTATACGGTGGAGCTTCTTCGGCACGGGTCACTTGCTCTTCTCCCTCTTCACCAGTGAGCCTGAAGTTTTCACCCTCAGGCCAATTTGTAATTACCTCCAAAATCCCAGGACGATTTAGTTTCCCAATTTGGGCACGCTGTGTAATGAGGGCAATCCACTTGCTCCATGTAGCACTGGTGGCATGGTGGGTGGAGGGAACCTTTCCTCTAAACATCCACCCCAGCACAGGTAGTCGAGGTGCCAGGAAGAGTTGTACTTCAGTACCAATTACCTCTGAAGCAGCTTGGACTCCTTCATAAGCAGCCAAGATTTCCTTCTCCGTTGGGGTGTAGTTACTTTCAGACCCTCTGTAGCTCCGACTCCAGAATCCCAGTGGTCGGCCTCGGGTCTCCTCAGGCACCTTCTGCCAAAGGCTCCAGGACAGGCCATGGTTCCCGGCTGCAGAATAGAGCATGTTCTTCACATCTGGTCCCGTCCTGACTGGGCCAAGGGCTACTGCATGGGCAATTTCCTGCTTGATCTGGGCAAAAGCTTGTTGCTGCTCAGGGCCCCAATGGAAGTCGTTCTTCTTACGAGTAATCAAGTAAAGAGGGCTCACAATCTGACTATACTCAGGAATATGCATCCTCCAGAAACCTATAGCACCTAAGAAAGCTTGTGTTTCCTTCTTATTGGTTGGTGGGGACATAGCTGTGATTTTGTTGATGACATCGGTAGGAATCTGGCGCCGCCCATCTTGCCACTTCACCCCCAGGAACTGGATCTCCCGAGCTGGTCCCTTAACTTTACTTTTCTTAATGGCAAAGCCGGCTTCCAGGAGAATTTGGATGATTTTCTCTCCTTTCTCAAACACTTCTGCTGCTGTGTTTCCCCACACAATGATATCATCAATGTACTGCAAATGTTCTGGAGCCTCACCCTTTTCTAGTGTAGTCTGGATCAGTCCATGACAGATGGTGGGACTGTGCTTCCACCCCTGGGGCAGTCGGTTCCAGGTGTACTGCACGCCCCTCCAGGTGAAAGCAAACTGAGGCCTGCATTCTGTAGCCAGGGGGATGGAGAAAAATGCATTGGCAATATCGATTGTGGCGTACCACTTTGCTGCCTTGGACTCCAGCTCGTACTGGAGTTCCAGCATGTCCGGCACAGCAGCGCTCAGTGGTGGTGTCACTTCATTCAATGCACGGTAATCCACGGTCAATCTCCATTCTCCTTCAGATTTACATACAGGCCAAATGGGACTGTTGAAGGGTGAGTGGGTTTTACTAACCACCCCTTGGCTCTCTAACTCTCGAATCATCTTGTGAATGGGGATCACAGCATCTCGATTTGTTCGATACTGCCGGCGATGCACTGTCGAGGTGGCAACAGGTACTTGTTGCTCTTCTACCTTCAGGAGTCCTACTGCAGATGGGTTCTCTGACAATCCAGGCAAGGTGTTCAATTTCTTAATGCCCTCTGCCTCCACAGCAGCTATTCCAAAAGCCCACCTGAGTCCCTTAGGGTCTTTGTAGTAGCCACTCCTGAGATAGTCTATGCCCAGAATACATGGAGCCTCGGGGCCAGTCACAATTGGATGTTTGTGCCACTCCTTCCCGGTCAGGCTTACTTCAGCTTCCATCAGAGTCAATTCTTGTGATCCCCCCGTCACCCCGGCAATGGAAATACGTTCTGTTCCCACATGTCCTGAAGGCATTAAGGTACACTGCGAACCAGTATCAACCAAAGCTCTGTATTTCTGTGGCTCTGATGTGCCAGGCCATAGAACCCACACTGTCCAAAAGATTCGATTTTCCCTAACCTCTACCTGGCTAGAGGCAGGGCCCCTCTAAGCCTGGTTATCCTTCTTTCCAGAGACATATGTCTTGGAGGTTCCTTCCAGGGGATCCGACGAATCATCGTCATCATTATGCCTGACAATTCGACTACGGGCAACTGGAGCTGCTTCCCTTTTCTTACCTTCCTTCAATTCACGCACCCGTTGTGCCAGAGCAGCAGTAGACTTCCCATCCCATCTCCTCATGTTTTCTCCAGACTCACGTAAGAAGAACCACAACTCAGCTCGTGGGGTGTACCTTCTCTCCCCAACAATGGAACGTTTGCGTTGGATACCAGGGCGTCTAATTTGTACAGCTGAGATTTGGAGGAGGTCCTCCTTAATCTCTTCCCTGAGTTTCTTACGACTTTCCTCTATTTTGTCTTCTAATTTCTGCAGTCGTGTTTCCACAGCTGCAATTCTGGCATGAGTCGGGCCATGTACAGCATCCGCATATGCTCGAAGCTTCTTCGCCATATCGAGTACAGTCTCATATACCTCATCCCGCTTCATTATTGCTAGAGCAGAAGCGTATTCAGGTGGCCCAAGTCGCACAAGTTTCCTCCACATTACAGGTGTACACGGTACGAAGTCTGGATTCCTAGTTGTTATGTCATCTGAAAAAATGACCTCTACCACTGCCATCTCCCTCAGGCGTTGGATCCCCTGTTCTATGGTCTTCCACCGTGTCTGCTGAATATAGAGGTCATCTGCACATAGGTATCTTTGTGCTACGCTGTCCAGGACCCGTTCCCAGAGGCTGTGAGGGCTAGCCCCTCTCATCATGCCTTGGTCGATCACAGGATCGTGTGACAGGGATCCCAAATGCCTCGCTTCAGTGCCATCCAGAATGGTAGCCTCCCCTGCTGCATCCCAAAGGCGGACTAGCCAACTAATTATAGATTCATCGGGCTGTCGCCTATAATCCTTCCTTAAGCCTCGAAGGTCCTTCAGGGAGAAGGAATCAATATTGGCTCCGGAATCTGTGCCATTTGGTGTGGTTTCTGATTTTGGTGATGGTCCTTCTCTTGGATCATCATCATCATCCTCCACCCTTCGGTCAGTCTTGCTTTTGCACTTTCCACCTCTTGTATTAGCAGCAACAGCCATTGGTTGAGGCTTACTCTCTGGTTTAACTACTGGCCTGGAGCCTGGGATGTTGGCTGCAGCCTGAGTGACTGGGATAGTAACTAACTTATCTCCCTGTTCCCTTTCCTCTGTCTGCTGCCCTACAGTGTCTAGCAGGGTGCGATAAGCATGTGCCAGGGCCCAGCTCACTGCAATGATCTTTTCCTCCTTAGTGTTACCATGGCACCTCTCTTTCAGGTACTTTACCACCTCAGCTGGATTCTGAATTTGTTCAGATGGAAAGTCCCAGACTATAGGATCAGAAAACTCCTTTAAAATTTGGCCCATATCCTCCCATTTCCCACACCACTCAGGACTCCTCACCCTTGGTTTTACTCCTAAATCAGGAGTCTCACCAGCCCCTCTAGAAATTTCAGCCTTCATCTTATATAAACTGCAGACAGTATAAAGAAAGCTTACTAAATTAAATGCCAGAAAGATGGTGTCCTTGGCAGTCAGGGAGAACCAAACATTTTCTAATAGAGATGTAAATAATTCAGAGGAGAAGAAGGAAAGCAAAGGCTGAAAAGCCTCCTCCCCTGCTTCTCCCCTAACAAACTGAGTACACAGCCACAACCACGAACCATACATTCCTGGAACCGATAACAACATTTTTATAAACCTCTTGCAAATCATCACAACCAAGCCCAACCCGATAAATATTCTGGTTAGTGCCCCTCTGCTACAAAAGCTACGCATTAGGGACAATACCGGAGCTATTTCTGGATAAGAAAATAAACCTAGGGACCACAAAGGTATTAAAACTTCAAAAAACCCTAATGACCAGAAATAGAGGCAGGCTTTCAATCCAAATGACATTATAACTTCAAAAACAGACATACCAATGTACCCACGAAACAATTGAGACCAAAATATTATTTAGAATGAAGTTTTTTCCACTTTGTCTGGTCGATTTCCCCGTACGGGCCACCAAAGAATATATTGTCCTGGTTTAGGACAAATTAGGGGAAAATCTCCGAAGGAGCCCCTTAAAGGAAACAAACCCCCACAACTCCTCCCCCCTCCCCACTACCGGGTTCGGGAGGAATTTCCTCGGAGGATAAGTGGAAAAAACTTGTTTATTAAGCAAGAGCAAAAAAAACACTCCCCAACACAAGAAAAAACAGCCCGAGATGACAACAAACGTTTTCACCAGTCCGAGAGAGACCGAACGGCTTGGGCAGTCTCAGTGCTGAGGAGGGTGCTGAGCTTCTCTGTAGTGCAGACTCCGGAGGAGTTCCTTGACGTTCCCGAATCAAGGTCCGAAGCAGGTCCGATGTCTTCAGGGAAGGGGAGGAAGGAAGGGAAAAAAACAAAAATAGAAAAATGGCAAAATAAGGCAAGCAAAGAAAAAACAAAAAAAAGCAAGCGAGCAGAGCAAGCGAAGCAGGCCTAAAGCTAGCAGCAGCAAGCCATAGCAAGCAAGCCGGGGGAGGGACACGGCTATAGACAAAACAAACTGAGAGCACGGGAACAGGAATACACGATTGGGATACAAAGCATGAAAATGTCCTGTCACCCCAGGACAGGCAGACAGAAATTATGGACAATTGTTTGCATTTGGTATTTTATTTTGGTTAAATTAAGTAAGTGTAAGATGAGAAACTGAAGAAGAGGGTGGTATGTCTTCATCTAGCCCTTTGTGCCCTAATTCATATGCTGCAAATTCATGCTGCAAATTCACAACAATATTTTGCTACAGTCCTGGAAATGAGAGAGGATTTTATTAAGCTCTGTGATAATTACATTTGGGCTCCATGTGAATTGGTCTATCTCCCCCCAAGCTTGTCTGAATAATTAAGTTTGCTCATTTGGTGAAGACCTTTCTTTTGCTTTGCACTGTAGATATTTCCATCTTGGTAGGTAACTTAGAGTTAACGAGAATCCTTTGGTAGCCAAAGTTCTTTGGCATCCAAAATACTGACCATGCAGTTGTATCTCTGATAGCATCTTTTTCCATGGGCCAGCCTTAGAGCATTAGAGCAAAAGCCAATTCCTCTTCCCCAGCTTTTTGACTTCTACTTTTGAAGAGCAAAACCCCCAGATCCTGGGAGGGAAAGTGTTAATATTTTTGTCCCTGAGCTACCACAGGTGTCTGCCCTCACTGAGGATTACAAGGGAGCCCAGGTATGCAGGGCTTAGCTGGAGCAAATTGCTCCATCAGGAGGGCCTATAAAAGGAAGGAGTGACCAAGTGATGGGTCAGGCACCCAGGGCTATGGAGATTGCTTACTGTGAGGAGCTTATTTATTTATGTAATCCCCTTTTCAGCCCAGCTATGGGAAATCTTTTTAATTTTCCACAGTGCTCTCCTTCTGTGCTCCCCCATCCACCTAACCTGAAAGGGCTTTTTCAGCATCCTTCAGTGGCTCCTCTGGCCCATCACACTTCTCAGACTCATAATTTCTGTTCTGTTTTACATGGTTTAATATGTCCTATTATTTCTATATTGGCAGCTTTTAAGCTAAAAGGCCTAGCACACTTGTAAAGACTATTAGACACAATTTATTTCCTCTGTGGCCCTTTGCATGTAAAATGCAAGCCCCTTCCATTTCAAGGAAAGACAGTTAAAAATTGACCTACATTTCTGTTGAACTATGTCTCATATAGCGTAGTGCTCAACTTTCTGGAAAGACAGGGCTTTGCAGGATGTCACAAATTAGTTTGAGAAGGAAAAGTATAAAGAATGTGGAGTTAAAAATATAACAGGCACTTGCTCACCACTGTGTGTAGAATACCTTGTTCCTTAGTTTAGGTGAGATTACAATTAGGGGTAGATAACACTTTAAGAATCCTATTGTTCTTTTAGGTCTTTTCATTTTTATACAATATAATTACAACTATTATGCACTTTCATCTTGATTCATAGAAAAGGCAAATATATTACATCAGTAAGAACTTTATGTTCATAATATTAAGATATGTTTCTGCCAAGGAAATTAACTATTTTACAGTACTATCATAAATTACAAGATTAGATGGTTTAAAGAATGGGTCTAACTGCCAGGATTGATAATAATTCTGGGTGTTTCCTGGTCTACAGTCACTGTTGTGTCTTGGAAATAAATTCTGAGCAAGATCATTTATTCTTCCCATCAATAAAGGCATATATCTTCAAATTTATCTATCTTTGTCCTAGTGTAATAGTGAATAACTACTGTGATATTTTGGGCCAAAGCAATTCCCTTCTCTGCTTGAGGTGAAAATGAAAACCTGCAGCAGCTCTCCCAAACCTGTTTCCTTACTTGTCCCATTGGATGTGCATTGCCTTGTCTGCTGAGAGCGGGTTTAATAATGCTCAGTTCTTCACGAAGGGGTCACAAGGCTTAGTCAGTGCTTGCAAACTATTTAGGTCTCAAAAACAAAGCAAATTTAGTTTGTAAACACTGGGCACCCTTGCTACTGACAGCCTGAGGAATGTCAGTAGCTGGAATAATTCAGTGAAAGATCCAGAAGTAAAAGTTAGTGATTTTTTTTTTTTTCAGTTTGTAAAAGGCAGAGGAGAACCCCTGCATGGATGCATACATATATATTTTTCCTTTTTCTTTGTGTTTGGCTTAGGGATGTGTACAAGATACAACCTTGTGCAAATTTCATGGGAATTTATGTAGTTTAAGGACTTTAGTTTGAGAATTTTTTTCTTCAGATTTCTTTATTCTATTTCCTTTAATAACCCATTCATAAAAGATGTGGCATTTTGTTTTGGCTCTGATTTGATTACCAAAAAAACATTACTAACAGAACAGCAGCCAGCATGCAATGAATCCCTTTTAAAGTACTGTATTAAAGCTTTCTCTCCTTTCTGAGCATCTTTACACTCAGTTTTCCAGCAGGATTTCATTTTCCATACAGCTATTTTTAAAAAGCAAAGGCCTGACCTCCTTGATGTTCAAGTTTGAAATTTGCCTTGAACCTAATAGGACTAGAACTACCTGTTTCATCTTCAGGAGTTTCCAGGTAGTTTAATGAGCCCAAGGAGGCTTCATTCCTTACTGGAGCCTCTTGAGGGATTTTGTAATGGAAATAACGACTAAGCAGCCCAGCAGTGGATTCCCATGAACTCCTGCGCACAGGCTGGCAAAGCTTAAGCTATTGATCCTGGGGAATGGAAGGGATTTTTGCTTAGTAGCACGAGGTAATATCTGCAGAATATTCAGCTCAGCAGATCAATATCCTTTACTGCAGATGTGGCTCAGGACAAGACACAGTGAGGCTGGGCTTGGCACCCCTGTGTTCATTGTAACTCCTGTGTGTTCTAATCAGCCAATTTCACTCTGCTGGCACTCAGAGCTGTTGTTAGACACCCCCAGATCCATCTTTTGCTGCTGCTCAGCAGAGCTGCTTGGTCTGACCTCCTGCACTGAGTCATCACTTCTGGAGGCTTTGCTTTTAGACCAATGACATAAGTCATCTTCTGGAGGAAAAGACTTATCAGTTGAGTCACACAGAGCTCTCCTAGATCCATCATTGCTGCTTATTACGAAAATAATGGGTAAAAGGAAAAAAAATCAGGAAAAAGAAAGTATTAAAATGTGGGATGGAGATTTAAATGTATGGGAGGAGACTGTAGGAGATGTAAATTCTAACTAAATTTATAAAAATATAAGTCAGCACTCATTTATATTTTTGAAATGTTTGTTAAAACAAGAAAATACATGTACCAGAATTCTATAAAAGACATCCATCTTTTTATAGGTTATGAAAAATGTTAATGTTCTACTAAAATTCTTGATTTCATGCTGTCTCCTGTACAATCCTCACTGAATACAACTCTGCCTCCTCCTCCTCACTGGGCTTGCTATACATCATCCTCTGCTTGGCTTAAGAGGTAAGTATAGGCATTAAACAGTGTAGAGATTGTAAAAGATTTTTTACTTTTAGGTAACTTTTGTTAACTTTTGTAAAATATATTTTACTCTTAGTTAACTTTTCAGGCTTAGATGAAAAAGATATAACGATATATGTCTTGAAAATGGAAACTAAAGACATTCATAATAGAATCAATTATACTTTAAGGAAGATAATTAACCTGTGATACCCGGAGACAATGTGGGGTCTCTGCCATGGCAACTTCTTAAATCAAGCCTTGGTTTTCTCTAATGTAGTAGCATGAAAGACAGGAGTTACAGTGTGAGATTATTGCCTTCTGAGATAAAGGTGATCAGGCTCTCATGGACAGTTCTCTGCTCCACTTCTAGCTAAAAGAATTTACTTTTCTGTTTCCAGTTACAAAATTAGTTAGTTAGTTTATCTCCATCATATCCTGTGCTCAGTCCTCTATGTAGACATCTGGCTCCATATGTGTAACAAATATGTGAGAGGAACAATGTGCAAAAGGGTTATGAAAATACTTCATCAGAAGGAAGGAGAGGAGTGTTGCTATTTGAATTTCAAGCATAAAGACCAGGGAGAGAAATCAAATCCTGGACCACAAGAACCTGAATTTGTCTAGATAAAGTATCTATCTACGTAGGGAGCACGTTGACTGTGGAGAAACACATATTGCACAGTGTATTAAACTCAGGTCCAAGCTGACCTGACAATCAAATTCTAACAAGTAGACCTTTTGGGAAAATATCTTTTGATGTAATATATTCACAGTGTGTGAGGTTGGAATTGCCTTACCTTAGGCTCTGCAGAAAGTCAAGTACTACCAATGGGAAGTGGTGATTTATGGCTAAAACATTGGTGTTAAGGACTATATGTAGTATTTGTTTGTTTTTACGTCTTGACTGTGGTTGTCAGCAGTGTTTTGGGTACAGAGATTCTACCACAAGGCTGGCAGCTTAAAGCCTTATGAATTTGGTGTACAAGGAAACTTTCCATCTCTTTGCCTCCATTAACATGCATGTTCCACAGCACTGAAACAGTTAATCCTCAGCCTGTTTTCACCAAACCTGACAGCATGGCTGGAAACTTTTTATCTTGTTCTATTCTTCCTTGTCCTTATCCCCAGTCCTTTCCATCACTCTTCTTATATCCTGAAAAAGAAATCAATCAAAATGTAGATTGAAATTCCAAGTAAAAGTCAGTGTTTCTTAAGGAAAGATAATGGCTGCTAGACAAAAGTACACCACTCACATTCTGACAAAGAATTATGCTGTACCCTGCATGTTCACTTGTTTCCCCTCAGTGCTGTTTATAGTGAGTTATTTCCTTTCTATTTTCAATGTGTTCCAGTTGGAAATTCCTCTCTGAGCATTTGCTATGATGAGAGTCATATAAATCTGGAAAAAGTAAAAGAAAGAAGATGATGTGCCAGAGTGGGTAACTTAATCCCACCCAATGACAGAATAAGGAGCTTGTTTCTGTATCTGAGGATTTTATGAATGTGTGCTTTTTTTTTTTTTTTTTTTCTTTTGTTCCAGTTAGGGGTTTGGGAGTGGAAAATCTAAGGTACAACCCTAGCTTTCCTGAAGTCTATTGATCCCTTGAAGAAATGCACAAATGTGTTCAAATGTATTTTAGTTGTAAATGAGATTTTAAAACGTTGCTTAATTAGAACTCAAGTTCTCCAAGCACAGTGTTGATTCAAAGGCCAGTCCATGGTAGTGTGGTCTTAAAGTGGTGGGGAGGGACAATGCTCTCTGGGAAAGGGAGGAGACACCAGTTTTATTTCTAGGCTGTCAGAAGAATTCTCAGTTTGAGGGTTGCTTTTGGGCCCATGTCCATCAGGCTCTGGAGGATGGCTGATGCACTCCTTCCATACACAATTCTGACACCTGTCAAAACCTAATGGTTTCCTGTTACTGCTGACACAGCCCAGATCCAAACCATGGACCCAGAGGTGAAAGGCTCTGTATCCCATCAGCAATCTTCCTCTCTACATTTCTCCTATTGTTAATTTTTACTATCCTTGAAAACTCACACTGCAGAACCTCACTGGCACCAGTCAATCATAAAATAAGAAGTTTAAGCGCATCTATATTGAGGGCTAGGCAATGCTTTCAGTCTGCTATTTCGTCTCCATTCTCAGATAGGCTGCTCCTTTTTTTGTTGCTTGTTTACAGAAATGAATGATATATCATAGCTTTCAAGTTTTATTTTCTTCTCAAAGTTTTTTAGACACACTAAAGGACACAATCCAAGAAACTGGAATGTAATTACAGATTTTGCATCTTCTGTATGACCTGTCAGAAATCTGCTATCTCTTATAAAGCCATTCCAGCATATACTTACTGTCAGTTTGGTAGAAGAAACACTTTCATAGGTTTCTTTGATTGACACTTTCAAAATGACATCAGTTCCTAGTTTTAAAACCTATTGTTATTAAGTCTCTGTTGCTATTTATGTTAGAAATATGTGCATGTATGTCAAAACAATACATCAACTTTGCTGATTGGCTGCACCTTGAATGGGTTGCCAGGGTAACAGAACAATTGCTTTTAATCTTTTCTAAATTGTCTTATTTATTTGTTTCAAATTCTAAGTTTCATATTTAATTTTGCAAAAGCATAATTTTATAATTATTTTTGAAATATTTTTAGACCACTTGTGCATTGTGCACATATTATGAAATGTACATGGGCATACACTTTCTATCAAGAGTAAAAAGAGTAATTTAAATGGCTTATTTGAGATAAATATCTATTACTGTGTTAGTGGGTATGCAAAGAGCTCTTCAGTGTGGTATATCTGGTATTTATAGGTTACTTCTGAAGCAGTACTTAGTGATTTCATCTCCTCCACAATTTGATTATCTTAGATGGTGAGATCTTCATCTAGGACCTATGTCTTTTCTAGGAATGCTGCTGTTGGCACTACAAAAATATAAGCAAATGTCTTTTAGGGTGCTTTCCTATTTTTACTTGGAAAAATAACTCTTCACCCAACTGGAAGAATGCTCACTCTGTGTGTGTGAATTTCTAGACCCCAGTATAAACTGGCTGATATTTTTGCAGTTCCTGCTTGTATCTGGAGGGAAATTTTGACTCCTCAATATATAGCTCCGATAAGAATTATCCAAGTTTCTAATTTCTTCCCCTGTTTGGTTATGTAGCAAACCCCAAACAACTTCTCATACTTAGTGGGGTCAAGCTAAATCTGTGAAAAACTCAATAAAGCTGCCTCTGTTCAAATGCATCCCAGTTAATTTCAGGCCAAATGGCGATGAGTGCATTAAACTCTTGAGTTTTATGTGGAGTCAGGAGAGTTAGACACAGTCTTGCATCTATGACATGTCAGTAAGGACCACCTTGGTCAGTTGTGCATATACATACAGAGAGGTAAGCACAAATTTTGGGTAAGATCATGTCTGAATTTTTATACATTTACAGTGGAATTCTGGGACAAACCATATCCAAAAGATTACAGTGGGTTTTCATCATCCTCCAGAATAAGACCTGGAAAGGCACATCCCTGACAATCAGTTCAGGCTTAAGTGGGTCTGGACAAGAAGTGACTTCCCCATGCACACTTTTCCAAAGTAATTATCATGCTGTGAAAGTGTTAAGCAACACACAGATCAACTTTATAGCAAGCTTTTCAGATATTTTTCTTCCCCAGAAAATGGTGAATTCATATTCAATCTTTCCTCTAGAAACTTGCCCAGTGAGTTATTAAATAAAAAGTAACATATATGAAGATTAGTATCCCAAGCTTTGCTGATGTTTTGTCAAGGAAATTGCAGTGTCCATTTCAGAGTAGGAGCAGTTATGTATTCAGGCATTATTTCAGCAAAATGGGAGATTAGGTCTGTTAGTTGATTACATTAAAGACGTTTTAAGAGCAGTGTGTGTCCTATAGTTAAGGATGCATCATCATGCTTATTAGGACATATTGCAGCAAAGTTCACACAATCTTTTCAATAGATGGCAAAAGAAGATCAGAGAGCTCTTACACCTGTAGGCATTTTTTAATTGATGGCAAAAGAAGATCAGAGAGATTTTACACCTGTGCAAAGTTCCATTGTCCTTTGCATGTTATACTGAAATGTTCTGTAACTGTATCCTCAATAACTTGATAAATACTGCACACAGAGTCTAAAAGAGCATATGTTAGAAGAAATTTTATTACTAAAGTAAAGAAAACATATTGTTGATATGAATACAATGGAGAGATTTATGTTGGGAAAGATCAACAAGTGCAAATACAGACTTGCCAGCTTCTATCTGAAGAATAAGAACAAACATTGTATTTCAACAAATAAGAAGAAATGCACTTGGAACTCTCTTGGCTAATTCTTCAGGAATCAGTTTTCACAAGGATCATGGTTTGTGTTCTCAACCCACTCTTTGATGTTATCTAACCATTGTATCAACTATTTTCCTGTTATATCATTTTGAAATGGCTTCCAAGGGCTTGCATAAATGTAAATAATTTGGCATTTTCTGGGTTCAAGTTACACCTAAAATACATAAAACATTAGTCTTGTTTTTAATGAATAAACTGCACTATAATAATACTTCCAAAGAATTAGATTTTAAAAGTAGCATATGAAAATTATTAATTTCTGCAATAATTTGTTTTACAAATAGTATCACCTATCTGAACAGTGGAAATATTTGAAATTATGGCTGTGGCATGGAGCATTACTTCATGTCAATAAGGCTGTGTGCACAGTGAACAGAGTAGTGAAACTTTAAATTCTATATCTGGTGACAGTGATGGTAATAGGAATATGTTGAGTGGAATATAGGCTTGAATGGAAGGAGCACAACATTCTCGAGGGAATTTTTGGCAGAGCAAGAAGTCATGAGTCATGTCCTGCTAAGGAAAGAGCAAAAGAGGTGTCAGGGTAAAGAACATTACCAGACCTTCTAGAGTAATCTGAAGGATATTTCACAGCCTGAAAGAAAGTCTTAGATACCTTGACACTCAGTATTTGATGCCAATGCGCAGGTGTCCAACCCACCTAAGACTGTGAAGTATTTGTGTACTGTTAATCCTGGCCATAAAACACAAAGTGGCTCAGGTTGAATATAACTCTATTCCCACATCAGTGAATGTAACAAGAATGGAAAATGATACAAACCTAGCCCTTTCATGTTATAATATTAATCTCAACTGGCACAACATGAGTCCACTTCTACAACAAAGATTGGACAGTGAAAGGGAAGGGAACACATGTCAACTATTCTCACAACAAATCTGAATAATCTAATCTGGTGTGTGGTCCTTCTCAGAAGTTTGTCCAAGTCTGGTTATAAAATTACAGGACAGTTTTTTGGGGTTTTCTTATTGTAACAAGAAAAGACTCAGTATGCTTTCTATCTAAGAAAAGGCTCAAGTTTCAGTTGTTATTAAGGACTTTAGTCAGAAGCACACAAAACATTTTTGGATATCAGAAGCTCTTCAACTGAAAAATGTCACAGCTACCCTTGAGTGGTGTGATATTTTTTCTCATCCTTGAAATGTACCAAGCACCAATCTTTAGCATACTGTAGGCTGGAAGAAGCACTTCTGAACACTCTTTTTGAGTACATGTTCTGTACTTTAAAAAGCAGTGGTTTTCACCCCCTTGCTGTCTGGCTCTTCTCACCTAATACAATATTCATGAGAGACCAGATCAACAGCCTCAGAGAACAACGCCCTTCACACAGAGCAGCTGCTCCATGGATCCCCGTCCACCCTCCCTGGGGTTGTGCTTCAAACCTGTTCCAGGGACACCACTTTAGGGAGTGGAGGAGCAACAGAGGCATCACGTCCCTCCGACTCCCCATGTCTCTTCTGGTGGTATCCACTTATAACAACTGTGAATCTGAGTTTAGAGCTAGTCTCCCATGGACTCTCCCTGGGCTGTGAGGCCTTTGAGACACGTCACAGAAGCCACATTATGTCAGCCATTCAGTGCTGCCTCTTTAGCATGGGTGCATTGAACTTAAACTACTCTCTAGAACTGCTTTTAGCTCTTTTAAAATTGCAGAGTCACTCACTCTTGTGACTTTCTGGCATCACCCTCTTGCTGAGGAGGTGCTTTGTGAGTTGCTGGCTCAGCACACTCACACAGGCTGTGTCACCCCTGCTGCTGTGGTGACACTGTGGGTCCCCGTGTCGATGTTTCACAGCTGCAGCTTGCTCAGGTGCCACTTGCAGGACCCTGACTCCTCAACTTGCCCAGTGGTGTCTTTGTGACATCCACCACCCTGCCCCTGCAGCATGTGGCTGCTCTCAGTGGGAGAGCACTGTCTCTCCTCAGCAGGATTTTAAGGCTTTTTTGAGAAGCCTGGGAGGTATTTTAAAATTTATTCCAATGTGCAGGGGACAGAAAGTGCAAAGCCTAGGGTCTGTCTGCTACTAAGTGCAATAGACTGTATTTTTTTCATGTGGTATTTTTTTGTTACTTGCCCTGCCTCTGGGCTGTCACCATCCTGCTGGGTTTCATTTCTACTGCTCCTTGTATGGTGTGTTTCTGAGTTTTCTGCCTAGCTGCTAAAATCCAATATTGCACTGCAAACTGACATAGCAAAGTCTCTTCTGCCTATGATACCACACCCATGATGGGCTGGAATCAGGCTGGGACTCATCTTGCCATGTTTTCTTATACCACAGAGCAGCTATTCCCTCACCTCTATCACATGTTACTGCAGACAAAATCAGCCTGTTACCCACCTACAGATAACATGCCCATCTTTTGTCTGAGGTGCAATGCCCTAGCAGGCAGCAGAAAGCTGTGGGAGCTGCTTGAAATCTGGTACAAAAACATAAGCTCCTGTAGGGGACATCCTATGGTCTTTTCAGACAGGGGTATAAATGCCTTTGACTATTTGTATCGATGAACTCAATGTCACTATGGAGCAGAATGTCTTGCCTTTCATATAGTACAGATGTCATTGTTCTCTACCCACTCCTCAAGACAGCAATCCTCAAAAAATCAGCTGCTCTGAGCAATCCAGCCTGGCCATGCTAAACCAAAATTCACTGTCTGTACTCTAGCCACACAAAGGTTAAAGATTCCCTCATGCTAGCATGCTGAAAAGGAAGGTGAAGTAGCAAAGCACCAGGATGGCTTTTGTGGTTTATAATATATCAATTTGTACAGTAAATAGGGTCTGTGTTTAATGCTCCCCTGCAGCGATGACTATTAATAATAAAAGGCCCTGAAAGGAACTGAACTTTCACGATAAAGTATTTCTGACAGCTCGCTCCTCAGCACAACAACTGTTGTCCCCAGAGACTCATTCAACATTCATTTGAACCATGGGGAAAGAAGACCAGCTTGGAAGATGTTTTTTCTGGAGTGCAGAGGGGGACTTTGATCCTAGCTCAGATAACAGCCGCTCTACCTGAGCGGATTTTCGGGTAGATGTATCCTTCAGCCCAGGTAAGCCTCAAGGGAGGTGTATGGTTGACCTCAAAGCTCAGGGAAGGTACCTGATACCTGAGGGAGGGTCTTTGAATGGCCAGGAGGAGCTGGCAGCACATTTTATCATTGTGTCAGTCTCACGTTTCTGGCGAGAGCCAGTGCACACAGGAAGGGAACTCCTGAAGGGATTCAAGTCGCACCTTGAATTTTTTCCCCATTGTAAAATAAAAAGGAGGCAAAAAGCCAAAATACTTTGATTAGATTTTGTCTGTACTATTGTGTTTTCTCACTGCCCTTGGAGGGTACAAAGCACTTTGTTTGAAATCCATGACCCTGATTTCCCAAGCTGGAGCAAAAAGCAAATACCTGATACTTGATAAACTTCTCAGAGGAAAATGAAACAGTTCATATAGAGCCTATAAGAACTACAGTGATGGGCATTATGCACATCCCTACAGTAAACAGACAATGCTAGTTGCTGCAAAGCATGTCAAATTCATCAAATTTGTATGCAGACAAAAATCCAACTGAAAATAATTTTAGCTTTGGGTAGGACATGATAAAGATTACTGTATGATCTTTTTATTCTCTCAACAGCATCTGTGCTGGTTCCTGTAAATTAATGTGAAAAGTATTTGGGATTTCTTGATAGGAGAAGTGACAATGCACTGATTTTCCAAAACTGATTTCGTTTTAATAATTCTTCTTTTTTTCCCATGCCTGTCTTTGCGACACTGAGGTAAACCCAGAGTAACCCAGATAGAAATTGCACTAATTAACTTTTTAATATTTTACTGCAAGGCCATTTGGAAACATTATCCTCAAAAACTGTTCCTTCATTTATGAATATTCTGTTCATTCATTTTCTCACTCAGGACAATTTATTATTCCCTCTTAACCTGAAGTGGGAAAGGCTTTAGGATATCCTTTGATTTGGAATCTCAAATTATGCCCTTGAGACCATGACTTTTTAAAGTAAAACTTCTTTAAGAAATAAAGACACTTGATGAAGTAAGTATCTTGTAAGACAGAAGATCACCTCCTGGTATTGATTGTCTTTCAAACAATCAATTCAAGATTTCCAAAAGTAATGAGAAAACTGCTGATCATAGGCTTTTTGAGCATAATTAAAAGGATAAAAACAGTGGAAACATTGTGGGAAAACAAATGGAACAAATATTTAAAAGCAAGCTGAAACTTTCCCTCAGTCATAGTCAATACAGACAGGGATAGTCAAAGTTGCACCCAAAATTGCCAGGGATCTTTCAGTCTGAGCCCAGCTGGTTTGTGGCATCCAAGGCAAGAACCTTGTACAGCCCCTTTCTGCTGGAGTGTGGCAGCTGTCCTTGCTATTAGGAACAGAGGCAGGGAGGAATTATTTTAACTGTAGAGTTCATGAGATAAAGATAGCGAAGTACGGACCATGGACGGGAGCGCTGCACAGGGGTGGGTTTTGGTGTTTCTGAACAAAAACCTGCTTGTGAAGAGAACAGACGTGCACAAAGTCCAGCCCCGCAGCCAATTTTCAGTGTCTTTTCCTGCATAAAGACCAGGGACAAGCCAGCTGCAGTGCACACACACGGAGGCATCCTCTGGCTTCCTGCAGGACTGAAATGTGGCAGAGAGGCATCAAGGTAAAAGAACCCTGCTTTGGAAAGTTTTAACTGCTGAAAGAGGCTTTGAAGATGTTTGAGGAGGAAGGATTTCTGTGGTTCTTTTGTACATAGTTTACACAGCCAACCTTTCAAACTGCTAACAGAGTCCAGAGCCTAGAAACATTCACAGTTGCTTCAAAGTTAAGGGTTTTGTCCTGTTAAGTCATTACATTATCTGAGTATAAACCAAAGAGTTTTCAGCTCTGAATAATTTAGGTGAAAGAGTTAGCCCTAGGCCAGGTGCTCTACTTAGGGAGATGGTGAAATAAATTATTCAGAAAGGGAGACAGGTAAAACAGATGGAAAAGGCCGCCAAAACAAGACACCCAGAGGGCAGCTGTTTTGCAGCTCCCTTGTGAAGCACCTCACTTACTAGGAGGGCTGTGGTAATGAGTCAAGCAGCAGTGTTGAAACAACTTTGCCTTGTTAATTCACGTGGTGGTCACAGGGAATAGAAGTACTGATACCCAGAAGCACCCACCACTGTGTCCAAGCCTGTGTAACCCACACTTTAACATTAGAGAGAACATTCATAAAGCACTTAGGACAGAGGTTCCTAAATGATTTGATTTTGACAATTATCCTCAGTGGAGAGGGGAAAAATACACTTCTCAAAATATTTACTCAATTTAAACACTTTTTCAAACACAAAAAATTGTAGAATGGTCTGGGTTGGAAAGGATCTTAAAGCTCATTGATTTTCATCCCCCTGCCATGGGTAGAGACACCTTCCTCTAGACCAGGTTGCTCAGAGCCCTGTCCAACCTGGCCTTGAACAAACCCTTCCATGGACAGGGCATCCACAGCTTCTCTGGGAAATTTGTTCCAGTTGCATTTTGTCTTCCCACTCATATCTAGATTTCAAATTTTTATTTAACTTGTGCAATTTGGAGTGCATTTTTCAAAGCAATTTGGGATTCCTACTACTTCTGTTTATGGTCATATGTGTCAATTTTTCTAGAACACATCATTTCAACAATGATAAATAAAGCCCTTTGATATTAAAATACTCAGATTGTCCAGGAACTTATGCCAAAGCAATGAAAAGTTCTAAATTATTTTGCCATTTTTACTGACAAGTGAATATTTTACTGGCTTTTACTGTCAGTCAATGTTTGATTCTTTTGCTAATGACAATCACTAACTAATGGTTGGCAATGTAAAACAAGTGTCATGAATGTATATGAAAGCTGACACCAATTTTTTTAGGAAAACTAAATAAACAAATCACTGCAATGCTGATTTTCATTCCCATAATACAGTAACTACTCACACAAATAATTGTCCTGGTTATGAAGGAATAAATTGCCTGTGCAAATGGCAAATTAGATGTACAATTGTCCAGTGAGATGTTTTTGTGAACTGAAGCTTGGTACTTTGCCCAGGTCTGTCTCACTAGGGATGAGCTTTGACCAAGAAGAGAATCCCAATCCCAATCCCAATCCCAATCCCAATCCCAATCCCTATTCCAATCCCAATCCCAATCCCAATCCCAATCCCAATCCCAATCCCAATCCCAATCTCTCTCTCTCCTGCTTCCCTTCCCCAGAAGCAAGTGGCAAAGAGTACAAGAGAAGGAAAGCAAAAGGAGGCACCTGAGCAAGGAAAAGAGGGAAACAGATGAAAGACTTGACTAAAGGAAAGCACTGTGAGGAAATACTGGTGTGGCAAATTGAGGAAATCCTCCTTCTATAATTTCATCAGCCTAGATTCTGATACCCTCTTGGGAAATGACACCAAAGTTGCATTGTCCCTACTGTCTTCCTGCACAATCTGATTCACAGCTGGACCTTGAAAATTTCAACTCATTCCTATTTTTTGTATCTTTTCATTGTTGAGTTACCCAGTGGCTGTGCCCTGTGGGGCAGAAATCCTACCTTGGCATTTTCTGTTTGTGATATTCAGCATGATAAATCCTCAGTCTTACTGGGGCTGGGTGTAAGTGTAGCACAGATAACACAGTTACAGACACAACCCCTGCAGAAAGCACACTTGTACATAGATCTGAATAGCAACACATCCCCTATGGTCTTTAGATTGTATATTCCATATTTTCTGTACTGCAGAAAGGTTTTAATGAAGAAAACACATTCATGTTACTATTCTTGCAATATAGGCTATCATAGTAATAATTTCTCAGTTAAGGAATTCTCTAAATCTACTACAGACATTTGAAATGCAAACAACTTTTTTCAGGTATAGTTTGTTTGTTGAAGTCATGCATTTATGACATTGTGATAAATTGTGTGAAAATTAATAAGAAAATATTATGGCTTCACTAAAATTACAGGCAGAACTGTTACAACAGTGAAATCTCTTGCTTAATCTCACATGTCAGTAAAGGCAGTACAGAAGGACTCAAACTTAACCTTATTAAAAAAGTTAACCTTTTTCTTTTCAACTTTGCTCTAATGTAAAAGTTCTTCTCAAGTAAACTTTATGTAATTGTTTTCCATAATGAGTGTAAAATGATCTTTGGCATCCTCGGGAAGTTTCTTTTGCTGTTTTATAGGAACTGTTAGATATTCTTGCTGTCTGCTGGCTCTTCTGAGCTGACATTCTGCTTGTACTTACCTGAGATATTATGTAAGACCAAGAATTTCAGTTATTTTCTTGTCAGACAAGTGACTATGTGAGCTAAGGATGGCACTTGGTCAATAAATCTTTTCACTTCCTTTGCACTTCCTTTGATCTCCAAGGAGGATTTTGCCATCCTCTTCAAAGAAAATAATATCTGCTGATGTCCATCTTTTCTGATTCCCTCTTGATATCTCTCCTTCTTTGTGACCATCGCTGCGGCTTCCTGACTTCTTTCATTTTTTGGTAGCTAACTGAGATACACTTGAAGCATTTACTCTTCTTTCATGTCTCTGTTTTCTTGGCCCTGTTCTCATTTTACCAACATTTTAATTAAGCTTATTTTCTGTCTTTTTCTCCTAAAAGGGGAGATATTTTCTATTTTCTGGTTTTTTTTACCATTGTTTATACTGATCTCTTCATTTGATACTCTTTTCCTAAGTGATATTTTTTAGTAACTTAATGATTGTCTCGCATTTGCAAGTCTGTCTGTTTGTCATCTGCATATTTGTATATTCCCTATGGCACTTTTTCTTCAGGATGAACATTTGTTACACAGCAAGGACATCCTGTAACTACTACTTAGAAACTCTTTTCAAATAATGTAATCACCTTGCAGTTCTATTTTGAATTCCCATCCTAAAGGAAAAAAACATATATATCTAACTGCATTAGTGAGGTCAGGTGAATTACCCAGCAGCTCAAGAAGAGTTTGTGATTTCATCCCATTAGAAGGTGTTTTTTTTCTCTCTTCTTCCCAAGTTTTATAATCAGTAAATGAGAAAGATCACAACTGTTGTCTGCCCAGCCCTGGGGCAGTGTGAGACAAACAAAAAAAGATATTATTTTAGCAATTGCTTCCCATGTCAATGCACAGAAAGGAGTTTTCATTTAGTTTGTTGGAAAACAGCATCTTCCGCTGAGAGGAAACTAATGCAAGTAACAAATCTGTATTGGCACAGACTATGGAAGGAGTAGGATGTACCAGGAAACAATCACCTACTTATCAATGAAGTGGAAAAGCTCTAAACTTATTTTCTACTACTTTGAATTTATACCTCAAATTATGGCAATATTTGTTAAAATAAATATTAAAATAATTTTTTAAAATCATGTTAAGACAAACGAAACTAATTTGGCTGAGATTGCTTTCCCTGACCCATTATGAAATATTTCAAATTTGGTAAGTAGGCAAGAGAATGAAAATACATTGATTTTACAAGGGGGTATAATTTTTAAAATAATTTTTCATGGACATATTTTTTTGGCTAACTCCATTGATTATGGCCTACATCTTTCTCGAAGCTTCTTTGGGTGGATGAAAAGTTTTGTACTATGCAAATACAAGCTGTGATCAGCAGTTATCCAGTGTTCCTATTGGTTATTCACCAATGTGTTCTAATACAATTGCTATGAAATATGTGGCTTCTGCTGTAACTATCAAAAATTTCAGTCTCTGCTGTCAGTAGTGGACATGATTTGCAAAGTAAACTCCAGTGGCAGGTGGAATGCCACAGGTTTTGGGAGAGTTTCACCGCAATACATTATCAAATATATACCCCTGCCTCACATAAATGAATGGATAAAATTCCTTTAACTTCTATGATCAGGATTTTGGCCTGAAGCATATGGACTTGAATAGGAACTGAGGTCTTTGAAAACATGGCCTCTGTTTTAAGTAGGTTTGGGTCAGGGTCAAGGTGGGAGGGGCACCAGGTAAGTGACTGCATGAGTTTCAGGAGGGAAATGATGGATTTCCAGAGGACTTGGGGTGAACATGCTGTTTCATCCAAGCTGGGCACTCCAGGACTTAGAGTGGCATTTTCCTGCTACCCTGTCTTGAGGCTCTCGACTAGAACTCGTGTGTGGGACATGTGATAGGGTTGAGGTGAGATTTTTATAAGCCCAGCAGGCAGGTCACAGACAAGGTACACGTCTGTTTGCACCTTGTTCAAGGTACACACCCTTACATTATGAACCTCTTCCTTTTCAGCCATGACTCTGCTCTCCTTTTTGCATCTTCATATTTAAAGTTGCAATTAACTCTTTAACATTTTGGAACTGAAGATTAGCACACATTCCAGTCAAATAAAAAAGTAAGATGGCAACTGAGAGGTGTTTACAATGTGGAGCAGCAGGGTTGTGTAATAGTGTATAATTGCTGTGTGGTCTGCTAAGAAGTGCCAATCTGTGCAATCTGTAATGGCAAAAAGCCAGAAAAGAGGCCATAAAAACTGGCACCAAGTGAAGACAAGGTACTACAGTTTGAGTAGAGGTACTAGAGGTACTCTAGGTACTTAGAGTTAGTAGCCCATGACATGTAGAGGGGAAGGAAGATATGGGGGTTTAGTGCTTCTTCCTATGCAAAGCCTGACAAATCAAATTCTGACTGGCCTGTTACAAAACAGAATATTTGCATCTCATCAAGCCATAAGGATGGAACTGTTAAATCAACACATAGATTTTATCTGGGGAATCTATGGAAGAGCAAAGATAGGGAGGTGGTGAAGGAAAGAGAAGACCACAGAGGCTCACTTGGATGGATTTGTGCAATGTTCTCTTGAGACATGGTGATCTCCCTCCTCCAGTGCCCCCCCAGAAGTGAAGGGGGCATGGCTGTGGTGCAGGAAATCCACTGGCAGACAGTCCAGACACACATGAAGTGTGCAGAGAACCAGTTTGGTCTCTTGCCTCATGGGATTTGAAATGGAATTGGTGTTGTCTGTTTTCAAGATGCCTTCCTATTCCCAAGAGATTTCCTTATGGAGATTGTCAGGGAACTCACATAAGTGGCTTTTGTCTCACATGAGGATTTGAAAAGCAGAAGGCTCATGATTTTCAAATCATGCAACATAGCTTGATATCACTCATGAAGTGACACACAAGTCAGTGGGGGGAAAAAACACATATGATAACTGAAATATTTTCAGTATTTTGCTTCAGTGGAAAAATACAGTGACACTTTAAATCTACTGAAATAAAAGGCAGCTAATATTTTAATTTTGTATATTTAAATGTGTTTGTGGAAGCTGTAATTAACACACACCTTACTGTAATGATTCATACAGATGTTAAGTAGGATTATGAGACAAATAAAGGCATAAGCATTCTCTTAAATCATGCTATACTGATCAAACAGTTCTGTGCAACATCCCAGCTATTCACTTACAAGAAAAAACATGATTAGTGCACATTAGTGGTGTGGTAAAATGGAAATATTCGCCAAGTACTCATTACCCAGGCAAAGAGTACTAAGAAACAAAGCCAAGTTTACCATTACAACCAATTTACACTCATCTAAGAAGTTATTAAAAAATTAATATTAATTTCATCAAATAACTAATGTAAGCCAGTATTTGCCGATTCAACAAATTTCCAAACACTGCTTAATTTCAAGCATGTAAGTTAATAGTTTTCATCCTACGGTCCATAGATGCCTGGAAGACCCTGGCCAACAGAAATAAGGAAGAAAAGTATAAGCCTTTGAAATTCATTGTTCTGCTGGTAAATTTACAAAAACAGCATGTTAAAAAAAGACAGTTAATATAAACACTCTGCCTTCTTGTCCATCTGAAAGTTAAGCATGTGAGATTATGGAATTTCAAAACTGTAAGCAAACTGTACATTCATTCAACTTATCATTCAACTTATTAGATATACTAATTTACTGCTGTAATAGTTATTACAGTCACTCAAATATTGGCTGCATAAATCTCTTTATTTTTTATGTTATACAGAAGAAAACCAAGAAACACTGTGGAATGCAAATAAATTAAACAGTGAGTTGGAGATACACTATGGCTATTTGTCCCAAGTGATATCATGGCACAAAAGTTAATGCAAATTCATTTCTCAATTTTAAATCCTTAAAATGTACAGGTTGTCAACTACTTTCTCTAATACAAATCATTGTGCCTTGTGTCATTACAAATTTTTGTGTCCAACAAGCCCTTTGGTCAAAATAAAAACTGATGAACAGACTCAACAATTTATGTTGAGCTCTTTTATAGAGCCCCATGTGTGTGACAGCATTGATATGGCAGGTGTCTGTACCTTGCAAAGAGATAAAAAGAGCATTTTTGCAGTGGCACCATTGTGTATTTGTACCTGAGTGGAGAGGTACAGCAGGATTAGGAAATAAGGATGATGTGAAACACAAAAATTATGATCTAGTTGATTGAGTGTTAACCAGTGGTTGGAAGACCAGAGGTAAAAAATAAATTTAGATACAATTTTCTGCTGAAATTCTTTCCTGTTCTGCCACATCATTGCCCTGTGGCCTCCAGAGAGTCACACAGACCTAGAAAATCTGAAGATATTCAAGCTCCTACCTTCTCTTTGAAAACAATCAGGATATAAGTGCCTGAATACCTTGGTGGAAAAAGCCCTTAATCCTTGTGTTTGCTTCAACTCTCTAAGAGATAAATAGTGCCTCTCTGAGAATGTGATCATTTAGGTGTGAAGCTTTAAGATATTGTGGTAAAGAGGCCACAGAAGCAGCTGCTTTTCAGCAGGTAGAGCCTTCAAGGCAGCATAAAATTTTGGCTGTTGCAGTATTTGTTTATTCTCTGAAGCAGTTTTGATTTTTATTTTGCTTCTGTGAGCACTCTGTGGGGGCTATCATTGGTCTTGGTTATCACTACAGATTCTGCTTTTATTGTTGTGTTATGGAAAAACCTAGTACCTTAGCCTGAAACTGTTTGGAGTTCAGGATAGTAGAAGAAAAATGGGGTTTTAATCATCAAAACTATGTATCAGACAAACAGGATTTTTTTTCAACAGGAGTTTATTATAATTTTATTTTTTCTTTGCAGCAAAATTTTTCTTTGCAGCAAAACCTTTGTTTCTTGAAGCACTTTCCCAAAGCTAGGGCCAGAAAAGTCAATGTTCACATCTGTTTTCATTGTCCACATTTTCTGGCGCAGAGATTGATCTTGAATTTTATTTTTTCCCCAAGAGGAAGAACCCAACTGTACAAAATAGATTCAGATCTCTGCTGGGTACTTTCATAAAACTAATGGTAAGTTGCTGTGCTCCCAGCTGGGCATGTTAGCTTTCCATCTTGATTTTGGATAAATGCTATTCGAATAGAAGATATTTATTATTATGATCATTATATGCTGAGCTGAAAAATTAATGCAGAACTGGGTCTGTAGTCCCAACTAATAATTTTGCCAAAGGGAGAGGACAACTGGTCTGAAGAATCAGTAGAAAAACTCTGCCAAATATGGCCACGGGAGAAGTGCAAAGTAATGAAACTCTGAAGTAAAATGAAGCGCTTGGCAGCTTTTAGAACAGTTGAGAACATCCCTCTGCAGTATTCATAGTGCCTGCCTCATCAAAGTCTGTAATGATCAGCTTAGAGAATGGAATATCTGCTATGGAAATCTACAGGACCTTGCACAGTGGATGGAGAGGATTTGTCCTGATGCCTGGCAGATGGCCTGACCTGATCTCAATTAACTTTAAATACCCTTTGATGTTGAGCATGAACAACTGCCATGTTGTCTGCTCTGATGGAACAGGGATAAAACCTCTCCCAGGATTCATGGGGACCTGGGTCCGGCAGGCACCACGCCACTCATACCTTGACTTTAGGGGTTGATGCTCACACCATGAACACGTCCCCAGACATCACCTCGTGTGTGTGGACACCTTCCCCAGCTCCTGGCAGAAAGGGCTGTTTTTCCCTTGCTGCAAGTTGAGCCGTGGTGGGCTGTGCCTCTTACTTAAGCTCACAGCTGGTGTCTTTGAAAGAGCAGGAGTTGTAGCCCAACCCACATCTCCCACATTGTACCAGACTGGGTGTTCTTCACCTCATTCCTCCTTGCAGAGAGTGAAGAAGGTACATCCAGTGGCCCTCTGGCAGGAGAGGAGGGGATCATTTTGCAGACAGTAACACACTCTATAGTGACCCCAGGATGACACGGTGACATCCACAAAGTCCACTTTGGTCCCCTGCCCAAAACCATGCCACTGGGGAATTGTGAAGCTCAGAGTCATCTTGACTAGTTTCTATTCTGTATATATGTCACTGGGGTTTTGCCATACTGCCTGAGGCAAACTCCTGTCAAACTAAATTACATATGGTCACACAGGTGCAGATGATGAACTGCCTACAAGCTCATAATAGAGGTGTTAATATTGAGGTTGGTCTAGAAAAGCTCAGACCTGGACTGCTCAGCTTGAATTGTATCTTCAGTTAATTTAGAATTACGTGTAACTACCAATCCCTACTGAGTCAATGAAGTGTCTGCATCCAGAACAGGTAAATTAGGTTTTTGGCACAGGGAAATATTTTTTCAGGGCAGAGAGACAACTGATAAATAAATTTCAAGTTGTCTCAGAGACATGGAGACAGAGACTCTGTTCTGTAAAAGCAGCAAGGGACTGTGGTATGGTTCTAAAAGTCATATGGCATCACCTGAATTCAGAACCTCCTTTTGTTCCAAGACTTGGAAGTTCAGGCCAGACACTGTTAGAACTAGTCAATGATGGCATGGCAAACTGAGCTCTACCCACACACACAGTCCAGTGATCCTACAGACACAATTCTGGGATGCAGCACAAACGTCTGAGAGGTACTCAGCAACCTCAATCCTCTTAAAGCCCCTGGGAAGGGAGGATGCTCAGCATGTTCTCAACATGGACTCTAAAGTGCATTTCAGTTTTGTGCCTACCAGGCTCACAGGTTGGATATTTAAACTCTCAGAACTCAGTCAAACAAGCCCAGTTTACCTCACAGCCAGACTAAGTTCTAATTCCTCAGTTAAGATTATTTCCACATTAAAATGAAATGGATCCATTCCCTGTTGGCTGCTTAGCACTTGTAAGAACTAAGGTCAAAATATATTTTTATAGTTTGGAAACTGTACTTTTGTCATTCAGTCAATAGTGTTTGAAATATTAATGTTTGAATTTCACAACAATAATAATAGTATTGCTTTTGAATGAGAGCTCAGCATAGCAATTATCAGCTGAGACAAAATGAATGTTTAAAAAATTATCACTATCTGAACCTAAGCTTTTATACTGCAAGATGTTTTATAATCTAATCGAGAAGAAATCCTCATATTCTAATAAAATAAAGTAACTGGAGACAAAGTGAAAAAAATAGCAGCAACAACAATACTTCTTGTGATTAAATATTTCACATTTCAAGGATGCTTATCCACAAAACACTTAAATAGCTTATCTATTTGGCCAATTTCCCTTGGTTGTGAGGAATGGTTGTGAGGAATGGAATGCCTTAATCTGAGTGGACATTCTCACTGTACATCTACTTTAGAGTTTATGTCCAAGCTTTTTCAATTAGACTACCTCATGTCTGTGTAAATAAATCAGTCACAGTACACATTTTGGTGCACCATAGTCACTTGCAGGCTTGGGTTCTCTTTAGATCAAAGGGCCAACCACTCCACAGAAGAGATCAGCTGAATGGAGAGAGCAGAGTTATGGGAGAAGTTTCCTAATTGATGAGCATGAAAAGTGCTCTGAAGGTTGTCAATCGCATTGTGCTTCCTTTGATACAAAAGCATGTTTGCTTTTAGTCCCTTCAAGCCTTGCTAGTACTGGGCAGCAGGGATAATGTACAGCAGAGTTCTCAGCTGCTGTGCTGGAAACTCAAGAGATCTCTGCACTCCTCACAGTTAGTCCCTAGACTGGGACAAGAGGGTGGCCATCCTGAAAAATAAGCCAGAAATTAAGATGGCACCTGACTTTCCAGGAAAATGCTTCTGTGAGTGTCTCAGTATTTAATAAAGGGTGTTTGATGTGCTCAGCTGCACAAGCAGACACAAATACGACTTTTCTAGATTTGAATCTACCCTTACCAAAAATAAAATAACTTAATTGATGTCTGTGGCATTACACCTGGTTTCTAGAAATGCTGAATGGGGCTCTCTGTGCAGGTCCATCAAGTTCTCTTTACTACATATGTAATTATATTGATGTAATGTCTGTCTCTCCCTTTTATGATAAAGTAATACACAAACCCTTTCTAATTCCTTACATCTTTTATTGTTTTATTTTATAAATGTAAAGAAAAAGTGGTTCATAACAGTCTTTACAAACAAGCTGCATCTGTTTAATATTAAAGTGAAAAAAATCATAATAGAACCATTACTTTGGAATATCCAAATAACCTGAGGAAAAATAGCATCCATCTGGCCATTGGTATAACTGTTTTTTACATCAGTTGGATGTTTCTGGGATTGCAAGATTCAACACTTATCTTTAAGTAGAGTGAGTTTCTAAAGATGTAGCATCCAGAAACTTGTGAGTAATCTGTCTGCTTAGAAGTACAATATTGTGTTACCAGATCTGCTGAGCAAAAGCACAATAAAGTTAATCCTTTGGTTCTGGAAAAGCTGTAGGTATTGCAATGGCAGATGTGCTGAAACAGAAGTGTTTACGTTTGTTAGGGCATGTGAAGCAGCAACTCTGCCAGCTCATGAGTATTTGAATTTCCTGCAAACTTTTACCTAAGGGCTGTTGTGGGGAAGGAAAAGAGCTCAGAAGGAGTCTCTGCACCCTGTTGGCAGACTGGAAAACCTCTTTTGGTGAATTGGTTGGCATGCACTTGCATTTTCTCATTGAACTTATTCCCTGTGAATGGAGTCATTATGGCATTAAAGTCCTTTTGGTATATGGGGTACTGTATTACCAAGATCAATACTCTGTTATATTTAATATATTTTCCACCTCTTACTACACCATATGGAAAGAAATAAAAATGTTAGGTCAAGGATTTTGTACTGTGGAGGTGTGATATGACTCTGGTTTGGCCAGAGCTTTGAGATGGAGCTGCCTTCTAGACCTTTGCTAACAGTGAGCTCCCCAGAGAAGTTTGTCAGACTTTAAACTCACAAAGCCAGGTTGTGCAGAGCACAAACAAGAAGGGTAATCTTTTGATTAGAGGAAACACAAAGTAGCTGGGTAAGGACTAAAATCAAAATCAGTAATTTATAGCATTTTCCCTGCCTACAAAATCCTTGCTGGCAGGTCCTTGCTTCCATGCCTGGCAACAGTTGACGTGGGGACTTCAGATTGCAATTAATTCTGTCCAGACTAAAGAAAATCCTTCCTTCTGTCCCCTCTAATGCCTTGCTGGCTGCTGGCTGCCCTTTCCTACCATCATTGTGGGACTTGCTGACTTCCAGCTACGTGCTATATCCATCTTTCCCAAAAGAAGGCACAGATTCCCCCTTAACAAGGAGTTTTTGACTGGCCACTTTTCAGGGTCTAATTATGTTGCGTTATAAAAAAGATGGTGGTGAAGAAGGTCATAGTAGCACTTAAAAGATTTTGTGCTGGGGATTTCAAAACATTATGTTACTGTCTCTTCCCTTGGAAGCTTTTAGTTGAAATCTCACAGGCAATCAAAACACAAATGGAAATGGACTCCCAAAAGAGTGAAAAATTTTGACTTCACCAGCAAAGTGGCCATAAAGACCTGGGAATAGACCACAACTCCACTGGTTCCCTTTCTGTTTTCCATTCCATACCAACACAGTCAGACACGCTCAGTTTGCTCTTTGGATGATCTGAACCCACCTTTGTGGTCTTCTTACTAAAAATATCCTAGTTCTTCACGCAATGCATTGACAGTTCTGTTCTTCCAGAGAGAAAGTCATTATGAGGAATGTCAGCAAAGCAGAGGGAGTCCCAGAGGTCCAGTATAAAAAGGAAAGACCAGAAGCCCCTGAGCAGTATGTTGGACAGGGAATGGCAGTAGTTGGAACAAAAGGCAGAACAGCGTTCCTGACATAACAGTGGTATTTTTTCTGCTGTCACAGCTGAGCATCAGCATAGGGCTTTATCAAGAGCCAGAATACCACTGAACTAGCTCCTGTATAAATACAGATTAAGAGGCTAGTCATTGCCCTGGACCATTTACAAAGTATGTAAGAGAGGCACAAAGAAACAGTCAAACCTTAATGATGACATTAATAAACAATAATCATAGAAACATAACTTTAAAATTTTGGTCTGATTTTTTTTTTTTTTTTTTGCAGGTAGTTTGTCAGAAGTGTTTACATCAGCATTTTGAAGGAAGCTAATGAGATTACTTGAAGCCACCAGAGCTGCTCCAGGAGATGAAAGCTGGAAAAGAACTGAAAATCAAGCAAATAGGTGTGGGTAGGTGCTCACAGTATGGGTGGATGGTGAGAAGAAGCTAATGTCTAGGGGCTCAACATGATGCAGGAGGTCAACAAAAAGAATTTTTGTGTAAAGCCAAAATCTTGTATTGGCTGACAAAAAAAGGAAATAGAGTAGGACACCTAAGAAGGAAATCATAGCAAAAAATATCTCTTGCAGCAGCATTTTGGATGGATGGATGGATGGATGGATGGATGGATGGCAGGCAATAGATTAAATCTGCACTCATCAAAAACAGGAAATAAAGGGAATCTCAGCATCAGTACATAATATAATGAGTGCAGGAGCTTTAGCTTCATGTAATAGGAGAGAACTGTTAAAGTTTCAACAGAGCTGAAGCATGAAGACCTAGAGAAGCTTAGGTCAGAAATTATATCATAAATATGTGTGACAGGTAGGAAGAAGATTCTGTCAGGGTGGTTCAGCCTAATTCAGAAAAAACTTGTTGACACCATAACAAGTTCCCCAAATAGGCTTTGGGGCTCTTATTTGCCATGTGTAGTATTTACTGTGCTTGATGGTAGCAAGCTGTCCATTGCAAAATCTGAAGAAAAAAGGAGGTAATTTGGAATAGAATGTTTACTGTGATATTTCTGTGGAGGGCTACGTTTTGAGGTCAGGTGTAAAAGACATGAGCAAATAATCACAACAGAACTTATGGAACTTCTAGAGGAGAAAAAGCCAGATGAAGAAAGTCCTTCACAAAAGTTGAGGAAGATAAGCCATTAGGTTGCTCATGCTCAAGGATATCTGGCAAATTAGAAACAAAAATGATTAGATGTTGGTTCTTACATCAACAAGAACCTGCAAGAGATTTTGCCGGAGCAACTTTGGTGGAACATTAAAGAAGTCAGATTCCAAAGGGCTTGAAATAAAAGTAAAATAGAAGGCTAATATAAACTCCAGGCAATGATTTAGATTTTGTGTTCACTATTTGCATAGGAGTGGAAGGAATCTTGTAGATTACCAAGTCCAATCCTCTGCTGCTATAAGCAACTGTCTCTCATAGTCTACACATTTACCAAGCTTCACAAAACAATTCTATTTCCTTTCTTCCTAGTTTTAGTGAAAAGGTGATACAGAAATTCAGTCTTTTGATAATCAGAAACTTTAATTTATGGGTTGAATTTATTAATTGCTCATTAGTAATCATTTGTTCTTGTGTCTCATTGTCCATTTGCTTAAGTATCTTTTCTCTCGCTTTAGTGCCTAACCTGAATGTATTTATAGAGAGCAATTATATTCACTCTCAGCATGAATGAGCTTAGAGATGAAAGGGAGAAGGAAGCAAACATGTTGCTTCAGCCTGGACCAGCTGGAATCTCTTTGTTCAGATTCATGTAAAATGTTTTGCAGCAGCTGAATCTGGAAGCAGTATTTGTGCAGCTCATAGAAATATGATACAGATCTCACCACCTCACATCCAGATGAGATGGGAATGGAAATAGCAAGCAAGGATATTGTTTGAATATCCATGGGTGCTGTGGACCTGGGAACACCAAAACTACAGTCCAGCTTAGCTGGAGAAAAAACATCTGCTTTTGGCTGATGTAAACACCCATGGTAAGCAATTGTAAGCATTTCCCATTATCTCTTGTATTTTTCTAGTGTTGGGAGTTAGGTGTCTGTCTGTAATGGGTTATCACCACCTGTGTGGCTAATTTTGAAGAGATGTTGTCTGCTGTAGACTCTGGAGTCAGTTCAGTCACTCTGGAGTCTGTTCTTTCCTAGCATTGCTGTAAGGCTGTGTCCCAGAGATCTTCACACTCAGCATAATTAGAGAAGAGCAGGGGTTGACCATCTTTCAGACTGTGTGTTACAAATTTCTAACACAAAATAGATTGAATAATTCAGTCACAACATTCTCCACCATAGCATGTGCTCAGATAAGTGTCTTAAAAGAGGACTCCTTAAGGGAAAGGCAATTGCATTACACTATTCTTTTGCTTGGTGGTATCTCATTGCCAGGACCAGTAAGCACAGCTGAACATCTGTACTAAGAGATGTCACTTTAAATGTGTGATTGTACCTCATCCCTTTGGCTGTAAATCTTAACTGCCTGAGAGCAGTTTGTTGGGAATTGGTTTTTTAAACACATTTTATATAGGAAAGGCTTTTAGATCTGAAATTGTTCCTCCTATACAAGTGCCATCATTCATGTTGAAAAGAATGGGTTTTTTTCCAGTCAAAATTTTCTTGTGGTTCCATCAACTGCAAAAGCAATGGAAAGTTAAGGGCCTTTAATTCTGTTGAAGATGCATCATGTATAGTAAAATGAAGAAATAGAATGAGATGATGACCACTGTACCTGCTGTTGATTAGTGACTCTGTGGAATAATGCATCTCATCAGCTCTTTTCTTCTGGAAAGTGGGGTTTTATCTTGGCTTAAAGCTAAACCCTGCTCTCTCCTTGTAACTGACCCTTGTGCATCTTCATGTAAGGGCAGAATTTGTACAAATTTGAGCTCTTCTCACACTTCAGTACAAACCATTCTGCCTTTCCTGAGGGAGACAGATATACAAGAGTAGTGCAGGTCAGGGTTGTGGTGAGCTACATAAGGAAGCTTGTGCAATACCTGATTTAAGTGTAAGATTCTCACAGGTTTTTCAGAGAGGAAGAAAAATGGTGTGGTTGACCGTGGTCTTTTTCAAAGGAGCTCTGCATTAAGATTCTGGAGACAGGTTTGAGCTCACCTGGTCCTTTGCCCTGCGCTTGCCTGATCAGGGAGGGAAGGCCCTATGGCCATGGAGGAAAGGATGTCGCAGTAAATAATCAGAAAATCAATTTTGGCAGCCTACTCAGTGAAAAGGAATGAAAAAGCGGAGGTGGCAGGAGGGGTTTTTAAGGCTTTCAAGAAGGGTGGTGGTTTGCTTCAGCAGCAAAACACACAACTGAAACAAGGACAAAACGCAGTGTGGAAAAAGCCTGTTGGATACTTGTCTTAGCACAACTACTTCTTCATCAAGAAAACAGCTTAAACACAATGAGTTGTGCAATAAAACACCAGTTTGCTGGCAGCGCCCTCACCTGCCTCCTCAAAGTATCTGACACACTGGTCTGGGTGTAGATTTAAAAAAAGCAACAGTCAGCAGACTGAAATCGGAAAAATGTGGTGACCAGGCACAGAAGGATGTACTCATGTGCTTTAGAAGCATGGAGTACAGGAAAGGGGCCTGTATCTCCCACAGGGAGAAAGAATTGGATCATAAAAGCGTTTTCCTGAGTCAGATTTGACCTGCAGACCACTAGCTGGACCCAACAGCTAAATAAATACCGCTGTAGGAAAATTTTAAATTCAGAGGCATTTTAAAATGAAAATATAGAATTTTTCTCTTCAGGTTATGTCAGGGTGTTTAGGAAGGACCAAAGCAGCAAAAAATATCAAATCTGAGTATCTTTTTACCAAAAGAAAGGTTTAAAAAAAAAATTGAAAAACTCTTACTTGAACTGTGGGAACCAGTAAAAACATCAATTCCTGTGAAGACCTTTTTTTTCAACAAAAAAAAAACCTGTCTGCTGTGAGAAGACTCACCGGGTTGATTCTCTCGTTATAAAAATATTTCAACATACCCAAGAAAAAATATGCCTAACATACCCAAGAAAAGACCCAATCTCTCAAGAGCTCCAAATCCAGACAGGAAGAAGGTAAAGCCACCCTGAGGAGCCTGGGCACTTCTCTAATGTCAGTGACTGACTGAAGAACGTCCCCAACCTTACAGTGATGATCAGCAGTGGCAAACTCTCCAGCTGGTGTGAAACTTCATCTCCTTGAGACCTGCCATAGCTTGGACAGTTCTATCTGGGTGCTGGCACTGAGAAGCCATGGTCCAGATCGGGGACTGTTGTGCTAGACACTGTATAAAGATATCACAAAAAGGCATGTGGCTGCAATGCCACACAGTTGTGGGATTTCTTTTTGTTTTAATTGGAAAAAAAAGTCAACCCTGCAGTTATCTGATGCTCTAGGTCTATGTACAGAGCACATTTAAAAATACAATAGGCATTCAAATGGGAACATTATTAATTAAAAGCCTCTTCGTACTGTACAAATGAAACATTCTTCTCTCTACCTACTCAAGTTATTCATTCAGAAAAATCCTGGGAAAATAGTTAGGCTTTGCAATGTGCCCCATAGGTCAATGTATTCAGACTCCCAACAGACCAAGTGGAAGGAGCAAGTTCCAGAGCAGCAAAATCTTCACTGCAAACTCCCTCTCAAATGGAGCACATGCAGAAATGTGCACGCTCACAGGAAAATGGCTCTAGTTCTTCACCCAGCTCCAATTTTAAATGAGTCCTTTAATATATGTATGTCCAAGCAAGGAAGAGATGCTGACCTATGCTCCTGCCTGGAGCACTGCAGTGAGAAGGACTTTGAAGCCCTGTTGGGTTTCAGACTCACAGCTTGCCATCCTTGGTTTTTTTTTCCTACTGTATATGTCCTAAAGGGATCAATTTATACTATCTATTTATATTTATACCACAACAAACCCTTTTCTCTACGTCCAGCAAACCATGTCCCCTTTATTTAATAATAGAGGTGTCCTTGAGAGCCAAACTGTCCCTGGGCAATTCAGTGACAGGATGTTCCAGAGTATATCCGTAAGTGCTGGTCTCACAACTGTTTACTTTTATTAAAGTCCCATATCAAAAGTCCTTTTTTAGTATAAGGATGGGTCAAAGTCTGTCTGCTGAAGCCAGAGCCAAATTTTCCTCATGCTTTAAAGTTTGGTGTTGTATTTCAGATCCATCCCCTAAATCAGACTGGCTTTCAGTGTTCAGATCAGAACAATCCCTATCTTATTTGCTTGCTGGCTGCAAAACAGTAGGAAGATTGTCAACACCCTGTCCAGGCTCTAATTAAAAATCCAAATTCAAATTTAATATTTCAAACATTATTTAAAATATATTAAGATAGTCAGTCTATTGCTGTTGCTCATTACTCTGTTGAAACCTAATATTAGTAACAGCATGTACAGAGGACCTGGAGCATGAATTAATAATGAGGTGCTTGTGCTGGAAAACATGCGAGAGCCTGGTTCTCCGAGCTGGCAGGGACTGCTTTGCTCTTCTCTGCACACTGATCAAGTCTTCTGCTCACCAAAATCATTGAGAAGGAAAGTATTTCTGATTACTTTGCTTCCTCTGATGGCCATTCCCCAAAAGCATTTCCCAATGATGACAGGCCATCAGAAATGAAGGGGGCCACACTGGGGCAAACCCTTTAGCCCAAAGGCACTGTGCTATGGATCAAAAAGCAGTGCTGGTACTCAAGTATCACCCTCCAGTGGGGGAGGACCCCCGTGCCCTCAGCCTGCCCTCCCCTGGTTCATGAAGTCTCTTCTCGAGGCTTTTGAGGTGAGGTTTAATCAGCTCTCTCCCTCTGTCTCCTTGGCCTAACAGAAAATAAATCTGGATGAGAACAGAGAGAAAGAGCATGTGGCTTGCTAGAGCTCTTGGCCCAGAGTGAAGGTATTGGAGGCGTTTGCAGGTTTTCAGTAGATAAGAGCAAGGACTTAGCAGGTCAGTGAACTCTTCAGGTGATGCCAGAATCAGGAAAGATGTGCAGGCTAGAAAATACCTGCACCACTTGTAGTATGCAATACATATACATTTATATATATACGTATGTGTCTAAAATATGTGCATATAAAAAGTATTCTAGTCATGTAAGCTGCATTTTAGCCACACAGTGATGTAATATAGAGATTAGGTGTATTTATTTGTACATACATTCCCTTCTTATGTATGCTTTACAGGAAACTGGCTATCACCTGTCTTCCCAGTGCCCTGTGCTGGACTCCTCTGCCCATGTTCTTCTCTGCTGAGGTGAGCCCAGAGTCCTTTGTGCTTCCTCTGTACATGGACAAACTTTCTACAAACCTTCAGATTTGTAGAAAACAAACAACCATTGCTGAAGGTGTTTGTGCTCTGAATTTCAGCTGCACCTTGGTCTTATAAAGCCTTTTCTTTTAAGATTAATATATTGTTAACCACAGTGCAGCACTCAGTTCTGTACCTAATGCCTTGTTCTCACCCTGTAAATTAAAAGGTGAGAAGAAGAAGGAAATTTGCCAGAGTGAATGAGAGAAATTATTACATAATTTTGTGTAATTTTTGATGCAGGAAACAATTTTCTCAGCACACCTGTTGAGGGGAGAAACAAGGCTCCTTCAACCATCAATCTGTGGGACCTCAGAGCTCAGCTTGAAAGCAAAGGCGAAACGAAATACGAAAATTGCAGTGCAGCAGAAGAGGAGTCAGCTATCTGCGGGCCTCTGCTGAAATCCCATCTTTCGGGTAGGGTTTCTTGTGCATTTTCGTGTTTTGGTCACCTGACAGGAGCTCTCTGGCCTAATTGGTTTCCTAGTTAACAGACTAAGTAATGATGTAACCAGAGTGTGTGGGAACCAGACCTGTGTGACAGATACAAATTTTCCCAGCCACACTAATTTTGCCTGCTTACCTGGTTCTGCTGCTGGTTATCTGGAAACTTGAACTACTTAAAGGATATAATGAGCCCAGCAAAGGTTGAGACACAGTTTAGTCATGTAACATAAAATTATCTCCTGCTGCAAAATCTATTAACTTGTGAAGTCCAATTATTTTTGTTACTAAACAACACTGTGTTTTAAGAGATATGGCTGTGTCTACAGCTTTTATTTACTTTTTCTGTGGTTGGATGAAGTGAAAATTAGTTCCCTTTAGCCTAAAGGAGCAGATCAGCTCTGTTCAATTACAAGCCTGTCTCAATAACCACTTTCTACTCTTGACTGTCTGCTGTCCCCAGGCACACTCCCACAGTGTTGCTCGTTTGTGCTGGTGATTTTTGTAGCTGAACATTGTTGTTATTGCCTCCATGACAATACAAAGGTTTCAGAAAGGCTCCAGCTAAGATCAAGGTCTTGCTGAACTGGGCACTATGTAAACATATAATGAGAAAGTCCTCTCAATTCAAAGTGGTTGCATCCCAAATATGACTGACAGAGATGGTGGTGGTTGATACGAAAGTTTTGCAGCCTCAGAGCTGAGCCTCTGAAACAGTAATTGAAAAAAAAATCATCAGTAGAAACAGCCTCATGTAAAATAATCAAATTGGGAAAGGAAGGTGAGAGAGAAAGGGAATGTCTGGCACAGAAGAGGCCTGACCAGCTTCCCTTTCCATGTGGCAAAGAATGAAGGTCTCTAGATATGTCTCTGCTGTAACATAAAATCCCAATAAGCACATATAGCTCTTATTGGGCAAAGGAGCAGCTTGAGCTGGGAATCTGCCTGGCACTTGTCATTTCTGTGGTCCACAGGCTGTTCCCTTGCAGGTCTCTCTGCACAGCAATTAAATATTTTCTTACAAGCTGAGGCACCCAGGCTGCTGCTGGATGGGCTACACAGCCTGGGGCAAACTTTGCCATGACCCTAGTGGTTATTGTTCTGCAGCAAAGTGCAGCTAGTATGGCTGTGTCTGATATTTTTTAGCAGAGAGGAAAAATGTTTTGTGTTTGTTAGTGTGCATCTGGCTGCTCTTTCACTTTGCACTCACATACACATTTGATAAATGGAAGTATCTGAGAGCAGAAGCAAGACAGTGGACTTAAAAGGTGATGTGAAACTGGCTTATGTTTTCCTTGAAAATAGGACTCTTAAATGTGATGACAGAAATCATGAAAGTAGCAGGGCTTTGCATACATTGATGTGGTTAATCCAGCCAGTAAAAGTAATGTTAAAAAAAGGACACCCCACAGCATTTCAGTATCCTTCCATCCGAAGTTTATATGATGCCTAACACGTATGCAATGGATCTGAGGCCTGACATTTATTTAAACTCTTTGGGAGCAATATCAAACATTAATGGGGATTAGTGTTAGAACTGGTGTAAACATAGCAAACAATCTGCTGTAAGTGTATGCTCACATTTCCATATGTTATGTGGGTAAGCAGAGCCACGGCAGAGGAGAGAAACCTGGAGATGCAGTTCTCAGCTAACTGCCTCTAGGATCAGTAGAGGCAGTCACTAGCAGGGCACAGCTATCTCCTGATATCACTATCTACACACTCATAAAATGTCTGGAGCTGCAGTTTAGTTTTGCAAAAGGTAAGAAAGATTTAAAGAGATGCAATTCCATTGTGCAAAACCACTAAAAAACAGATTAAAATGATTTAGTACTTCCAGGTGCACTGTAATTCTTGGCAGGAAAAGCTAATTCCAGGTGTCTAACTTAAAAAAAAATTTAAAAAAAAAATCCAACCCTCTTGTCAAACCTGGATAAAAACATCAAGTTAGAAAAACAGAAGCTAAACTAGGAACAAAGTCCAAAGTACAACTGCAGAAAGAGCCTCTCCATTGAAGAAATTATTGCATATAAGTGAATCTCCCTATTACTTGAGTAAACATAGCTTGATTCTGGGCAATATTTCAAAAGAGATAAAGCTTTGGCATGCATGAGCACATAGAAGGATGACATGTTCACAGTGGGAGGTATGAGGTGGGTTTTCCAGTAGTGCCAAAATTTATCTCACACATACATGCTTAGGGCCAGATCCAAAGCTGCTGAAGTAAGGAGCAAATCTTTCCACTCTCTTCAACTGGTTTTGTATTCTACACTCACTCTCACTAGAAGAAAGGGGAGGAGGAAATACATTTGTTTCCTTATTTTCAGCCAATTGTTTACACATTTTCCCTTCTCCTTTTAAGCCTGGGGAACTCTGGTCATTAACTTCCTCAGGAGCAGGTCCTTAATCAATAGATGAAAATATAAACTGTACCACAAGATGGAAAATACTATCATACCAGCTAAAGTTATTTGCTTCAGCAACACATGTGGTAAGGGATATTATTATTCCATAATAGAACACACATTGATTCATTTGTCACTTTTTTTTTTAAGAGTTTTTATTTATATGATGTGTTTATGGACAAATATGCATTGAATGCTTTTTAAGTCCTGTTATGGTTTGGTTTTATTTCCACATGTTCAGATGAAATGACCATTACTGGGCCTAGAAACCTGCTACACTAATGGAAGTTCTTAGAGTCGGTGCCAGTTTTATATCCTGCAGGGGTAGTTGCCACTATATTAATATCCTGCAGGTCAAATTATTTAAAAAAAAACCTCAACATATTTTGCAGGCTCTATGCAATTCAATATAGAGTCACCCTTAGTATGTACCAGTTTGCATCTGAATTAAGAGCCAGGGATCAGACCTCCAAGTAGCAGATCAGACCTCCAAGTAAGTAGGTTTTGCCAAAATCCACAGCCTCACAGAAGGAAAATGGACATGGCAACCTTGTCTCCCCAAGGTCTGTGTGAAAATTCTTTAAGAATCATCATTCTCTCTCTGAAAGAGTAAGAATGGTAGGGAAAACTGAGCTCTCTGCTGCTATGATCAGGAGCCAGGTGCTTGCTGCTGCATTCAGCTGCTTTTGCCCTTGTGCATAAACGATTTTTCCCGTGCTGCAACCTCAATTTAACAGAAAGGGGGTAGAGAAACCCAATCCTTTTGCAGTCACTCCCTGACTTTCAGCGCTGCTGTCAGCCGTGGGAGCCCAGGCAGGGTCGTGCCCGTGCTGGCAGGCTGGCATTTCCGTGAGGTGAGAATGACACACAGGAATGATGGAAACCTTTCCGCCTTTGCCTTGGCACTGCTGGGCTGGGTGGCCCTTTCTTGTGGCAGAGAAGCAACAAGGTGTGACTGTGCACAGGGCCAGGCAATTAACAGCCCAGCTGTGATTGCACAGGGCTTTCTGGGGCCTCTCCTGTTCCCACACAGAACTATGTGCACGGAGGAGAGGGGAGGGCAATTTTCATTTCATTTCTCCTCTCGCTGCTGAGATTGCACTAAGTCAGTACAGAGATCCTTATCTCAAAGCAGAAGGGAAAATGAAATGTCCAGTTTTGTCACTATCTGAGTGCTCTGTTATCAGTGCTTCTGATATCTAGCTGAGAAGACCCTGATTTTATTGCCATGGCATTGCTGTCAATTAGAAGTGTTGGTTCTGTGCAGACTCCAGCATTAGGGCAGACAGGGTCTAAAGTGGAGTTAAAGGTGTATCAAACCTAGCATGAAACTGCTTTGGGTTTGTGACATTGAGATAAACCTGTTTTCCATTGAAAAACACTGAGGAGAGGTATAATTCTTAACCAGCATTACAGACTCCCCAGACTATTAAGGCTGCATAAATATTAAAGCCTTGTTATTTACATTAGAACCATTATCTTTATAGATATCGGTGCTTGTTAAATGACTCATAATGCATAATTCATTCAACCAATCCTGCCCTTTTCTCTGTTTATTATTCATCTGCAAATAGACTTTGATTTTTTACAAATTTGTTCATTATTCATATTATTCCAGACTCTCTGCACATATTTTAGTGGTCTTCTTTGCTCAACACCTATTGTCTCCTACCCTATTTTTATCAATTTGCTTTTGTTGTTTCTTGCAGAATGTAATTGAACATTTAATAACAGACCTGAAACTCCCCCTGACTTTAATGAAGATTTACAGGAGAGCTCTGGGGATTCATGATGATGCTTCTGCCTCTACCACACAGCCCCTGACAGGACATGGTGTGCAGTCATTCATACAGCAGGCTCTGCCTTTTATTCCCACTTGTTGGAAACACAGTAATCCATAGAGTTCTGCAGCACGTGGCCAGGTTCTAAAGTCTGGGAAATGAACTTGTGTGTTTATGTACAAAGCAAGTGTAGCGAGGCAGATTTCCCTGCACCACAGCACAGTGTGGTTCAAGGACAGAGCACCAAAATAGGATTTCAGATATCTGGTTCAGGTCTCCAGCCAACCCTTTACATGCAGAGCTGCCTCTCCATGTGCCTCAGGTTCCTCTTCTGCAGATTGGTATCAATGTTGCTTGAGGAAGATCTTGCTCTGCAGAGGCCAGAAGCAGTAAAAAATGCTCTTGGCATCTAACTTTAGGCACAGTTATTAACTTGCTTCCCCTGAGCTTCCTGAAAAGAGTTGTGAGAAGTTTCTCCACTGATTTCTACTCTTGGGGCTGCTGTTCAGAAACATCTCCAAGCTGATCCATCACTTCCTCTTGGAGGATCTGGATAAACTCACCATTTCATAGCTTGGGTGAAGTGCCTGAAGAGATACTGCCAGGCTTCTAGAAACAGAAAGTAGTTCAGGAAAAAAAGAATAATGTGTTTGTCTCTGATCCAAATACTTTGATCTGTAAGATAAGAATAGTTAACAAATAACAAAAAGTTCCCTTTGTTTTCGATTCAGCTTGTCACTATTCATCATTAGTTTATTTTGGATGCACTTCTAAGAGGTTGCTACCTGCACTATGAGGAAAAAGAAATCAACACCATGCAGTAAAAAAATTGAATTTGATAGTAAGGAACTAATTTGCTTTCTGAGTCTACAAATAAATTTTTTAACAATCACAATAATTAAAATTGTTTAAAGTGATTGAAGAAAAAAAAAATCCTAAATATTTCTAGAAAAAAACACAAAAGTATACACTTTGACGTTTTTATGATTTCAGAGTGAAGTTTCAGTTTAAACAAAATGAAGCCATTTTTGTTTAAGTTTAGTTTGAAATACAGTTTTCAGTTTAGTTAGCAAAAAAGACTTTCAAGATTTTTCTGATGATTGCTGTCTCTATTACAGACTGGTCCCAATATCTTTTATTTTACTGGAAGAAAATGAAGATAAATTATACTTAGAAATACTGAACGCTTGGAAATGAAAGAAAAAAAAAAGAACATTAAATTGGATTTAGAATTTTCTCATTTCTTCTAGTTTTTCAGCTAGAAAAATATGACACATGGCCCTGAATAAAATTTTCCTCTTAATTTCTAGTATTTATTCTCTTAAACATTTAAAATGGGTTTTTTGTCCACATGTGTTCTTCATGTTCTCCATTTTCTTTTCTGTTTTTTTTTTTCTCCCATGCAATGTCCTTGCCTCTTGGACTGATTTGTTTTGGAGATAAAGTTTAGACTTCTGGAGATCAGAACCCAAACTCCACCCAAGCACTGGAGGAGCAGCAGCACTTTAGTGCATTGCAGTGCCTGGCCTCACAGTTCTGGTCTGATTTTAGACCACCCAAGATCTCAGTCCACCACATTCAGCAGAAATTCTATGATTTTCTTCATACCTATCTCAAATTCAACTGATAATGAGTTATGAAAGGAACCAGAGTCCATGGACTGTAACAACCTCCAATACTGGTCTCCTGATGAGCAGTGGAAGCATGAAAAGTGAAAAACTACAGTACTGCTCATTTCCACCAGTCCTCATGTATCTTCCTGCTTTCTTCTCTCCTCATACCATGACTCATCCAACATTTGATGCCTGGGGACTCCCTGTGTAATTTTGTTTCCCAGTCACTTTTGTCCCTTCCTCATGCAACGCATTCACATAAGCCCTGAGAGAACCCAGCAGCCCTGGCTAAAATGGCTCAGCTTCCTTCCCAGGGTGTCAGAGAGCCAGGAAGAAAGGTTTGTTCAAGGTCTTGGCTCCCTCTCCTGGCTGGCTTTGCAGCAATATTGAATGAGATTTTAGCCCTTCGAAAAATTTGTGTTTGCTTACTGCCAATGAACACTTGAAGCAGGAGAGAGGAGCACTCTTGTGATGAGATTCTGGTTTAAAAAAAAATAAAATTAGAAAGCTGGAAGCTAATCTCAATAAAAATATGTTAAGTAAAATCATCATGTTTTTTATATAGACTATTTGAAAATGTTTTATTCCTGCCAAGATTTCTTGAATACTACATATATAAGAAAAATATTTTTTTTTAATTTTTCTTTGTTTTTCTGGATTACCTGTATTTTTCCCTTCTGACCTGCAGGCTCTAGACTTCTACTTAATAAATGTCCCAATACAAGATGTGTGTTATCCTTAAACAGTGGTAGCATTCCCCCTACCTGCTAATTGCTTTATTTGTCCTTACTGCTTCCGTTCCCTCATCAACAAAGGCTTTAGCATAAAGGGCAATGAGGTAGAACATGACAAGGAGAGTGGGAGCCAGAAGAGTGAATACTTCAGTAATTACACAGTAGCCTGGAGTAGCTCTTCTCAAATCAATTATGTAGCATGGATTGCCCAAAAATCTGAGGACAGAGCCCTTGTTTTAATTTGCCTATGGAGCTATGTGCTCCAGTAATGGGCAAAATTCTTCCCTTGTTACCAGTTGCCTTTTATAGGAATCTACATAATTCCTTCCTTATTTATTTTTCTTTAATTACTTTATTAATAGTACATTGTATTTAGCTCAGCTACAAACTAATCATTGCAAATTGCTTCACAAACATTACCAAATGGATTTTTACCTTGTCGTGTTGAAAAGGTAGAGCCACGTCCATTTTTCAACAGGGAAAACTGAGAAATAAGATTGTAATGGAAAGTGATTAGAAAAAGCAAATGGAAAATCATCCATAACATCCTGACAAACTGTAGTTGCAAAGTAAATTGTCAGATAACTCAAGAGTGTAACTCAGCAATCAGAACATTTATCCCAAAAACTATGCTTGCTGCAAAGCCCTCAGATTTGTCCTTCTTGGGACTTTATAGCAGGCATAAACCAAGATGGTATAAAAGCAAAGTATTGCCAGTGCCAAGAAGATTTCAGTAGTTTTGTAGACTTATTTTTGCTGTTACGGAAGAGTTTACTAAACAGAATACTGCACGTCACAGGAGCAGTCTGGGATTAAGAAGAATGAGCATCTTCACTGTCAGCTGATTTCACAGCTCCGTGCAGGTCTCATCTTCCAAAGGCTCCAGCTCATTGTTACAGAAGTCAATGTGAAAATACTTCCTTGGTATCAGTGACTGGGATTGGGCCCACATGATGGTCACTGCTTCCATGTGTTTCTCATTTCTTCCTTCCCTGTGGGATGCAGAACAGAAGCTGCGTCCAAATGTCTGTGAAAGTTTGCATCTAGGCAAAACTCTGCTTTGGATCCCTACTCCCTTCAAAAATGAACTCCCAGGATATAATGAGCAGTCAGGGTCCTGGTTGTTTTATTTAAGCAATGGCTTCAGCAAAACCGTAGCTTAGGGAAGGAAATATTTTTGATGATACATTTAAAAGGCATTACAGCCACTGTCTGAAAGGAGAAGCTTCCAGGAGGCAGAAGGGAGGCCAGTGAATAACTGGCCCTTCAATAACAGGGGTGTGTATGCAATAACAGAGGTGAAGGCCTGAAGTGAAATTTTTGGCAAAATTTTGGTTAATTAAAACACTGAAAAAAAAATTCGTATTTCACTGTTTCAAGCTTCCTAGACATGTTTAATTAACTGCAAGTAAATTTAGATTGAAAACGTTTTCAGACTCTTAGCTAGAAAAGAGATGAACTCAATTCCCATTCATGAAAAGTTTGTGATCATGTGTATTTGTCAGTGGAAATGGTTTAGCTGGAAAAAAATGTGTCTGGCTCTAGTTGTAACCTTATCTGCATAACCTGTAATAGAATAACTATAGCTATAGAAAGACTTTTGTTCTTTTTGGCATAGCTGATCAATTAGATGTGTAGGATGGAGTTACAAAAGCTCTTACAGTTTGCAGGAGTTGCTTTGCTTTTCATGGCTGTGCGAACAGCACGGTGCTAGAAATGATGTTACAAGGAGTGAACAATATTTTGAAAACCCAGTTATTCTTTGTGTCATGTAGCTAAAGCCCTCAATTGCCACTGGTTTCCCATAGGATTTTGATGCCACAGAAATGTACATGAAGGGTCAATCCTTGCTTCAGTCTGTCTTGATGGCGGAAAATAAAGGCAATGATGTTATGACTGCCCACAGGGAGGCAAGGGTCAAGTTAATTTTTCTTCTGGTTTGGTTTGGGTGGGTTTTATTTTCAATCAGCTTTTAAAATTAATTTTTATTTTTGATGCAGTCACCATCACTATATCATCTTTTCATTAGCAACCCTCATTGGCCATAAGTAACTTCCCAAAATCTCTGAGGAGGTCTCTGGGAGAGCTGGAAACTGAACTTTTCATATCTGTAATGACAGTCAATTCACACTTCTAGATAGGGAATAGATGTAAACCTTCATTCAAAATCCATGTCAGGTTCAAAAACACCTTTTAAAAGACAGCTGACCTACTGCAGGATTACAGTTTCAGGTGAAGCAAGCCAGAGCCAGAGCAGGTCCTTACTGAATAACCTGCTGTGTGCAAGGTGAAAGCAGCACAATTTCAAGGCTGCATCCACTTAGAAAGTCCAAGGATCCATGGAGAGCAACTAATCGACAGGGAATGAACCAGTACATCTTGCAAGATTTTTCTCTAGTCAAGTTGGGTGCCGGTAAAATTGTCTCAAGACGCAAGAATGAAAAGTTTAGTAATTTATTTATGCAGAGAAGTCCAGTAGTTGAAGTGCAGCCTTGTCAGTGCAGCGTCACCTCCTGTGCCCGAGCATCCAGACATGTCAAAGGCAGCACCTTTTCTTTTCTAGAACACATTTAAGTTTACTGGAAAAATCCAAATGCATTATCATCCTGATATTAATTTGCCATGTTAGTCACTGCTGTAATGCCCAGACGGTCAAGAGAGCAGGGAATAGCTGTCATTTGGAAGGAGACAGCATTACACAGATGGAAATCACCCCTTTAAGGATTTATAGGAAAACAATTGGTGCAGTATGGTGTCCAGCTACCTCCCCAAGTACTGCTAATGCATTTGTGAAGGCATTAACACATTAAAGTTTGAGCTTGGCTCCCCCTTATCTTAGAACAGCCACCAAATTGCATTCTTGCAGTATTAACTTTCTGTCACTTCCAGCTCAAGATGTGACCTAGAGTAAAAAGCTTCCTATCACCCCATCAGCTGCCTTAACTACTCTCTTTCAAGGCATGTTAATTTTGTGTCTTCATTTCACAGTGCACAACTAGAAAAAAATTAGAGACTTTTAGTAATATTCTTCCAATTAAAATAAAACATTTGCATTGTCAAAGCTAATAAAGCTGACTTCTGAAGTTTCTGTAAACGCCAGAAGCACTCAGCCTTACCACACAGGCTGCAGGTAGGTGCAGTAAAAGTGTTTTCTCACTCCTATATCACTACATTTGCCAGCAGTTCTCTATTCCTTTAAACATGTGGCTCTTTTTTGTAGCCATGTGCCGCATGCACACTGATATAACATCCCCCATCCTTTAAAGGCTCCCTCCCACCAAAACCAAGATCGATTTCTAGAACTTACAAACTTTTGCCATCCCCCAGCCTGTCCTAGGAGACGGGAGCTGTGTGAGGATGATCAGAGGCTCGGGCAGCACCTGGCAGCTCTGCCTGCACCAGGACACAGCTGGACAGGGAGAAGTCCCCCTCCTGCTCTCCCAGGCAGAGAGCAGACATCGCCTCCACTTCGTGCTGCTGCAGGAAAGAAGTTATAAACTGCAGCCAAAGTGGCACGTTTCACTTGATGTTTATCTTGCAGGTCACTTTTTATGTGTCTAAACTTTAGAGTAGTAAATATGACAAAAATGTTGATGAGAAATAATACATGAAAGCATTTTCTGTGTGGCCAGTCTGACCTGTGGAGATGCACATTTGGGTTTTTAGCTGGTATGCATGACTTTATTCCTTTGCCAGCACTAGCATCGCTCCACCTCCGTGCTCTTGCAACTACTTTTTCTCTGGGAGGTGGAAAGGTAGAGGGCTTGGCAGAGAGCAGCTGCAGCCAGTGGAGACTTCCCTTCAGGTTATAGCTGCATCCACAGGGCCCAAAACATGAGGGAGAAAAAGGTGCTACAAGCAGCCCGAACATTCTGGGAAACAGCTCCTTTATCACTGGGAAAGCAGGGAAAGCTGAGAAAACTAAGCCTTCCTTCATCCAAATTTTTTACCTTTGAGGGTTGGGGGATTTTTGGTGTTTTTTTGGTGTTTTTTTTTTTTTTTTTTTTTTTAAGGGGGAAAAGGCTGAGGCTGGGGGTGGGGGGAATGGAGAGCAAAAATGCTGACCTTAATTAATCGAAGGCCCACTAGAGCCGAAGGAAAGAGTTTGGCTCTCAAGGCCCGGGCCTCCCCCTGAGCCTCTCCTGGGTGTAATGAGAGAGCTCAGCTTCATTACTGGCAGCTGAGGGGAAGGGTCACTGGGGCTGGATTTGCAGGGCCCTCATTGAGGGATCACTCCATGCTGAGAGAAGCTGGCCATGCTCTTGGACACCTGGTCATTAACATTGCTAATTAGCGGCCATTAATCAGGGCCCTGGGTTTTTTGTTGTGTGTCACCGGCTCAGAGGAACCAAGTGAATAAGAAGATTGTTTCATTACCTCCACAAGAGGTGGAATGAAAGCAGTTCCCATCAGCTCAAGATGAGCTGAATTAAGGGAAAGGTTAGACAACAATTTAAGATGAGCTGCCAAGGGGGAGCTGGGGGACCTGAGCTGTCCTCTGAGAGGAAAACCAGTCACCTATAATTAATGAAATCTTCCATAACCTCACTCTAATCACCGTGTGAGCTTCTCACCAAAAAAAACCCACCTATCTTTCACATTGGAAGAACCCTAATTTATCTGTTTATGAAGTCCTAATCTTGGCAAGCTTTAATTCCATAGGATTTTTGCATCTTACATATATATATATATATATATATATATATATATATACACATACACAAAAATGCAAGGATATATAAGTATACTCTCACATAGTGTGAATGTGTCCCTGTATTTGTTTCACAGATTAACCTGAGTCAGCAAGGATGGTTTTCACACAGCCAACCCTACTGGCAGGGGGTGGGGGGGGACAACAAAAATCTGTATTAAAAAGTATCCAGACTGTATTTTAAATATTTATCTAAATGTTTGCATTTTATATGCTCTGGCTCTGAAAGCATTGAAGAGATCTGGTGGTTTTAAGAGACAGAATAATTAAAAATGAGTTCTGTTTCGGTAGGTTAAAAAAGACATGGGAAAAGTGATAGTTATTGGTATACATAGGAAAAAGTAAAGAAATTAATTAGCAACCAGATAGTTAAAATGCAGTGTTCTCCTCCCATGCTCCATTGTCTAACTTTTGTGGAACAGGTGCCTAATTTTCCTAATGGGATACATTTTAATTGACAAAGTAGTTTGCTTCACACCAATTTTCAGTTCCTTGCTTACTTTTAATATAATAAACTCCTCTATTTCTACAAACTCAGATGCCCTCTAGAAAGTAATTAGAAGCACGTTTTATCTGCCTATCTTTTTTTATAAACCACTTTTTGATTTCTGAGACCAACTAACGAAAAGCTTGATTTGTTCTGCTGATGTGTGAGAGCCAGTAACTTTTAGTCATATGCACCGAGCATTTCAATCAAGTTGTTTGCATATCCATTCATTTCAAAAAGACTCTCAAAATGGATTACAAACATTTAATTGTAAGAGGAATAAAATAATTAAGGCAGTACAAGTGGAAGTTAAAAATATGCCTAAGGATTCACAACAGTTATTGGATCATTCTCATCATGGGGCATAAATTCCTTCTTGTAATTTCAAAGAACTTTATTCAAGTAGGCACACTGCCTTTCCTAACAACAGAAAGTAAACCCATATTTCTTAAGTATGTGATGCTCTTTGTAGAGCTGTGAGATTGGTTAAAATGTCCTTAAAATTATCTATGGAGCATTGCAGCTGGTCTGGAATTCTATAATATGATTTCTGGGACTTCATGGGAAAGTTGAAGGCTCAAGGGGAAATTACACAATGAACAGCTGAGAAAAAGTTGCATTCTGGCACAGAATCATGCAAATGGGGCACATTCTTCAGTTTTCTCATGACGGATTGTCTCTGAAACTACTGAGCCAAGTTGCTGAAATGCTAATGAAGGAGAAGCATCAATGAGCAGTGTCATCCTGGGGGCTTCTGAAGGGGACAGAGTAGGAGATGGAGGGAGGGGGCGAGGGGGAAGGAAGGAAGGAAGGAAGGAAGGAAGGAAGGAAGGAAGGAAGGAAGGAAGGAAGGAAGGAAGGAAGGAAGGAAGGAAGGAAGGAAGGAAGGAAGGAAGGAAGGAAGGAAGGAAGGAAGGAAGGAAGGAAGGAAGGAAGGAAGGAAGGAAGGAAGGAAGGAAGGAAGGAAGGAAGGAAGGAAGGAAGGAAGGAAGGAAGGAAGGAAGGAAGGAAGGAAGGAAGGAAGGAAGGAAGGAAGGAAGGAAGGAAGGAAGGAAGGAAGGAAGGAAGGAAGGAAGGAAGGAAGGAAGGAAGGAAGGAAGGAAGGAAGGAAGGAAGGAAGGAAGGAAGGAAGGAAGGAAGGAAGGAAGGAAGGAAAAGAGAATGAAAAGAAATGGAGCAGGAGTTTCAAATATTGGGGCTGGCCACCTCTTAAACTTAAGTAGGGGGGCTGGGGAGAAACAGAGCTGTGATGAACGCTGATGACCACATTTCTCTTGGCTTCTAAAAATGAATAAAAGCACTTAAAAGATAGAGTTTGGCTTTGACTAGGGGGAGGTGAGTGTGGGCACTGCTCACACTGGGAGCCACCCTTCTGTTTGATACATAAGATGGGTGTAGGCCCCCAGGCTCCCAGCAGATAAGCCTGGGGGAGGCACATAGATGTTTGAGGGACACCAGTGCAGGGAGCATGGGTGACAAACAGGAGGAGCTGGACGCCGTGATACAGCAGGAAACTGTGACATCCTTGCCATCATGGAGCATGGTGGGATGACTCACACAACTGGAGGGCTGCAGTGGATGGCTATAAACTCTTCACAAGGGCCAGGTGAGGAAGGAGAGGTCATGGTGATAGGTCACTCCCTATCACTCCCTGTGTGATAGGGAGTGATTTGACTGTCTAGAGCCTAATGATGCTGATGATAGGGTAGGTGTTTATGGGTAAGAATCAGCCAGTGTGTGCCCAGGTGGCCAAGAAAGCCAATGGCACCTGGTTTGTACCATCAATAATGTGGCCAGCAGGACCAGGGTAGTGACTTTCCCCTGGACTTGGGACTGGTGAGGCCACACCTCCCAAGGTCTGTGTGCAGTCCTGGACACCTCAATACAAAAAATATTTAGAGGCTGGAGCAAATTAAGAGGAGGGCAACAGAAGGGAGAAGGGTCTGGAGCACAAGTCCTGTGAGGAGCAGCTGAGGGAACTGGTGGTGTTTAGCCTGGAGAAAAGAAGGCTCAGAGGGGACCTTATCCCTCTACAACTCCCTGAATGTCTCTACAACTCCCTGAAAGGAAGCTGTAGCCGGTAAGCATTAGCCTCTTCTCCAAGGAACAAGGGATAAGACAAGGAGAAATGGCTTCAAGTTGCACCAGAGAGAGTCTAGATTAGATATAATCTAGGAAACATTTATTCACTGAACGGGTTGTCAAGTACTACCCAGGGAAGTGGTGAAGTCCCCATCCCTGGAGGTATTTAGAAGTGTAGAGAAGGTGCTTAGGGATGTGGTTTAGTGGAGGACTCAGCAGTGCTGGGTAACGGTTGGACTTAATGATCTTAAAGATATTTTCCCCACCTAATAATTTCTATGATATAATCATAGAAACAGGAGAACAGGATCCCATTGCAAAAATGTGGGGGAATGGCGTAGGCCTTTTACTTGTCTCTAAAAAATGTTACTATTTGCAATTTTTTAAAAAGCCCTTTTATCATGGCACAGAATTTGTGGGCCTCTTTTTGTACAAGAGAACAGTTCATTTTTCCATAGATAGTTGAGCTTTATAACCAGATAGCCCACAGCTCAGCTACCAAGGCTCCTTAAATATTTAGCTTACAAGTACTGGATCTTGAAGAACATTTATACTAAAAATACCCAGAAGGCTACATTTTGTAGACTTTCAAAATCATTCTGTTCTCTCTCAGACTCCAGTATAAATGGCCAAAGGTCTCAGCAAGTTGGTGCTGAGCTATTTTGAACAGCTGGCTGGTGGTTGCTTCCCGTCAGTGTTCCTGGAGGAGCTGCCAGGTGGTGAGAACTTTAAAATATGGCCCTCAGCCCTCCAGATGCAACGTGCTACTCAAGCTTGTGGAAGGGCTATGAAAATCTGGCAGTCACAGAGGAACAAAATCCAGTCATCTGCCTTTTGTCCTCATTGCTGGTGAGAGTAGAAAATTAGTAGGTGTCGTAAGTGTTGTGCAGACGGGAGGAAGCCAAACTCAGTGTTTGGGTCAGTGTGAGGCAGGGCTGTGTAGTGGATTTGTCACTGGACCAGTGCTCTGAAGCCCTGGGTATTGAGCTAATTTATAACCTCTGCAAATCCCTTAACCCATTTTTGTTTCCTTTCCCACTTTTTTTGCCTCAATGTGTCTATTTAAATTCACTGAATTTACGATATCTCTTCCTATGAGTTTTTATGTTGACTACCAGGATGGGGCCTCACTTTTACCTGGGTTTTTCCAATGCTGCTCTAATACATACGGAGATAAAACCAGTAGAGAACAATTGCACAAAATGTGAAACCCACCATATGAAATCTTTCAGAGCAGTTTGGGAATGGCTGTATTGGACCCACAGCAGTTAGGTGTGTTACTGCTGTGTGTAATTGTGCTTTAATGGACTGCTTTAATGGTGGTTTTTACTGCTTTGAAGCCTCAGCAATATTCACAGCCTTAGTTTCACAAGCAGCCTTTAAATTTGGTACAAGTATTTACACATGCAAATCACTGTGTGGTGTGGGCAAATCACTGGGTGGTGTCTGCCTGCCCACATACTACACTTATTTATGTTACATCTTGTAGCATTATTACAGAATCCCGGAGCTCTGGGCACGGAGCAGGGCTTGTGCAAGCACCCGTTTCCCTGATGCTACAGTGATGCCAGAGACAGCAGAGAGATGTAGGCAGGCTGGGGACACTAGAGCGCTCCCCACAACAGCAGGTTGAAGGTGGAGTCAGCACCCCGGTGAGTGAGTTATTGCCCACTGTCTTGGTTCAGGGCAAATCTGGGAGAGAGCCCCCAGAGAGGTTCCTCTAGATGGCAGATTCTAGAGGATTCTAGATTCTAGAGGATTCTAGATTCTAGAAGGCAGTTCCCCCCAACCAATTCGGGAAAAAATACTTCCTTGGAGAAAAAGTGGAAAAACTGTTTATTAAACAAGAAAACTTAAACAATATTAAACAATGAAACTTCTTGCCACTCTAAAAGAGGGACAAGCTCAGAAAATGGACACCCATCCCTTTGAGTTGTTTGGTGGGACAATTTTTGAAGATTTATCCTCCCAAGGGAGAGGCAGAGTCCAAAGGTATTTTTGATTGAAATCATCACAAGGACTAGAGTCGACCAGGAGCTGGGTTGGCTCTTTGGTACTTAATGAGTGAATGATATGGAGACAAGGGACCAGCTATAGAGGAGACACTTGAAGCACAAGCGGCATGTGAGGAGACCTCTTTGGGTAACTGGCACTGCAAGGAGTTAAAGGAGGGGAGAAGGCAGCAGCTCCTCCCTCATATAGTCCTCACAGACACATGCCTATACTGCTGTTAACCTGTAGGGAAAGAGCTGATGGCAACACAGAGCTGTACACATTGGATTAGAGAGCCTTTCTTTTTCCTGCATGATATCTCAATGACTGTAATTAATGTGATTATGGATGCCATTCCTGCTTTGTAGGCCTCATACCACTTTGGCCGAGTCCAGCCTCTCCACATTAAGCCATGTCCTTCTATGCAGTGGTGTCCCAAAATGAGACAGGACATGCTTGCCCAAGGACTTCTGCACCCTTCCCACTACTGCATCTCCCAGCAGTTTTTCCATCCCACCCTGCTCCCAGCCTGAGCATACTGCCCCTCACAGACCCTTGGCACCAAGCTGTGACTGTGCCATACAAGACTTTTTCTCCTCCTTCATTGCTGGCCTTTCTGAAATATCTTCCATACCTTTGCATGTGACAAGGGAATTCTCACCTTCTGAAAATCCTGCTTGTGCTGCTGCTTCCTGTCACTGGTTTCCCAAACCAGTGTTGTAACTTTCCGATTTGCTGTGGAAGGATTGTTTTTGCAGCACATCTGCACTGTTAAAAAAGCTGGTAAATGCTGAGATGAAAATATGAGCTGTTTTCTGTAGGATGGCTCTATAGTTCTGTAAGTGCTGGAAAGTATGTGTGCATTGGGAGGACCAAGAGAATGAAAAGCTGGTTGGATTTTATTGCCTTGATTTAAAGAAAAATGGATTCTTCTTTAAGAGCTGGAGGTTATTTGCAGCTTAAGAAGATTTTGCAATGTTCTACTCAAGCAACACTGAAAGAGTAAACAAACAAATAAAAGCAAAGCAACCAGAATGCAGGATAGGTGATCATGGGGCAAAGCAGGTCAGTATTAAAAAAAAATAAATCCGTGCATAATTAAACATGGATGAAAAGGGGAGGCTGAAAGCACAGTTAAGGCCATAATGTAGGACCAAGAAGAAAGCTCCTATATTAGCCCCCAGTTTCGATTACATCTAATGGAAAAAAAAAAATTAATATTCTTTATCTCTCAAACTGAACTTTTCCAAAGTCTGTAGATGTAAATAAGAAATTTTGTTCAAAGGGTCATCTCAAATGCTGTATTGTACACAGCAGTGTGATTACAGTGAACAAGTATTAGGAGATCCTAAAACACGCTGACAGCTTCTAACATGCCTTATTGTGCTCCAGTGCTCCAGCTCATATGGTACAGTCAGGGGACCACACACAGTTCATAACAGTCATAATGGAAAATTGTACAGGCTGGTCTAGCTAGGCATAATTGGATGGGCAAGAAATTGAGTTTTCCAGCTTTCAGAGTTGTTTACTTGACCTGTTTTAATTTTAGTTGAGATGGAAGAATATGTTTCTCCAGGAAATATCGAGGAGTTGTCACTTTTTAGCCTAATAAATCTCATCTTCAGGAGTGTCCCTAAGAAGTTCACATTTCTAATGGCAAAGAATGCAAACTCTTTTGACACTATAGATTAAATCCAGAGTAGTTTTCCATTAACAGCATTTACACTGAACCAATTGAACTGCTTGAAAGTTTTATAGGAACCAACACTGTTTTTTTTCACAATATCACTTGACCTGGTCTTTCCCACTCTGCCAGCCTGCAATTTACTTCTTCTGACATATCCTTAATGCAAGTCCTGGTGTGCCAGTGTCACCTTGAATTATGTTTATTTTGAAAGCTTGTGGACATCCCTGTTGGCCCCCCCAAGGGAAAAGCACTTTTGGACTGACTGCTGAGTATTAGTATTGGACTGTGTTTACTTTAATCCCAAGTCCAGCAGCTCTTTGGGCTGAAATTTGAGAAGAGGCTACCAAGCCATTTTTAAAAACAAATTGATCTTAAGCCATGCAACTTTGTAGGCAAACATACCAGAGGCTGCAGAGCTCAGAGTTATGTTTTTTTAGGAAAGTATCTGTTTATAAAACAATGTAATAAATAAGGACGGTTTGCACCACCACAGTGTCTTTTGGCTGGATTATTGTCATGGTGCATTGGATTCTGACAACGCTCAGTTGGCCTGCATAGTCCAGCTGAAAGTTTTTGCCACACCAGTTTTGGAGTGATTGAAAAAAAGCCGTAAAAAGGTGTGAAACTCAACATCCTGACATATGAGCCACGGACCATGACAAGAGCTGTCCCCAGAGGGCATCAGTGCTTTGGGGTGTTCCTCATTGCCAGAAAGATTCTTTGACATCTTAGAATGGCACAGAATAAATCAGCCTTAGACTGTTCCCATTTACATCTCAGTCTGAATTCACTTATCCAGTACCCAAAATAAGGTATTTTTTTTACCTTTCCAGTTCTGTGTCAATCTGACTTGAGGTTCCTTAAAGTCACTGTACCCCAGCACCATTTTCCTGGCTGCACTCTTGCAGTGGGGTTATTGGAGCTTCTCAGACTTTCAAATTTTTTAATTTTTTTTTTCCAGTGGTCAGTTTAGCAATAGTTTTATTTGTCAAAATGTGGGACTGCAGCATAAAAGAAAGATATCAGTAACTTAAAGCTTTAAAAATCACAGTTAGCATAAGCCAGGAAAATAAGCCATTTTAAGGAAAACTGAAAATATTTCTAGTAATTGAATCATGCTGGAATGTCCGCCCCACTCCACTCCCCTCTGTCTGAACCACACTTGTCCGTTTGGACCCTGGTGTGTTACCAGGACGCTCTGGAAGAAACTTGTCTGGTCTTCCACACTGATTTGAGTTTCTCTGACTCAGTGGAAAATTTGCCTTGACTTCATGGCAGCTGGATCAAGCTTTCTGCAAGTAAATAAAGGATCCCATTTTCCAGGCTTTTGTATGGTGTCTCAGCACTGCAAAATCTGATCAGGTTATTAAAAATAATTATGTCATCAAACTGATTTTTATTCCTTTATATTTTGGCCTGAAAAATAAAACAGAAAAAAAAAACCATAAACTCATTAAGCCCTAATCTAAAACAAAAGTTTGGAGCCAAATGTCCATGTTCAGTCTTTTCATTCTTTAAACAACAGGGTCCTATTAGACAGAGATAACACATAAGGGGTACAGATGACAAACAGCATATTCATAGGATCTGTATTCACTCTGAACAGAAGGGAAAAAGAAGTGTGTATTTACCAGTAATTAACATGTTAAATAGTGTTTGGTGAAATCCATAATATGATTAAAAAATAAGAATTCCTGGATTACAGGGAAGAGTAATTACCTAAATAAAAGCAACTGAAAAGTTGTCCAGAGGTATATAATAACAATAATAATAATAATAATAATAATAAAGATCCCCCTCCCCAGTGGTAAATGATCACACAGTAATCCATGCCACTTAGTCAAATATCAGAAAAGGATCCCATAGACCCATAATTAGCAATGTACCAAGCAGAGCCTTGAGAAAACAAGCTGGTCCTCAAGACAATAATCTTCATTGCTAGCACCCATCCAACAGCCTTCTACTCAAGGAGTGAAAGAGGCAGGCAAGATAATAAAGGGACCCAACAGAGCCAGCAGGAAAGTTCCCCATGTGCTACTTGGAGTGGCCTTCAAGGGGGTAAAAAGAGGAGAGGTAGGAGGGGGCAAAGCAGTCATGCCCTCCCCTCCCTAAAAAGAATGAAAAAGAAAGGAAAAGAATCCAAGTTGCTTCTGCAGAAGCTGCCTAGCGACACACAGCTAATTACTACGACGGGTCCCCTGTTTGCAGATCTTGTTATCAGTAAAAATAATAATAAAATGAGCCCTAGCAGTCTGGATATCTGCAATTACAGTGTGAATTGCATGAGAGGATTATATGAAGTGCTCTTGGCGTGGAGGGTGGGGGACCAAGGCGCTTCAACTTGAGAGCAGAAAGCAGCTGCTTTGGGGCTTTGCACCTGCTGCTCACCAGGCTGTTTTCACCTCTAGACGAAAACAGGCTTCTCTCTCCTCCTCTGTCTCCTTTCTTTTCACACAGTGCACAAATGTAAAAACAGAGAAAGATTTTTATTTGAAAAAGGAAAAAAAAAAGAAAAAGAAGGAGGAAAAAAATGGACAGAAAAAGAAATTGTCTTCTTGAGGAAGTTTCTCTGAAGCAACATGAGGGGCATCTTAGGGCAGCCAAGGGGAATCTGAAGATGGAGTGTGGGGCCAAAGAAACAGGCAAGCGGCTCCATTTTAATGCAGAGACAGCAGACAGAGTGCGATCTGAGATTGGCAAAGTTTCAATGTAAATCCAGGGGGCAAGGGGGATGGGGCTGGGATGAGAAGAAAGGACTCTTTTACTGTTTCATGCTTCTAAGTCCTGCCGATCAGCATAAGCTCAGCTCGACATTCTGGGAATAGCAATGAGGCACACACAACAATCAAAACACCCTAAATCTGTTTGATGATTCAGACACTTCGTGCATCTGCACCGAAAAAATGGGACTTCAATTAAATAACTTGCAGATTTCCACAGAGGGGGGAAAAAGTCGGGGGAACATGAGGATTTTTAATTAGTAACTCTGAATACAAGCCGTTTTTTTAATTAGGTGTTTGCACTACCACTTTATTCTTAAAGGGAGATTTGTAAGCGCGTGGGATTGTTGTGAAAGAAGATCCTGGACAGTTTGTTCCTAACATTTTGTTGCAACCTGCATTTGCTCCTAAACAGCTTTTTTTTAGCAAAAGAAACTCAGCTACAACTCCAAGCAACTTGTTCAAACGAAGGCTAGATTTTTTTTTTTAAGTTTTATGTGCATACATACATCATATATAAGTGTATATATAGTGCCCAGAGTAGGTTTCAAGGCCCTGCAAAAGTTTTCATGTGTTTCTATGTTTCAGATTACTCTCTGTGAATGATCTACTTAAATTTATATATATATAAAATATATAACTGTACTGTAGGCATTATATACATAACTGCACAATACACAGGGTTTAAACAGAGATAGTAGAAGTTTGTCACAGAGTTGAATGAAATTCCCATATGACTTCACTGCTTGGCAGCCACCACTTTTAGAACAAACCACGAATGATTGCAAGCTTCAGAGTCTGAAAAATGATGGGTGAAATCCCAAACCCTTTGAAGTCATTGAGTGCTTTTCATTCACTATTGGGGTCAGGATTCATGCTCAAAATCTCTTGAGTGTGCGCTGGCATGGCACAGTGATGTACAGGTCTCTCACATGCACATGCACCATGAACCTGCAAAATCTGCTGTGAAAAGGCATCCTCCCTGTGGCAGGCCATGGTTTTTAGAGCCTTAGAAGACACATTTGATCTTTTTGTAGATGAACCACTGAGGACACTAGAATGAGGACACTTCTGTGATAATTTAAAAAATGTAGCCAAAGAGGAAACTGAGGAATTAATATATTTTTGCATCTTTATCTCTCAGTTCTTGGACTTTTTTTTTTTTTTTTTGATAAAACACTTACAATGATGTGGAAGAGATTAAAAGTTGGATTTCTCTATACCCAGCCGACCCTCCCCCTCCTTTTCCTAACGGGTACAGCAAGATCATATAAAGAGGGACCATGATCGTTTATCCAAATGCAAACAAACCTAAGTATGAGGATTTACCACAGCCTGACTTTCTTTTTTAAAAAATTTATTTCATGTGTTAATACAAAGACTATTTAGCAAAAGTAGAATGCCAGGATTTGCATATGAATAGATACCTAAAGATCAACGAGATCAACTCATTAGGGCCTGAACATCTAAACATACGAAAGTCAAAGAGGCCACAGCTCAAGAGCCTGGCTGCTGAGATTCCCAGTGACTAATCCAAGCAAAGCTGATAGTTTTAAACTTATTAGTATTTTTTCCTGCCTTAACAAAAAAAATCCTTTACCTGAAATCAAAGCTCAGTCCAAGGAAAATAGCCTTGTGATTGTGTCTAGGACTTAATTTCTTCCTTTGCCACAAGCTTTCTCCATGGCATTGGGCAAAGTCATTTCGGAAGGGGTTCGCCTGACCCAGCAGCATCTGTCTCAAAGGGAGGGATTTTAACTACCTCGTCATCCAGACTCCCTTCACAGTAAACGTAAAAAAAAGGCACTTTCCAAAGGGATGTTCATTCTTGCTGTAGTGTCCCTCCTAAGACAGTGTCTAAATCTCTGGCTGCAGGTGCTTATCTCATCCTCTTGCCTATGCCAAGAGTGTTTCAGAGTAGTTCAGACTGAAATGAGTATGGAGTCTGATGTGCCTCAGTTCATCATCTGTAAAATGGGATTAAGTGATTAATGCTACCTCTGTATCTCATGGGTGAGTTAGGAAGTGGAATATATTATAAACCACAAGATGTTCAGATATTAAAATAGTGAGAGTGATATGAGTGCCATAAAAAGATAAGGTCCTGATCCAGTATCTGTGGCAACCAAGGGAATCTCTCCTCTGGCCTTTTGTGGGTATTAGATCAATCAATCCCCAGTGACATTATCCATTCACTGCAGAGTAAGTGAAGGTATGGCCAGAATTTTTCCACCGGCAGAGAAGGGAGAGGGTATGGGAAAGCCCTGACCTTACTCTATGCTTGAATAGTAGGAAGAGGGAAAGCACAAACAGGCTTTCAAAGCTGCCTACAAGATTTGGACACATCAGCTTATTAATGTTAGCGGAAATTGGGCATCCACATCTCTGGAAATTTCAGCCTCTGCATTTACAACACAAAAAGAGCCCAACCACAGAGGAGATATTTCCCTAATCTTGGCACCACTGCAGATTTTTGTTTGCGCTTCCTTGGATTAGACCTTTAGCAAACGACAGTGCTCGGATGTTGCGGGAAGGACGCATTTTCTCCTCACCCACTCCAAGGTGTAGCAGGCAGTGTCAGGGCAGCATATTCTCATGGCTAGATCCCGAGCCTGTCATTAAATCTGTCTTTTGACCTTGGGCAAGTCACTTAACCTCAGTTTCCTCTGACTGTAAAATGTAGATAAAATATTCCCTGCCTCACGGCAGTGTTGGGAAGATTAACAGTTAGACATTGTTCTGAGAACCTTGAATAAGAGCTGTGAGTGCATGCAGAGCACTGTTTCTATTGGATACTGCTTTCTCTTTCTACATACAGAAAGGCTGACTTTTAAACTGGCAAGAAGCCCAGGCCCGTGACTAGTGGTGTGCCCCCTTTGAATGCACAATAACTACAGTTGCATGCACAAATTGGGTATCCGTGCATGGAAACTGGACACACAGTTGTTTACAGAACAGAAGAGTTTCTCTCTCGTGCGCCCTTGGAAAACTCAAGGACTCCATTTATTAAGTAGAAAAAGCAGTGCCACCACCCGTGCAATATCAAACAGTTTCTAGGCAGCATTTTTAGCAGGTTAATAAGGTATAATATCATTCCCTCCAGAGACTGTAAGGTGGGCACTTTACGTTGACCCGAGTTAAAATTTCACACTCATTTTACAACTCCTGCAGACTGTCTTGGTTTAAAAGTGCCAGGCGAGACGTTTTGGGGAAGTTGAGAAGGGAAAAGATTTGCAGGTATTTTGTTTGATGTGTGTAAATCAGGACTGAAATAAATGGCATAGGTGGAGTTTACCCAGAGATAAATGGGACTTGGCTGAGAATCTGGCACTCTTTATATACGAGCCTATAAACAAACCACAGTCAGGACAGCAGACACGTTGTGTGAAGCCTCAGGAGGGCTGCTTGGCCAGGGCTTGGGCTCTGCTACCCTCACTGAGGAGCCCTGCTCTGTGCTGCTTTGGGTTGGGGTGTGCTGGAGAGCTGTGGGGATCCCAGCAGCAGAAAGCTGTGATGGGAGGAATGGAGGCTGTGTACTCCCTCTCTGCAGAGTCTGATCTCCAGGCATTTTCCAGAATCATAACTCCAAGAAGAGAACAAAAAGAGTCTCATGAATAATGTGGAAGTGAGAGGAGAAGAAAGAGGGAGTGAGGGCAGAGAGCCACTGGCCAGGGCAGCATTTTTTTTTTCTCACTCAGAGAACTCCTTTTGCTACAAAAGCTAAACCTTCAAGCAGGAATATCTCACATTTCTATATTCTCTGCTTTCCTTCTGGCTGTCACTGGAGGTATCTAGAAGAGATGGCAGCAAGGTTTTGCAGAGCCTTCCCATGCCATACAGCTTCAGGCACAACTTGCTTCAACAGCAAACCACTTACAGGCACCTTCCCATGCCCCAGGCCTGGTCTGTGCCATGGCCCTGCTAGCAGCAGGAGTCAATGTTCCTCTCACACCTCAACACACTGAAAGGAGACGATATTCTGGGATGGCATCAGGCCTTCTTGCCTTATTTATGGTGAAGGAGCCGGCTGCATAGGCCTCTCTTCAGGGTGGGTGAGCAGCATCAGCTTAGGATGTCCCCATCACTACAGCTTATCTGCTTTAAGCAGTAATACACTAATTTACTACTGTGGTAGGAATGATTGAAATCTTTAGACATAATGGAGGAAGTTTAATAGGGTCTACTGAGAAACCCAGGTGTTTAGATCAGCTTAAAAATAATAACCTTCTCCCCTGCTGAGCACTTTCTTTTCACAATAAGCTCAGCTTTTATTCTTAACCATAAAGACTACCTCAGACAGGAAATTATTCACGTGATTGGTCTTTACAAGTAGCGGAGGGTTTAAACTCAGGGCTGGAGAGGTCATTAGTGGACAGCCATGTGATTAACCTTTGCTTGCCCGTTTCTTTTCACACTTTGTTAACAGCTCCCATTATTGCCCTTCTATGTCTCAAGGAAGTAGTTTATTGACAGTATTAAAAATACATAGCTACAAATTCCAAAGAGCCTTATCCTTGTGTAAAACCTCCAGTAATTTCTAGCCAGATGATACACACTGGGCATAGCCCCTCAATTTCTGGCCAAAGTGTATCCAGAAATAAATTTGCCCATTAACACGGGATCTGAGTTAACACATTTGTTTTACCCGTTGCAGGACCTGTTCCTGGGCCTGCCTCAGAAAGTTTTATACAGCAAAAAAAAGCTAAGGTTTAGTTACACAGTGCCATTAGCACTTGTCTTAACATATCACAGCTTAATAGGAGTCACACCAGACACTGAGTATCTTTGAGCAGAGATGGGCATCCAAAGGACTTTGAAACCTTGATCAAAATTATGAGGTATTCCAGAGCTGAGGCTTGTTTTTGAGATAATCCATCTGCTACTTGTTTTCAAGCCAAAGGAGCAGCCTCGAGTTTCAGTTCTGGCCAGCGCTGGCCGTGCCCAGGAGCGCTCGGTGGTGCAGAGTGTGACACGCACACCCAGAGGGGCTCATGCTTGGGGGGATCTCTTCCCACAGCCAAAGAAACCAAATAAAAATAACACCGAGGCAAAAGCAAAATGCCATGAAAGAGAAACAGAATTTCTGTGAATATAACACCAAGCAGCATCAGTTTTGCACCAGTCTGGACTTTGCGAGTGTCGTGCATAAAATTAATGGTGAAGATGGCAACAACAAAATGCTGCAGCAAAGGCTGGGGGCAGGGGAGAAGGGTGCCTCTTTTACTTATTTATTTTGCATTGTTGTTGCAGGGTAAGTTCAAGAGGGAGGTGAAAGGGGGGAGGTGTTCAATGGGGGCTTTTCCACAGCAAAAGGGTCTTTTGGACAGAAAGAGAGTGTCAAGGCATTTTGACAGAAAGTGGCTGAATGTGTCTTTTCTAGTTAACTTCTGTGAACTGCTGGGCATTTCCGTACACAAAGGGGCACTTTCTTGGCAGCTGAGGAGCGAGGGCAGAAGTCAGAGAGGGCAAAAGAGGAAGAAAAAGAAGAACATCAGTTTATGAATACAAAACTTAGAGTAGAATTTCTTTTTTTAAGTAGAACATGTACACTGAAGAAAGCCTCTGGGCAGGCATAACTTCCTCAGCTGGCGTTTATTTGGCAGAAAACCCGAGCCTCAGTGAATTAAACTGCACTTCAGGAAGCATCCACGCAGGACATCACTCAGCCTGCACTCAACCCAGCAGGGTGCTGAGCCCCTTCAGCTCCTCTTGAAGTTGCTCAGTGTTGTGATGCTCAGCACCTTGCAGGGATGAGGCTGTAGCTGAGGACGGCTGTGGAGCACAGAGAGGAAAATTCTGAGATGTGTCAGTGATCCTAGAGGCAGCTCAGGTGCCAGTGGCCCTGGTGTATACATAATTTCTGACATCTAGACTAGATAATTTAATGGTGACTCAGATAGATCTGCACTACATTACCTGTTAGATATGTCCTAAGAATTCAGCACTTCTCCCTCAGTTATTCTATTTAGACTTTGGGGTTTTAAATTGAATGGGGAAATTAAAGTACTTGACAGCAATGAAAACAAAGGACATCTTTAGGAATTATGAAAGCTTCCATAAAGATAAACAACAAAGTACTTTCTTTTTTTTTTTTAGTTTTATCTACATCTGACTATAGCTTAAGCTATAAACCAAGCCAGACTTGGCCTTCCTTTATGATAGTTATACACCAGAAGTGAGGCAAGATTTGGAACTATGAAAGAATTACATGAAAATCTATTCCAAGGGAAAGGTGAGATCAATCAGAATGGTTTGTGCAGGTCTGTAGAAACACCTGAGACGGAGCAGTAAGGAATTAAAATGCTGTGCAAAAGCAGCAACAACAGGAACATTTGAAACCTCAGCAACAGCTTGTAATTGCAGAGTACATAATTTTACTTATTCAGAGGGGAAAGGTCAAAGTAAGATCCCAAGGCAAAGGCAGCTTGAAGATTAGTTGGATTCACAGGCCCTTCTGGAATTGACCATTTATGTCTAAACTGATCAAAAAGTAGCTTTGTAAGTCACAACTCTATTTTGTGTTTTAGCTTTCCTATCAGAAGTAAGAGCTCCAGTTTAGCCAAACTTACTTAACCTACAGTACTCTTTAAGAGCCAAAGGGACTAGAGGCACAAGAGGCACGTAGGGACTCCTTAGGATGATTGTGCTTTTGAACTCTGTATTAGAAAGATGTATCTGTTCAGCTGCATAAAAGCATTTTATGAACAATATACCAGAGGTGTTAGTGACGTTTTAACAGCTAAGAGCTTCAAACCAACAACATTTTAGCAATTACCTGTACCTGGTTACAAACTTCTAATTAAAGCTGTGTCAGAGCTTCTATATGTTTTTAGCTTTCTGGAGTTTATCTTGAGTCTTGACTTTAAAAATTACCTGCTGGCTAAAATTTGTCATACAAGGGCTTACATAGGAACATGTTTTAAATAATAATAATAAAACCCCACTTTGACAGCTTTATAAGTTATTACAGTGTTTCAAAAAAGAAATCTGTCAGTTCAGGTTTTCTTAGGATCCCCTGGAAATGGTGCTGTCTGTTAAACAGCAGTCACTGACACTTGGGGATTGTTTCTAAGTGTCGGGAGTGAAGCCAGGTACCTCAGCTGAGGCATGTTTCCAAAAGAAGTTATTGCAGGTGTGTTTTATTAACTCACCACCCTGTGTATTTCTTCTGCATTTTAGGTCAGAAACTTCAAGGGCTGAGTGGTCCTGGTCTACTTCTTTTTTATTCTGACTGCAACACAAAGGCAGGGTCACACTTGGACTAGGCCTTGTGCCTTTGTTTTGTGTAGAAGGTTTTGTTGGTTGGTGTGTTTATTTGGGGTTGGGTTGGTTTTTTTTTACAGCACTAAAATCTGAAACTTGGCTGAACTTGAGATTCTTGAAAGATCTCAGCTGGAGTTGTTCTGCTGTGCACTGCTCCTTCTTCTTCCCTAGGGGAGGTGTCAAGGTAGGAATATAGTCTGTACTTCTTTCTCCCAGTGCTGTACCAAAGTCACTTTGAATTTGATCTGAGAACACACATTGCATCCCTATTTTTGCTTGTCCCATTTCTCCTGTGCTGGGTGCTAGTCACCCTCTGGCCATGAGTTAATAGCAAAATAAGAATTCACTCTGCACTGTGCTCTAAACATAGCTCTTATAGGTGGTGGGTACAGCACTCTCTGTACATGTTGCAGGACTGTCTTCTATGGTAACTCCTGGCTGTCCCCATTCCTTGGATGAGCTCAAAGACCTCACTGGGAACTCAGTGTATTCTGGGGAAGTCTTGAGTATGCTGTGAGTGAATGGATTTGGCACTAGGTGAGACAAACTAATGGGTTTTTCAGTCACACAGTTGTTTTTGTCTTTAACTTAGCATCACCATCCTGATGGCAGGAAAACCTTTGATTCTGAATCCTGAGGCTTCTCATTGTCCTTGGCAGGCTTCACATTCACTTGGTTATTTTTTCTATACTATCACAGTCAGAAATCAGCAGGGGAGTCAGTCACTGGCAATACTAAATTTTTGAGCCTGGTTTGGTTTCTTTTATAGACTGGACATGTCTGGGCAGGTGTAAAGGCTGTTCTTTTTCCTCATGTTGGCTAATGTGAATTCAGACCTAGTCTGAGCAGGGTTTTTCAAATGTTCTAAAATTTTAGGAAAGGGAAAGGTCTTTTCAGGCTGCTTTTCAGATTGATTTTCGGGGCACTCCTTGGAGTTTTAAATACCAAGAGACCTCATTTAATACCTTAGCAGTAGCTCACTGCTGTACAAATCTGACCAGAGCCACCACAAAACCAGTTGCTTTTCTGCCACAACTTTGTGACTGAGCTTTCCCATTGTAGTGTTGGTTTTAGTGCTTTTTATAATTTTTAAAATTTTGCTTTCTGTTACATGTGATACACCTGTTATAATTTGGAAGGGTGGCTCAGGCAGAGAGTGTGCAAGTTGGAATCTGAACTTTGCCATATGCTGGTGTGAGAGAGGAATTCTCTTCAGCCACTGTGTCTCCCTTATTCTGGGTGTAAAAGTGGACTGACAGTTCTTAGCCCTTCCCCATTTAACTGAAAGCTTTTAGAAGGATAATCTTCTTACTGCTTTGGTGGGGTGGTTTGCTTGTTTGATTGGGTTTTTTTGACTGATAGCTCCAGTTTTTGCTATAATGCCAACATTAAGTAACGAGAAATTAGTAAAACAACACTTCTTCCCACCCTGTATATGGTACACCATACCACAGTGCCAAGTATTTTTTGATGAGAAGAGCTAAAGAAGCCTCTACACTTCTGCATGGGGAATGGCCACAGTGGAGGGATGAAAGACAAGATGAATTTTTTTGACAGTCTTTTATTTTGAAATTCCAAGCTGAATGGCTTTATTGGACTTGCTAGCCAAGGGGAGAAGAGGTGCCAGTTAAGTTTTAACACCACAGTATTAACACAATTTTAGCCCTTTTCTCTCTCTATTTTTGTCCTGGAAGTCACATTTACAAATATATTTTGTGGCATCACTGTCTGATGCTTACATGAGATCTTTGCATGCTTGTATCTAACATTGACTATTACTTGTATTTTTTAATATTTTCATTAAAAAAAACAGCCTGAGTAGGCCCTCTGTGTTTCATCCTGGGTAGCACATTCCTGGGGTTCAATGGGCATCTCCTCTCCAAGCACTGCCTAGACCAACTGGCACTGCCAGAGGCTTGGCTGTCTTTTCCACAGTGCTTTCTCAGGGTGCCTGGTACTCAGACTGCCAGCACAAAAGCTGATTCAGAGCAGCTTGATGCTCAGGTATACTGAGAACTGAACCACAAGCAGATACCATCAAAACACATTTCACTTGTGACCTTTCACAGCCAATGAATTGGAGGGATTTTCCTTTACAGTGGATCAAATTTAAAACTACTTCCCAGGAGTGAAAGGTCATCTCGTGGAGTCATGATATCCAGTTAAATACAGCTAAATAGAACTCGTTAGCATCACAATGAATGGAGTTATATATTACCTGCTCTGGAGGATGACTGGAGTGGGTGGGGTAGATCCTTCATCACCCTTAATAAAGCACCACAATAGCAGAGAAAAAGCACAAAGAGCAGAATTTGACTAAATCTGCCCTTTAAATCTGTTTCTTCTGGCCAGCAATATGAGTGGTCAGAAAAACATGGGAAATGTCACATAAAGGATGTATTCTCCTCTTGCCATGTTTGCATTCACGGGAGCTACAATTCCATCCAAGTGAGAATATGCTCTGTACCAGCTCCCGGCGGGGCTTTGATCTGCAGATACAGCCTGCTCTGAGGAAAAAGGAAATCCAGTGATCTTGTGTCTGAAATTAGATTCCCACAGAGGGGCAAGCTGCCCCTCCAGACACTATCTGATTGGCAGAAGGACTTCATATATAAGTGGATCCATGACATCTTTTATCCTGCCAAGCCAAGAAATACTTCTGGGGAGTATTACCTGCTCTCCAGCCCTTTCCTAATGATTGTTATTTCAGCCCTGCTGTTTCTGGTCATAATTCATGAGGACTGCTTTTTCTGAGTGTAAAGCTGCATGGCTCTTTCCTCAGCACTGGCAGCAGGTCAGGGTTGTGAAATGAGTGCAGGAGGCTTTGCGATCTTTGGTGAAGAGGCTGTCTCAGATCAGGGGAGGATCCACACACAAAACTTGGTGTCATCATCCTGTGAAGTGAATAGCTCATAGTCAATCATTTACCTTGGTGATCTGGCTTTTTCTTTTCTCTCTCCCCTACTTGGCATTCTTGGGTCTTTGTATTCTACTTCTCTATTTTCTGGGGGAGAGAAGGATAGATGAGATCAAAGTGAAGGATCAGCTTCTTTGTTCATAATAAATAAGGAACTGTTTTAATTCTCTCAACTTTTTTTACAAGTGGCTCCTTTGCCTATATGTATTGCTTTGACTTTTCTGTACTTATTCAAGGCTTAATGGTCATAACAGCCAAGCAAGTTACTGTCATTAGGAGTCAAATAAAGCTGGGCATCTACAGAGGTTATTCTGCTGCTTAGTTCTTAGGGGATCATAGGAACCTCTGCTCTAGTGTCCAGCCAAACTGAATGTTGGGACTGCTGCACTCAAAACACCCACCTCAGTTAGCAAATTGCTGAGGACAGGCAGGGATGTGCAGGTTTTGAGCCATGATGGATGAACTGTCACTTTGCTATGGTAGATGGTGTTGAATTTCTGCTCTGGCTGGTTAAAGCAGATCCAAACTGCAGCAACTGTTAGAGAAATAAATCAGCTTTTCCATGTCTAGTGGCTACAGTGCCCTGTTCCCAGTCTTCCCCTGCCTCTGCTGCCTCTCAGCATCAAGGTCAGCAATCTGCTGCAATTCAAGAACCAAGAAAGAGCAAAACCAATTTTTTTTCCAATTTGTCTGAGTGTGTCAGTAAGTTGGTGAATTTTGCTCCCTGATGAAACTCCTGGAGAGGCCATGGGTGTGATGCAGCACATAGCAGTGCCTCTGGTGGCTGTTCAGGCACTGTGGCTGCATCTGAAACACCAGAGCAAGACCATGCAGTTCCCAAGTCATTAAGTAGAGAAAAACTGGGGACTCTTACCCCCTTCCAAAGGAAACTCTTTTTAATATCTTGCCTCAAGTATGATATGCCAGTCATACCTGCCACCAGTGTGTTGAAGCTGAAGGCAAGCATGTAAGGGAAGAAGTAATACAGAAAGGGGATCAGTAATGAGGCTTTACATTTATTCATACTAAACAGGGATTAGCTATGGTGGGTGTAAATTATTTTGTTAATGTACTCAAATAAACCAAAACTCAGTGCTATCAGTGTTCCTGTCTTAGCATCTTAGCATTTCCAGTGATTGACTGAGGGGATCTTGATGGAGGATGTTCCTGGGAGTAGTCTGGAATATTTACCTATTTACCCCCTTTTTTTTTTTTTTTTTTTTTTTTTTTTTTTTTTTTTTTTTTTTTTTTAATAAGGCTTGTATTTTAATGACTTGCAATAAACCTGCCATCCATGTACTGGAAATACCTCAAAATTTCCACCCCTGCCTAAGGCAAGCTCCACTGGAGTTAGGCAGTGCTGATTTACACCAGCTGAGGTGCCTGATTTTATTTTACTCTCATAGGATTTTTTTGTCCTTGGTTATAAAACTTTTACTAGCTGGAAGAGATCACATTCCATTCGGGAGCTCACTTTATGTCCTTCAGATAGCAAATCATCACCTTGGTGCAGACAAGTTTCAGCATTTCAGCATTGAGAAAAGGGGAGCAGGGAAGGGGAGCAGATTTAGCTTCCTAACTGAAGTGCTTCACACAGATGGGGAAATGCCTCAAGCAAAAGCAGGCAGAGGGAGCCTGTTCTGTAGAGAACATCTGGAAATGGAGACCTGTATATTCCTTTTCTTGATGCTCCCAGAGCTGCAGGGCACTTGTGTCCCAGAAGATGACTCCTGCTCTGACTCCAAGCTCTCCCCATCCTCTGCAGCCTCCTCCTTTCCCACAGGATTACCCTGATGACCAGGGGCATTTCCCAGGCTAAGGCTGCCTGAACACGTAACGTGATCCTGGGATCTGTCATCCTCTATTGGGTAATCAGCCACTTCTCTCTACCCCTATTTTTTAATGAGGAAATAATCCTTTTCTCCTGCTTTTAATGCAATATGTCTTTTTGAATGTATGGAAAGTCTGTGTACTTCTGAGCCACTGCTGAGTGATTCTATCATTTGGGTTTATCTTAGAATTATTCTGCAGTTTCCTGGTTTCTAAGGCAACCACACTTTTTGAATGAACTGTGGAGTAAATGAAGGTATCCAAAATATGTGACAGACAGATCAACCTACATTATGTGCCTCTGATATACTGAGTTACCTGCATGTAGCAGTTCAACTCTTTAAACATTTCAGTCTAAATAGTATCTTGAGGTCTTACAGAACCTGATTTATATCAGCTACAGGTCTGATTCTTGCTGATATGGGACATGGTGTTTGGTGTGGCGAGGCAGGTAAGGATTGTGAAAGGCAAAGGTGGTCCCTAAAGACTTCAGTAGGTTCTGGCAGTTTTCATTTGAATTAACTAATTGGAGAAATACTAAGAATGTTATCATGAGCATTGGTCTATGTGCAATTAAGGGATGACAGTGTTCTGTTTTCTAAATATTTTAACTAATTGGGAATCAAGGTACTGGGATTCTGAACTTTCCAGTCTCATTTTCTCTGCAGAAATGGCACTTTCTATGTCTTTTAAAGATAAGTGATTTTTCTAGTGCAGATCAGTTCAGAACCGCAGAAATTAATCTTATTTATTCTGAGGATACTAGCACCACTAACAAAACTGCAAGTCATGCAGCAGAAAGAGGATTTTCCCTATATCTGGTAACATATGAACATGAAATAGCAGCCTGCAAGCTTGGAGAGGGATGGCTCCTGGTGTCAAAGTGCAGCTTAAGTCAGCTCACTTGTACCCAGCCTTTTCTCTTGCAGAATTTATTTAGTGCTTGGAAGGCTGGATGGTGTGGGGGTTTCAGAATGACTGCTCTGAAAGCCCTGCCCATTGCACATGTCAGTCATGTACAGCTGGAGGGACTGACTGACAGCTTCAAGGATGACTGATAGGAGAGGGACTGAGTGAAATACTGCTTTCATTTTTTCCCCACAGCCTCTCAATGGCCTTGTGTGGTTATTTTTACATTTCCATATTAGTGCAAGCCTGAACCATGTGTGTCTTCTTTCAGACCAAATAGTTAAAGGAGACTTTTTATAATGCCAGGCCTACAGTACAACAATGCAGCATAACATGTACTTTCAACTACTGTGCACACCTCTTTAGCAAGGAAAACTTCTGATGCAGGTTTTCATCTTGCTTCATTTTTATGTGGTTCAGCCCTGGCACTTTTAGTTTCCTGCCCCTCCCCCCAAAAAATAAAATATTTGTTTAATAGATTTTGCATTGCTCTTGCATTTCCATTTTTAGCACATGCAGATGTGCTCTCTCTGATGGAACCTTTCATTTTGCTAAATGGGGAGAAGGATTTTTGCACACACCAACTGAGCTGCAATTAGGATTATTACAAGAAATAGATCCAGGGAAGGTTACTGTGTAGCTTGGTCTGAGGTTCCTCGGCAACAGACAGAGGAGATAAAAAATTGAAGATCTTTCCTTCATAGTATTCAGTTTTTCTTATACATCATCTCTTGTTAGGTCTTGACTTCCCCCAAGCCCCCCTGAGCACCCCAAGTTCTCTTCCCAGGCAAGCAGAAACGTGTAACTGTAGGGATCCCACGAGCCTTCTGTTGATGCCATCAGAACAGGACTCTTCAACAATGGGCTTGATTCAGCAACTCTCCTCAGAGCAGTCAAACATTACTCTGCCTTTGATTTCAGCACTCTTCTTGATTTTGGCTAAACAAAAATTGAGGTTATGCCCACCAAAGCTCTGGCATTTCAGCTGTCTTTATTCCGCCTTTGCCACTGAGTTAAAACAGAGAAAAGCAATTCATTTTCCAAACCCAAGCATTCATTTTCCTTAATCTGAAGTCAACAGCAATTTGTGAACATATTCTGTGGCATCCTTGCAGGGTTTTCACAAAAAGCTGGGTAACTCTTGCTGAGTGAGCCAGTCTGCAAAATTGCAGCAATTTTGTGAGGCACCAACATGGCAACAGTCACTGGGTGAATGCAGCTCAGCACCTCCAGCTGATGTAATTTTCAGGTACCCAAAATACCCCAGTCTCAGAAATGGAAGTGTAGAGTGATCTGCTGAATTCTGTCAGGCAGTTGTGACAGGGACAGTGGGTTTGGACCTCCTGTCTGCACTAGCAAAGCCTGGATGTGCCAGGGAGCTGGGGGCTGTTGCCATTAGGGAATTAACTCCAGACCATCAGCGCTGCCCCTCACACAGGCTATGAAAACAATCCTTATAAGAGGGCAGGAAGGCATCCCTTTAATTCCTAGAAATTGAGGGAAAACATTTTTTATGTGGGAGGGTTATTTTAAAAGCCTCCAACCTGTTTTTCTAAGGGAGCAGTCACCAGCTTTCCTAAAATGTTTGGACAGCCTAAGGACTGAAAGGTCTGAAGAGCTTCTCTGAGCTGAGCAAACTCAGGAGACAGCATTTCTTTATAAAAGTTTAACAGTGGGTGGTAAACATGGAAAAAAAGTCTCTTCCCTCACATTGCAATGCGACACATCACGTATAGCTTGTCAGGAAACAATGTCTGGGTTATGTTTGCTGCCAGGTATTACTACAGGAGGAACACCTGACATGGGATATCTTTTTTTCAGGCAGTTACTGGGTGGGGTTATCCACACCACTGCAGGTATTTGGGGATTAGCTGCACATCATTCAGCAGAACTGGGAGCATCACTTAGCAGAAACTGAAACAGGGACTGCTATGTGCAGCACATGCTGCTGTGGCTTTCTTTGAGAAGTCACGTGAACTACTCCAAATGTCCCCTGAACCACTCTGACTTCTCTGGAAATGAAGTAGATCCTCTCAGAGACAGTTAGGAAACTGAGTTAGCTCAACATCTTCTTATAAAGCAGGGTAATTTCTGAATTTAAAGCTTAGGATTCCTGTTGACTGAGATAGATGAGAAGGGAAGGAAACTCATAGCAGCATGGTCTTCACAGCCTGTTTTCCTGTTGGAAATCAATGGAATTCCCCCACACCACCCATATGTGAAGGTCTAGAACTATAACAAAGAGATTTGCACCACTAGAAATAATTTCCCTTTAGTGGATATGTTACTGTATTTACATACAGTTTTATATACACATATAACTAAGGGCAGATCAGATCACTGAATTATAATACTAATAAAAATACTAGAAAGATAAAATACTAAATCTTCTACAGCTGAGAGCATTCTATTCTGCAGACCTGGCCTCCTCAGCAGACAATTGAAGGCCAGATGATAAAAGTTTGGGTATGGCAGTGGTACTCTCTTTTGCCAATCTTTCTCTGTAGCAAAGTAAAATAATTCTGCTGTTATGTGAAGCCCAGATAAAACTGACGGCATGTGCCAGTGTGAAATTTTATCGGGTGAAATGCCTTCCCAAGATGCGCTGGTAGCACTGTCTTGCCTGCCAACCCAAAAGGCTCTGCTATGCTTTTGTTGCAACACTTACTGCTAAAATGAATTCTGGGAGTAGAAATTGCCTGCTCCCTCTGACAGCCTCTTCATTCAACATTTGTAATGGCCAGGTCTCCTCCCAAGCTCCTCCTCAAGCCACCTGAGTGTACTGAGCTCCATAGATCTTCCCCCACAGGCCAGGTTCTCCAGCTCCTGTATCATTTGTGTGATTCCCATCTAAACTCCTGTTCCCAGATACACAAGTGGACCTCCAAACTAGACATGGTTTTGCTGTTGTGATCTGAGAGTAGTTCCCCACTGAGGCAGGATCACTTCCCCAGCTCTAACTTGATACCTCCCTTCTCACACCCTGAGAGGACACACCTGCCCTTTGAGCTGCAGCTTTGCATTGAAAGCTCATGTTGAGGCTGTTATCTCCACTGACTTTTTCAGTCTCACTCAGGGTCACGTTTTTCCAAGACAGAATCTTCCATCTTACAGCTGTAATCTGCCCTCCAGGTTCCCAGATGTATCACCTTGCATTTGGCTGTATTAAATGCAGCCACACTGAATCACAATCATTTGACCAGGAGATTCAGCTCACTCTGTAATAGTAGCCAATCTTGGTGATGTCTGCTGAAACCTTATCAGTGAGAATTGTATATCATGACCCAGGTTGTTGGTAAAAATCTTTAAATCAATATTTAAAAAAAAAAAACAAAACTCTTCAGTTAGACCATGAGGGGATACTTCTACATTTTTTCTATGCATATTGCTAAAGGTATCCTGATAATTGGTATTTCTTCCTTAAAAATTGAACCCATCACAAAGATGGTTTTGAGCTATAGAAGATATATAAATATGATTCCTCTTAACAGAAATTTTAACTGAAAATTTCATTTACAGTCAAAAAATTCATTAATAACTTCATTAACAAACTGTCTTTGTGAGCCTGCCCCATAGTCCTTCTACCCTCTCCTTTAAACCCCAAAAATATCTCCCAGACAGGTTTTCTAACTGTTTACCTGTGTTGAGAATGGACTAATACATACACTGGTATGAATTATGCCTTTGGCACTAATTATCTGTTATTAAAATACCAAACAAACTGTTGCTTTATGTTTCTGGGATTGCTTCTGAATTAAGCTCTGTACAGTTTGGTTTCCTAAAAAAATTTATTTAGTCAGACCTGGACACCTCTCATTCCTCACCAGCAATAATTGAAATTATGAGTCAATTTGAACTAAATTTCCTGGTGAGACTAATATTCCAGACTTGTTACTTAGTAGTGAGTTTTGAAAGCAAATACCAACAAAAAGAGTGGAAGAACGAGGTCAACATAATGTCCATTGTTCAGCCAAGTTTGCTGCCTCACAAGACCTCACCTTGGAGAAGACCTTGGGGAAGCTGACTCCATATGTGCCAGGGCACTGGTGCAGCAATAGCTCAGTGTGGTGCTTGTCTCTTTGTCTCTCTCCACTGTTTTCTAATGCTAGAGTAAGTTTAAGGTGCCATTTCTCAACCAGCTCTGTACACATTGACCAGAGTCAGTGTGTTACACACACTCTGGAATGTGCCACACTTGTGTTGCAAAAATGTCTATTTTTGGTAGGCGCCATGTCCTATCCTTATTTCTGGTCCAGCGCCAGCATCCTAGTAAGAAAATGGCCTCTTCCTCCTGTTTCCCAAATGCAGAACAGATATAGCTGCAGACAGTTCCTGCTTTTTTCTACGTATTAATTTAGCACTTCTCTGTTTCAGTCTATTAATGATCATATGTGTGACCTATAGTTTGTGTGCTCTTAATAAGCTTTTCTTAAAATGCTTATATTCAGCTCTTTTGGCCATAGATATTTCAGGAATTCTGTTGGCTTCACTGAGCAGCAGTGAAGATTAGAGCTTTGATTTCACCTTATCTTGTTTCCATCTGCTGTACACACACTTTATATCATGATGATGCATCTACTTGCAGTATGTACAGCTGCAATACTGACATTAATGAGGGCTCCAAGATAGCATCTTTATTATAATAAGCTGTTAATATGGCCCTAAAATGCTGCTGCTTGTGGTTCTGCCTCAATATGAAGCAGCTGGCAGCTATGTCAATTGTCATTCTGAATAGATTAATATACAAGAAAATGAGAATTTATTAATATGAAGCAATGCACAGAGACTAAAGGAGGCAAATGGGCCCAGAGCTGCAGCTGACCTGGGCAGCAGCTTTCACAGAGCAGAAGCTCACGTGCACCTGATGAAACAAGGGCAAGAGTATTGCATTGTGATTTGGACAGAAATTGAAGATATGAAATCTGACTGAAGTGTACAGTTGTCTCCAGCACAGCACCCAACTCGCCAAATTCTGCTTTGTGATGATCTTTCTGAATAGAATTCTACTGCATAGGAATCTTGAAGAATATCACAGGAAAGCATTATCCCTATTTTGCAAGAAGACATTAAAGAAAAGTAATAGTACCCAAGCCCAGGCCCTTACTGTAATTGTGAATGTCTGAAATGTGCTCCTCTGAGTGCAGCATCATGCTGCAGGCACATCTCTGTGGCCTGAAGGCCACATATTCTATATTTAGTAACATGTTAAAAAGCTGACTTCTGATCTTAAGTTGGTATCAGGTAGAAAGCACAGAAATTGCAGCTGCAAGTGTGATATTTGTCATGTGTTGTTGTCTTCTCTTTCACCCAGTACTGGTCAGGGACTATCAATGGGGCAACTCATCCAGCAGCCTGTGAATGACAGCAGTGTATGTTCCACAGAAATGCTGATTTTTGAGACAGGCCCATCTTCCCATGCCAGCCTAACAACCACTGTCCACCTGGTGACAGTTTGGAAGAAAAATGAAGGTGAAAAATCAGAGCAAGAGGAACAGAGAGGGGTAAAGCTGAAGATGATTCGGGAGGGGAAAGCAACCCCTCCATAGATTGCATTTGCCCTCGCTTGCCTTGTGAATGGGAACTAAGTCGAGGTTACACAGAGATGTTAAAAAGATGAGACACAACACAAGAGGAAGCGGTGACGGGATGAAAGGTTCGCGGAGATCAAATGAGAGAAATGAGGACTCGAAGGGTCAGTCCTCCCTCTTATGCTTGCAAGTTCGGGCATTGGCTGTGCAAGGAACCAGGTTTGACAAAGCAGAAGGACAGACAGAGGGCTGCAGGGCCTGATCCTTCCCTCTGCTGCTCCAGGTTTCCATGCGTGACACCCCCAGTGACTGCGGGGCACAAAGCTGGGAGCAAAGGAGCAGCGGCTCCTCTGAACCAACCGTGCAGCAGCACTTAACCCCCACTGGGTGGGTCACAAACCTGAGATTACATCCTTGTTCCCCAAGGCCTGGGGACACTTTGGGAAGATTTTAAGAGCTCAATGTTTAACCGTTTATTTAGCAGCAAATGAAAGAAAGAGCAGGCTCTGTCTTGGCAAACATTTCTCTATAAAGTGGGAATGCTCATGAGTGAGCTGTTCACTGGAAGTCCTGTGGAATTCCAAATGTTTTTCACTCTCTGGTGAAAGCTGGAAAAGCAGCAAAGCGGTAATAGCCAAAAACATCCCAGGAAATATTTGGAAGCTGTGTAAAACTCCCACAGTAATAAGGGATGTAACCAATCCTGCAATAAGACCTTATGCAAAATTGCTCAGTGATTATGTATAACCACTGTGAGGTGAAGTCCATATCCCCCATATCCTTCTTCTTTCTGCAGACCCTGGTCTAAAGTGATTAAGGAGAAGAACTAATGCCTCTCAAAAGTATATCTACAACTTGAAATGTGAAGATTTTGAGGTTGAAAGCCATACTGAATTTAATGTGACTATTCTGTTCAGCTCTGTACTCCATGTACATAAGTAGCCATAGGGCTGGCTCATTAGCATTATTCCCACCATTACAGTAGTAAGGGAAGATAGTGTGTAAATGTAAGTATTATCCCTGAGTAACTTCAATTTTAGGGCTTTTTTCCTGGTCCAAAAATATCTATATCTTTTCCTCCCATTAAATATGGGAACATAAATTCATTATTTTTTTACACTGTGCAGTGCAACATGGTACAGAAACTTTAGAGGTGGTGCTAATGAAAACCAGAAGCACCTGGCAGCACAGAGGTGCAACTGGACTGGTGAGCCACAACACCCACAACACCTAACACTGCACTGGCATGGTCAGATTGTTTCTGGGCTCTGAGCTGGTGCCTCTGCAGGCTGAGAGGAAATGGCTGGGAGGGTGCTCTGAGCACACTGGAGGATGTCTCAGAAAGCTCAGGTTTGCACCGTGTGGGCCAAGCCTTTGTACCAGCTCCTGTAGGGTCTTGCTCCTACTGGGCTTTGCAGTTAAAATTCTCAGCATCATGAAAAGTCCTTGAGTTCAGTGGGAAGGCAAAAAGAGGAATCTTATAAGGAAAAGATGATTTTTCAACAAATATATGGGGGGGGGTTGTAAATGTGCCGATGGAAATTAATTACTTTCATAAAATACATAAGTGTATTAAGCCAGGCTGCTCACTGTCACTTCAGATCTTGCAAAGGTGATCTGCTACAGAAGTGGGGTTTTACTCATCAAAATTATTTTAATTTGAAATTAAATGCTCTTAAGAATAGCCTTTGAGATAAAGTATTGATCCTATAACAGAAAGTGTGTAAACACAATCTGTAACATGGAATGACATCTTGTAAAAGAAGAAATTGTTTCAATTTGTTTTCACACGGTTTTCAGTTGAAGCCACACCCCTGTGGTCCAAAAACTCTGAGAACACCTCCAAAGCAACACTTAATGTGTGTGTATGTGCATTAATGAATTTCTGTTCCCAGTGAAAGAGGACTGCACGTCTCAGCACTCTGAATAAGAACAGAGCATTCAATCCCTCTCCATAGCAAATTCAGCCTTCAACAAGTTAGTTCTTCCAGGGATGGCAGTGATGCAAAACTGCTTTGCAAATGTTTTTCTGGGTTTTGTTGCTAGGTGATGACTTGGAAAACTTTGCTATTCCTGCTGAGAGCTTTAAAAAAAACAGGCCTCACATTAAAGAGTACAAAAAATAGGCCATCTTGCTCCGTAACTCCCATTTCCTAACTCCTGGAGTTTGCACCTTGTGTGCCTTCTACACTCTCACATGCCCCTCTCTCTCCCTGCCTTGGATCTGCTTGCCAGAAATTGGAGGCCCAAAAAAACACTTCTATTACAGTGTAAGAAAAGGAGAGATCATTAATCTTTCTATGCCTGACCAAAATAAGCAATTCTGCAAGTGTGCATTGATTTATACTGACTTTTCTTTTCTAGTTAAATTTTAGCAGATTTTAATTTCATTAATCCTGGATGAACAGATTAATTACTGATGACATTGTTGCCATCTCTTTCGCATAGAAAGAAACAAGAAAGGCTTGGAGATGACTCCATAGTTGTTTGCTGAATCCTATACTTGGTCTGGATGCAAAATCCCTTGACAGGGTGGCACATGGGTAATTGATAAGGAAAAGAGGCAGAATTAACATTCAGGGTGGGAGGTCAAAGAGTTATTCATTGGGATACTTCCAAACTAGGCCTGTTGATGGGGAGGAATAAGGTGAATTTATTAAATTCATCGTTGGTATTTTTGTCTCTTGGTGCATTTTTAATGTAATTTATCCAAGATTACAGAGATGTGGCCTTGAAGTAGTATATGGCTAAACACAGTATGCTCAGAAACAATTAGACACTGCTGCTCTCCTTGAAAGCCATTTCTAAAAGCTAAAGTCTGGTGCTATAAACTGAATACAGGAACAAGCATTTTTTGTATATTAGGTGAGGACAATATATCAATAATTGTTTAAAATTATCAAAGCTAGAGGAGCAAACAGCTATTTTCAGCAGCCAGAAAATAATGATCATTGACCTTTATAGACTCAATTTGCAATCTGGCTCATTTGTAGCTTAATCCTCTTTCATGAGGCTGGCCAAGTAAGAAGACCCCAAATCTTATCTGCAGCAAAGTTCTTGGCATTTGACAACATTTGGTCTCAAAGTGATAGCAATTCTTGAGTGTAACTGGCACTGTACAACTCTATTGAAAGACATAAAGCCAAGAATTTCAGGCCCTAATCCTGTAAATCCTTGCTTTTTTTTTTTTTTTTTTAATCTATTCATGTGAAAAGCTCCCTCAGCTTCGGGGGCACCATTGCTAGTCATGACATTTGGCACATGAGAATTTCTGTATGTTCAGGGTCTGAAGCCAGGAGGACCAACAAGCCGCAGGGTCTGCCTCGACTTTCCACCACCCATTGCTGGGAGGCTTTTGGCAGGTGTGGTTTGGCTCTGCCCTGGGACTGGTTTCTCTCCCTGTGCAGCCTCCACAGCAGCCCCAGCGCTCGCAGTCGCTTTAGCACTTCATGAGTTCTGGTGTGATGACAGGAGTTGTGTTCTGTCTCATCACCAAGCAGTAACTTAGGTGAGGGGTGGGAAAGAGGCACTTGCTTCTGAGTCTAGGGATAGGCAGCACAGGAGCAAGTGGCACCGACATTGTCCACAGAGGTTGCTGCATTTCTGGCTGGTTTTTCAGGTTTCTTTCTTTAACAAACTTAAGTAATTGAGAATGTAGTCATGACAGATGGATTAGCTTCTTTCCAGCCTTCACTATACAGAGTGGATGGCAACTCTACTCTCCAAGATTGAGATGCATTTATTATCTAATTATGTGTTCATTTCCAGGAGAAAAATTATTAATTGCAGCACTACTGTTCTGTGCAGAACACTTTAAGAGATGGGGGGAACTGGATACTGCATAGAGAGGGGACTTTTTGTGGTTGGTGGTGTTTAATGCCTGCTCACTAGTGAGCTTTATATGTGGATTATAGATATCTTCAGCTAAGGCTAAAGTTCTTCAAATTTACTAGTTAAAATCAACTGCTTGCTTTCAGAATGGCTTAGAGTGAGTTTGCTCCTCATTGTGAATTGTGCTGGTCCTTGGTCTTGCTGATGTCAGGGCAAAGCCTACCAGCATTCTATATTTCATTTTGTTCTTGTCAGCCATCTTCAAGAAAAATGTTGTGGGTCAGTCCTTGTTTTTGGTATAGCAATGAATTATCATTAGAAGCTTGCTCCAGTCTAGTTGGTACATACTAACATGTTTTAAACATGTTTGAGTATTGGGGTTTTTTTAATATGTCTGTAAATGCTCTGGAGTCCTTTGGGAAGGGTAATGCTAATCTTTCAGGTGCAAAAATTATCCAGTAGCTTCAAAGAAAGGCAAAACCAAAAAACAGCTTCTTACTCAGCAACATTCAATCTCAGTACAAGAGTTTAGAGGAATCAGCCACTGTGGAAGATAAAAAAGAGCACATCAAGTGAAGCTGTGTCGAGGATGCAAGAAGGGAAAGGGGACTCCAGTTCTGCTTTCAGATATTTTGAAACAGTGGTGGAAAATATGTTGATTTAATCAAATAAAAACAATTTGCAGTAGTGCAGTGCCTAGGGAGAGTAGTTCACTTACACACCAGCACTGTGAAAGATGCCATGTAAAAGGAGGTCAGGGAGGACAGTCACCAGTGTCTGTGGGCATCTTTTCCTAGTCTGGTAGAGGGTTTGTGCCTGGCTGAGGTGGCACAGTGGGAATTAGTGTGATGCTCTCCATTGTCTGTTTTCCTGTGGGACCAAAGGGTTACAAAAGTATTATGTTTATGCCCATCTGTGTGTTCCCTGATAAGGACTTTTTCACTTATTTGCTGATTTCATCTAAGCTTGACAAAATCTTGAAGGTCTCAAAGGTCAGTAAGTTCCTACAGGTCTCAAGAGGTTTTCAATTCATCTTGAGGCAGGGGCCTATACTGTGGAAAATTAGTTTAGGAAAGGGGGAAGAACACATATAAATTACCAATTATGTCAAATACTTCTACTGAAACTTCATCCTCAGACACTAAAGGCAATGTGTAGGAAACCAAACTTCATTAGCTTCTTTAACTAGAAGAACTGCTTGTTTCATTCAGGGAGTTAAACAGACATAGGAGAAGTTTGCTTGCCGAAAGGGCAGCAGGATCTGGGAAATGCATGGGGATGGTGGATCCTGGCTCCAGCAGAACTGTTACTAGACCAGACACATTCAGAAATCTGTGCTGTGAGGTGTCCAAACCCAAATGACCTAATTGCCCTCAAATGGAGACAGTTATGGAGCATGGTGCAATTGTCCAAATACTCGGAAATTTGGACCCTTGCAGCAAAGAAAAAAAAGTCTGGATAGCTGAGCTAGAAGATGAGCTAATGATTAGTTTGCTTCTCATTATGACTGGTAACTTTGTATTAGATGCCAGGAATAGTCTGTGGAAACTCCCTTTAAAGATGTGTCTTGGATCACACAAATGATTTCCAGGCAATTAGTTGAAGTGAGCAAACTGTCCAGGGCACACAGTTAATAAGGGCTACATGCTGCAGGAGTTATCCAGGAAAAAAAAAAAAAAAAATTCTGAAAACAGTTCAAAGATCGAGCACTTTTCTGGGGATTTTAGCTATGTGAGCCCAGGGTGATCTGTCCATTTCCTAAATGTGCATTTCCAACAACAAGCAGCCAGTAGCAGAGAGGAGCCCCCTTAGTGACAGGGGAGAACCTGGGAATCAAGGAAACACCAGTACAGGTGGAGAATATGGTGACTTCCCAGGGTTCCCATCTGCAACAGATCTGCAGATCTGTATCCATAGATGGGATGTGGCAAAATCACCTTGGGAAGTCTCAGCAGTGATTCACCCATGCACTGCACCAGCCAGATCCAGGCCAAAAGCTTCGTTAGAGTGGCAGAAAGTAGCAAGCCATGGTGGGAAGTGAGAGGAAGGAGATCAAGCCATGAGAGTGTGGACAGGCAGCTGCTGGCTCTGCTCTGGGCAGTCTGGAGCAGGACCCAAAATAAAAAGAGAGAAAGCCTATAGTAGAATGCCTCTCAGTGCTACTGGAGAAGGTAACAGTACAAATATTATAGAATGTCTTGAGAGGGTGATGCCTGACTGCAGAAAAACCTCCATTTCCATTAAAGAATTAGGTCCAGGAGGCGCTGCTGGCAGCCACTGTCAGTCACAGGGAGTGTTGTTGCTGATACTCATATTTGCAGTCAGTATGCACTCTGGATCTATTTTCTTTTAATAAATAGTTTCCTCATTCAAAAAAAAATGAGGTTTCCATCACACTAAAGGCAATCACAGGTGGAAACAATTTTTTCAAGTCATTTTTTCAAATAGTTTCAGCAGATGAAAGAATTGGAGTGAAATCGCTGATGCCTTTGGCGTGAGCTCTGTTACTGAGCTGGTAATTGAAGGAAGAGACCATTGACAATGTATTTCAAGGCTTATCTTTCATATTTTGTTTTTTCCTACAACTACTCAACCAGAATTTTATTTTTATTTCAGTTCAGAGCAGAAGCAGCCAAACTGATCATATCCCTCTATATACAGTATAAGAGGTTTTTTTTTTTTCTTTTTTTTCCCACTTCTCAAGAAAGGAGGAATACACTGGTTTTGTTCCAACTTTTTCTAGGCAGGTTTTGGTTCAGCAGCCAGGATAGAATGTGTCTCCATCTCTCCAGATGTGTACACACAGGTGGAGCTCACTTGGGGCTGAAGCAAGTGAGGTGAATCCCATGGGGCTGGCCTGAGCACAGACATGCCAGTGCTGTGGCACTGGACAGACTGGTTCTTTGGAAGGCTAATTGAAAACCTGCCCTAACCAAGTGAGCAAGAAGAGTTACTCAGGCATATAAATGTGCACAAAGAAGATGAGGGGGTTCTGATTGCCATGGGGTGTTAGACATGTAAGGATGCTTGGGTTTGCTGCTGAAGGATTGGGTCTGCTGTCACTGAAAGGGTCTCCAGAGCTGCTTAGACCCTGGTGTCTTCCTAACATGGCTGGAAATAGTTTGGTCACTGAGAAAGAATTTAGATGTAAAGGTGATCTGTGTTTAGATGGTGCTTAGGATGCTGGGGCTAGCTATCGACAGGTAGAAAAAGACAGTGTTGAAAGCAAAAATTATTTGTTGCTATGAACATACTTAAAGGGGTTCCTACCATGAGACTGGGAGGAAATGGGAAAGAGGGAAAAGATCTGGAGAGGTTTGCATGGCACTAGAACTGCTTTGCTTCTTCATGTGACTGGCAAGGCTGTGCTGGAGGATCATGGCACTGCCTTGGGCTCCATGGAGCAGTGAGTAAAGCCAGGATGGAAACGTTGCAAGGGGTTGATCTACAGAGCCAAATTAATTTTCTCACGATGCCATGAGTTCAAACAGTTCCCACCCATCCACTGCTCCTGGCTGCTCCCCCTGTCCCTTCCCAACTGGCAAAACCATTGTCTGTGGATCCATGTTGTGAGCTGGCACAAATGGAAAATCCTTTTCCAGCTGCATCAGCTCTGAGATCCGCTTCAGTGTTGTGGCAACACTTCCAAGGGGCAGTGGAGGCCATGACAAGCAGCAGGGCGTGGGAATATCTTAGTTGGTATTGCCATCAGGAGCCTGCCCATAAATGTCTCTCAAATTCAGAGAAAGCAAGCACCACTTTTCTTACAGGGTCACCGTGAGAAACTGTGTAAACTTCTTTCAGAAATCATGTTAAAACAATTGTGCCTTCCAACTCAAACACCCCAGATCCAAAAATGTGATCTCTGCAGAAGCTACAGGAAAGGGCACCCTGCGTGTCTTTTGGTGGTGTCTGGGATGTCGTAGGCAGCACTGAAGCAAAAGTTTTCAAATAGGCTTCAAAAAATAAGTAATTTGTCTGTTTTTCTCCTGTGTTCTGACTCATTAGGGATCACATTTTCTACCTAAACAAGAATCCTTTTTAAAATGTAATGACTACAGAAGTTAGGGCTTTAAGCAAAATAGAAATGTATTGAGACTGACACTAGGAGTGTGGGAGTTGATAGCTCCAACACTTTTACTTGTAACTACTGTCAGATTTTGAAATTCAGTTGAGTGGAGAGGTGTCATGAGGCAGCCAGTTTAGAAACATTTGAAATTGGGTAGGTTCTGCCTCAGCCCTAATTGCAAAAGGAAAGAAAAGCATGTTTAAAACAACAATCTCCTCTTTTCTCTGGGACCTAGTGAGCAAAAATGAGGCTTTAAAAAAGACTTTGTTGCAGAACTTCCACTACACTGAAAGATTACAGCCCCACTTTTTTTTTTCCTTTTTTTTTTCTTTACAATATGAAAGAAAGGCAAGTTCACTGTAAGTAGAAAAGCAAATAACCAGGCTAGGAATTTCTAAGTACAAAGCAGATGGATACACACGGCCCTTTTTGGAATACTTGGGTATGTTTCCTTAGCCACCACAGCTTGTTTTGCACTCCATATTGCTCCACACAGGCCATTGTTGCCATGCACCTGTCTGTAATTTTGGAGGTTCATCTACCTCCAGGAAACTATATTTAAAATCCTCAGCGCTGATTAGAGGGAAGGAAAAAGTTCAGGGGAAGGGATTTCCTAGTTCACAAATAAGAATGTGCAGTGGAGCACTCACTAAGTAAACAGAAAACATGGGCAGCTGAGAGAAATCAATTTAGCTGAACAAACAATGTTCCATGTAATGAACTACTAATTATCCTTTTATGCCATGTCAGTCTGAGTGATTACAGAGCTGTGCAGTTTAATTTGACGTTTGAGCATTGCCTTGCTCCATTAGCCTCATATAAAGCTATGACACGTTGAGAGGAATTAAAAAAAAATGGTGGTGGGATGGGGGGGAAGTGGGCTGCATTTATCCAGAACTAAGTAAGCACCTGTAGCAGTTACGGGGAAAGGAGCTTCTCCATTTCTTTTTCTTTTGGTTTTTTAAATCTTGGTTGTGGTGAGAGGGGCAGCACTTGAGAGGTAAGAAAGAGGATGGCTGGTGCTCACAGAAAACTCCTTCAGAGTGTTGATAATGTCCCAGTTCTTTAGACCCCATTTTAAACTATCATTGAGGGCTTGAATAAATAAATTGCATAGATCAGACACGCATACAGATCAAGGGAAAAGTGGATGGTAAACAATACAGTGTGGGAGCAAATACATTTTCCTGGATACTTTCTTTTCACTGGAGATTTGCACACAGTAGGTAAATCAAATCCCTAGGTGCTTGGGAAATCTCGTGGTTAATCTAGGACTGAAGGACATGTATTATAAATACTGCTTTATTATCACACTGTTTGTCCAACTACCTGTACTGATAACAGGATTAGAGGGAATTAACATATGGAGAAAGCTAAAGACAGTTTGTTGGGATATATATTAGGGCTATTAACTCTAGGAGTACCAGTGAAGTACCTGCAGTCTGATGTAGAGCTACACATTTTGGACTAGATTTTTCTTTCATAAAAGGTAAGGCAAGCCAAACACCACCAAAGTTTTGAGAGAAATTTCCATGGGGATGGTGCAGATGCAGGGAGGCCTGTGCCTTGTGTCTAGGCAATACATCAACACATGAAACAGCGTCATGAGGGATAAAAATGATATTTTTATTGCCAGTGTCTAATGGCAATATTTATGGGGTTGGATTCATTTAAGTCCAAGTTGAAAAGCAAATGTTTAAAAAACATTTGGTGTAACTGCCTGATATCTCTGCTATGCACACCATTGGAATATGTGCCATGGGACTTGCCAGGCTTCCTCTTCCCTCACTAGGACATAGATGAGAACTCCCAGGTTGGGATAATATTTTTTAAAAAGCCTTTACAAAATTCTAAATATTTTAAAATTCTCTTTTAAATCTTGAGGAGAATTAATAGAAACTGAAGTTAATTTTTTTTTAAAATAAGAAGAAATATGAAAGTAAAAATCCTTTCCAAAACTGGGAAACTCAAAGAGCCAGTTGACTATTTTGGCTGAGATGCAGCTCCTAGGAGGCCAGATCCTTGGCAGGGGCAGGCTGATTTCGATGAAGCATCCCTCTCTTGTGCACGAAGGATGGGGCCTGGCGCAGAGTACAAGGTGCCCCCTCTCTCACGCTTGCTGTTGACACTCAGCCTGCTCGCTTTGGCAGCCCCCAGGCTGTCTCGGGGTCTCACAGGTGGCCCCCACCCTGCCTTCTTTTTTTTTTTTTTTTTCTTTATTTCTGTTGAGAACTATCCCTTTGACAGCCCTAAAGCCTGGGTGCCCCTGTGCTGGAGCCGTGGTGCCGCTCAGCTCGGGCACACCCAGTGGTGTTAGGGCACCTGCTTGCTGCACAGGCCGTGGCCCTCAGCCACATGCTGGGGGTGTTCCATGGGACTCAGTCACCTGCCGGGTGATACCAGTGTCTTGTTCGTTCTCTTTTCTTGTTTTGGTGCTTATCCCACTGGTCTGGCCTGAAGCTGAGTTGAATTTCTGCTCTGCTGTGAGGCATGACCAAGCCGCAGGCTCTTACCCCAGGGCTGAACCGGCCCCTGTGTCCGTCCCTAAAGCTCGTTGGACACATTGGGGCCTTTCTCCACTGTGCATTTGTAGCTCTGTTGACACTAATGGGGGTGACATGTGTCTATCCAGGGAGAATGGCCCCCATTGACTGTGGCAGCTCCCCGGCCTTGAGCGGAGCTCGTCACTTGATTAAGCCAAACTAATGAGGCACGACCGGGGCCAATGGGAATGTGTGGGACTGAGGCATTGCAAAAGCTGGTGGAAACCTGCAGCTTTACTGGGGGCTGGGTTTTGTTATGCCAGGCAAAGTCACGGGATGCCATGGGATGGAGTGTGCAGGAGCAGGTGCTGTCACACAGAAATGAGCAGTGCACAGAGGTTCATGCTGCTGGTGACAGCACCCGAACCGCCCTCTTCAAGTGGTAATTACATGGGAGAGTGCCTTGTGTGCATAGCAGGGTTTAAAACTAGGTTTGGTCTCGGCTCTTGCTCAGTGTCTTTCTACATTCAGTGTCTGAATTTGGCCCTGTGGCTCTTTCTCTTGGGCATGTGCACAGGAGCATTTTTGGCTCTTCAGCAGACAGCCCAGTGTCCAAGGCAGGCAGCATCTTTTTCACCAACATTTAACAGCATCACTTTGGGAAATGGGAAGAAAGGGGAAAGCAGAGACACTGTAGCAAGTGTTTCTTGCACGTTGCCTGCTCTGCAAGAAGAGTTACCAGAGGCATAGCTTGTCCATGGGAGCTCTCCCTCATGTGCACTGCTGGTCACTAGTCCAAGTGCAGAGCACCAGCTGTACTCACAAGAGGCTGGAGGAACATGGGGGGCTGGACTCTTTTTCTTTGGCTGGGCCCAAAGCATCTAAACTGGGCCAGATGCAAGAATGTAAACCCAAGGCATGTGCTTGGAAGTTCAGTACGAGCACCACTGTGCTTGCAGAAAAGCAGGTTGGGAGAAAAATCAAGAGACTGACACCTGAAGAACTGAGAGCATGGACATGGCCTCCATGAACAAAGACGGACCCCCATAAGGGCACCAAATGCTGCCTGCTGAACTGAGACCAGGAACTCTGGCCTTGCTGCAAAACACAGCATCATCCCAAACCACTGTGGTAATGTGAGGGCACAACCTGGTAGTCCAGGGCCAGACTACAAAAGCAGATAGGTCAGTTGTGGATTTTGAGAGAAAAAAGTATTAAAAAACCTCTCAGTTCTATTTAAATACTTGCTGTTTTGGAGAGGCTGGGTGAGAAGTTGCTTGTACTTTCCCCTGTACTTTACCTGCTGGTACATTCCAGGTCAGAGGAGGTTTGTATTTTTGTCATATTGCAATACTTGCCTTTATGTAAGTGCTGCTAAGAATAAAATTAGCAGTGGGAGAAAAACATCAGTTTGATGTCTAAATTTGGAAAACTTGATGAATAACTCTATTAACTGCGTTGTAGGGAGAGAAAAGAATAGCAATCTTTTGTTTAAAGAAAAGATAAAATAAATATGAAATAAGAGCTAATTGCCTTCTCTGGTTTTCTGAGGTGGGTTCTTAAACACTCTCTTGTCCCCTTCAGAGGATAAATATGAATTGGCTCTGATCTGTGGGACTCTGGCTTGAGAAGATATGGTCAGTTGGATCTGAGAGGCTTCAACATGATTATCAAATGCTCTCAGTATTTGTGAAGGGAGGGAGCAAAGGGGAAGAGACTTTGTCCTCCCAGAGGGCAGATTCCTGCCAGGTGTTGGGCAGCACCACTGGCCTCACTGGCACGGCCCCAGCAGGCAGTCCCTGTCCCAGGACACCAGTTAACCAGCAAGGAGCAGCACAGGGCAGGAGAATGCCAGCCTAAAACTGCCCCAAGCACCACCAGTTTCTCCCTGTGCCTGCATCCCAGGCTGTGTGGGACTGTGCTCTCCATTCATGTCCTACAGTGATCATAGCACACCTAAGAGTCTTTTGGCTTTGTCCAGAGCTCTGGGGGATGCTGCCATCTGCACCTTGCAGGCACCTCTTTCTGCCTGCCCCAAAGTTTAGTACAAGGCAGTAAAGTCCCTATGACAGACCACAGCATTTTATGGCAAGAACTGTCTCCTTTTGCCCAGTATCTCTGGCAGCTGTACCCATCACTTTTCTTGGCACATCCAGAACAGGTCACTTTTACCTTTATTGGTAAATTAGAGATTATTGATCAAGCAACTGAGATTGAAAACAGAGGTTAGAAATGAAAATATTTATTAGTCAGATACTAGGCTAGTACAGTCCTTGTTGATCTTAAGACATGGATAATTATCTGGTCATCTTGTTTGTTCACTCCTCTAAATCTTTCTTGAGTAAGAAGATGGCATGTAAATGTGAATGTCCTGTTTAGTTGTTCTTCCCAAGGGGCAGCCTTGGGTACTTAACAACCATTTCCTTCTCTTCTTTTGTACTTAATTGGCTGGACATGGAGGAGAGGCAGTGCATAAACTCAGCAAATATTGTTTATGTTCTTCCTGTAACTGCTCTTTGGACACCTACAGGTCATTAATTCTTTTGTTTACAGTTAACCTAACAGGAGCAGCTCTCCTGCCCAGTCTGAGCTGTTCCCTCAGATGTGGGCTGCTGGCCCATTCCCACTGAGCTGTGCTACCAGACGTGTTCAGGAGGGACCAGGACTCCTGGGACATTACTCACTTTCTGCTGAGACTAGAAGAGATAGAGGTCATATGGCAATAATACAGATAACCAGAATTCTCTGTTTTCCCAGCCTATCCTCCATATACTGACAGAGTTGTCTAAAGAGTGATATTATTAATTTTGTGGGGGCATCAGACCTTGCTAGCAGGTGGATGCTGCTGCTGAAAAGGGAGTAAGAGCTATGCTGTGACTACAGATCTATCACACAAAAGCCCAAAGCTGTTACTGCACCCTGCAAGAAACAGCCTGTGGTGATGGAAAGAAAATCAGCATCATCCTATGACACTGCTGTTCCTGTAGGTTGTGAATTTAAAAGAAGGCAGGCTGAGGGAGGGAGTTTGGAAATCCCTGCTGATCAGGAGTGAGACTATTTTTCTCCTTTAAGAACATTTGCTCAGGTTTTAATTTCCAGTGTTTCCAGTTGCCATATCAACCTGAGAAATTTGCCTGGCAATTGATGGCATATTTTTCAATGGATGATTAAAATCTTAGTTGCATCAGGTTCAGCATTTGTTTGCTAGGAATTCACTTTATGCTATTTTACTTCATTCCCAGTATTTGCTTTCCAAGCCATGTTAGCAGATGACCAAGGATGCCCACCCTTCCTTCGCCCAGGCACATATCAGGTTCAGGAGTCCATGTGCAGAAGTCTGGAGCCAGGTCAAAATACAGCCAACATCAGTAGCTGGGAGAAAGTCTGTGGGACGCATCCTACAGGCTGGGAAAGGCCACAACATCAACAGAAACACTCTGGCTGAAGGCAAGTGGCAGTTTCAGCTTTTTTGCTGCTCTGGAGAGCAGTTGCAGGAGGCAGAGTGGAGGGAAGGGAGGTTGCCTCTGGCTTTGCTGTTCAACAGTGTATTGGTGTTCTGAGAACCTGCATCTGCATTCAGCACCACCGAGGTGGGGAAGGAGCCCGCACCCACTCCCAATGGTACCCAAAAATCCCTGTGTCCCCCATCTGTTCACCCATGTCCTCTCTCCAGCCCATCCCTAGCCATGCATGGGTCACTGGTGCTAATGGGGACTAATCTGCCCCAGTGCAGATGAATCTGCAGGGACTTTTCTGGGGTGAATATATTGTTTGGTTTGTTGTGAGCTTGGGGTAGGTTTTTTTTTTTTTTTCTTTAAAAGGAATAAGAATGGAAAACAAGAAAGTCAAAAAGCCCTGAATCTTTACCTTTTTAAAGTGGAGACACCGCCACAGCAGGACATAATGGCTTGCTGTGGTGGTGGTGGTTTGCCTGAGAGCCTGGAGATTTATGTAATGAGAAACACAATTCCTGCAAAGAACATTGTTAAATCTTTTCAAAATTTCAGCTATAAGCCATTTTATTGCTAATAATATGGCTAGATTCTTCTTTTGAAGAATCTGGGAATGTTTGACAAGTGGGGAAAATGGAGAGGACTTGAGGCACCATAATCTGTATTTTCCATTTACCTTGCTTGAAGCTTGAACAACACATGTGCCACAAATGATTTGTTTATTCCTAAGCGCTCCCAAGGAGCCCAGTCTCCATTCTCAGGCATATAATGGCTATTCAAATGAAAGCTTTAATAGGTTGTTGCAGATCTGATACCAATGCAGTGAGAGAAAGAGATATGCAAATATTCAAAATTAAACAAACTAGCTCCTGCCCTTTGCCTTTGGAGGTTCAGCATCATATCTGGACAGTGTCACCAGCGCAATGAGCCTGCTAGACTCAGCTCTCTGGAGAATGAGTTTGTTTTTCTCCTTTCCCACTGCCACCCCCCCCCCCCCCACTTTGCCTTACAAAGCTTCACTTGAAAGTGAAAGTTATTTTGCTTGAAATATTTTATCTGTAGCACTAATGGGGAAGGAGAGCTCCTGTGAGGGCTGAAATACGCAACATGTTCAGATTTGAGCCTGAGGAACATTTCTGGGGAAAGGTCCTCTGTGCTGGTTTGCTCCACATCTTAAAACAAGGCCCTGAACCTCAATGCCTTCTCCTGAGCATTTCTTCATGCTGTAGAAACAATTTTGGAAGAGTGACACAAACAAAAGTCCAATTAGGGGCTGCAGTCTAAATAAAACCTGTTTCTGCCCAAACCACAAGACAAATCAGGGGCTTCACTGGTTCTTAACACCAGTTCTTCTGTTTCTTTTTTGCTCCATGTCTTGTGTGTATGAGTCAGGCCCCAAAGCCACTTCAAAAATGTAAAAATAACATGTCATCCACCTAACCACTGAAACTGTGCCAGCAGCTAGTGTGTGCACTGAACAGCAGTGAAAAATAATAATTTTACATCAAGAACACCATAAAATTTTTTCAGTGCCTTCCAGGTTCTTGGAAAACTACTGTTATCTTGTCCAACCCTCAAGGCTTTTTGCACAATTATCTATTAGTTCTGTGGTTGGTTTTCAAAAAGGCAGTGCTGGAAACAGAGGCCATGCAGCAAATCACACAGTTGGAGGTGGAAATGCAGCTGTGCCTCCTCCACAGGATGTCCATGCACGGCTCGATTCTGCTCCTGGTTCAGGGGTGCAATCCCTGGAGCATCCCTGTCTTGCCTCCCATCTTCTGTGCTCTGATCACAAGAGCTTTGAAGCAAAACTTGCCTCTTGTTCCATCATTATTGCTGGTGTACCAAACTTTGTCAGCAATAAAATATCTCTGTAGATCTGCAAACATCTAGAAAACCCCTGAGCTACAGGAGTTCAGCTGAAGCTGCAGCTTCAGACATGAAGATAGAGCCCTGTGCTCAGCAGAAGGCATGAAGGGGATCTTGCTTTGGCGGGGGTGTCTGGACAGTGTTCTGGCTGTAACAGGTACCAGGGTGTGTTGGAAGCAGTGTGGGAAGTGGGTTTGCACCTCAGAGATTTGAAGCTCTGCCTCACTGATGTTAACCAAGGCTGGACACCACAGGGTTTCAGGGAGGAGGATCTGATGAGGGCAAATGAGGAAAAGAGCTTTAAAAAATAAATGCCCAGCTTTAATTTAGCTAGTCCTTTCCTTCAGAACCCAGGAGGGAAAAGCCCAATAGCCAAAATGATAGGAGAAAGAAGATCTTCCTTTGCAAGTGTGAACAATATCATACAGAAATGTTCTCCAAATCTGTGTTTTATGAGACTGATTGCAGCTTTAGCCAAAACCTATATTTGAATATGGCTAGACAGTGGAATTAAAGGTGATCTCTGGCCATGTTTAAACATGAACTGGGCCATAAGCTACTTACAGGCTGTGGTTACAAAAGAATAGAAAGGGCTGACTCACAGTGGGAGAGCACGAGGCTGGTGGGTTCCCATGCAATCCTCCCTGTGCTCTGCAGGTGCCTGGGTGTTCCTGGGGATCCTGAACACCCCCTGCTCCCCAGACACCTCCCTTGACACTGGCAGCTCGTTGGTATTTCTGAAAGCCTGACTTAAAGGCTGAAGATGAGAAGTGTTTCTTTTGGCCTGTCAGCAGCACAAATGAGCAGAAAGAATGGAATTCTCCAAAGTTTTTCCAGAATGCATGCCCAATTCAAACAGACTCATCCGCCTTCCTTGCAAGTGTGATTCCCAGATCACAGCTACGTCTAGCACAGACTTCCCTAACACCATCTCCAGTGGCATTAGTGTGCTGAAGCAGGTTTGTATTTTTCCAATTAAAAAATATTAATTAAAAGCTGATACATCTTGTGGGAAGCTCTTGATTTTGGCCCACCTAATTTTCAGTTTTATACATTTTTAGTTGGTCATCATTTCATAATGAAATATATTCTTTCACAAAGAGGAACACATGAGTCTATAGGGGGAAATATATTAAGGATAAAATAATATTTAAGCATTAAACAAATCGGCATCTAACCAGTTTTTGTTTCCTTCAGACAACCAATTTTCAGAAATTGAGATTACCTGTTCTTGTGCTGTTTAAGACTGGTGAGAAAATGCAAAATTCTGAAATGTGTGCAAGGTTGGAGAGCAGTTTTCCACTGAGCTCTCCTCAGATGAGATTGCAGAAATTCTTCTGTTTTCTCCTTCCTCCCTGGCTCTGCCACCAGGCAATTCTGTTCACACTGCTCTCCAAGACAAAATCTGAGCCAGGCTGAGATTTGTGCTGATGGTGAGCGCCTGCCTTTCTTTCTATTTTTCTTTCTTTAAATAAAACAATTTCCTAAGGCTTTGAAATGGGGCTGATAAAAAGCAGCTTTTAAAATGCATTTTAGTAAATAGTTTGAAACCAGACCATAAAGTCTCATAACTGTAGGTTTGCCCTTAATTATACCTCACTGACAGCCCATTTTCCTTCTCCTCTTCAACTAGTCTCCTTTTTCTTTAAGAGAAAAACATATTGTATGCTACTTTTGAAAGATTTGTGGAGTTTCACGCAAATTCGACAGGATCTGTAGGTAAACAGTGTCACCTAGTGGATAAACGCATCGATTTTCCCAAACTGTGGAAGAAGTTTGGCCGTGTGGTTTCTCCATTTTGTCCTAGAAAAAATATTACCTCAAATTGGAAGAAGCCCTGTGCTGAGAAATGGGATCGCTGCCAAATGGCTGCAAATCCAAAGTGGCAGGATTTGGTGGCCAGCACTGAGTGGGACATTTGTTACGAGCATGGGCACAGATCCAGTCCCATCACCAGCTATAAAGGGGAAGAACCAAATCTCCAGCTCAGTGCCTGAAGAGGAAAAGGTTATAGCAGCACATCCTGAAATATTTATTTCCTGCATGTGCAAAGGTGTACCAGACTCCACATCATCTACTGCACCATCATCTGCCCCTCTCCAGGCACAGAAAACAAGAGGATATCAGGAGTCTGTCATGTGATCAGCAGAGGCTTCTGAGCAGTAAAAGTTAAAAAAAAAAAAAAAAAAAAAAAAAAAAACAAACCCAAAGTCCTTGGGAGATTTGACAGAGAGTATTGGAAAGCAGGAGAAAGAGCACAAGCTCCATGGAAAAATCTCTCACCCTGAGAGAGTGGGATAACTTGGGGGTCTGGTGGCAGGTTATCTATGAGAAAAGCTTCTTAGAGAAAGCAAGAGCTAAGATAAGCCTTGGAGAGCCTGCTGAGGTAGAAGTAACAGGTTAGAAAATCAGGACATGAGAGCCTCAAACAAGAGTAAAGTGCTCTGGAAGAAAGGATATGCTCCTGAAAATTACACTGAGGCTGGATATCCTGAAGACCACTTGCAGCACTTAGGTTTCTGCTTTCTAACTAACTTTGCTGTCAGGATCCCTTGGAGTCAAGATGGATTTGAACCAGAGCACTGCAGGAAGAAATAAATATAAATAGAATTGAGACAAAAATGGGAAAGAGCGCTTCAGAGTTAGGGAAATTCCTGAGGGGAAGAAAAAGGTAGAATTCAAGTAGCAAAGGTGAGAACTCATGTAACTTGGTTTCCAAACAAATCAAAGACTGGCATTCAGCTGGCTTTGTGCAGGTTGGGTGGGAAGTGGAGGGTTTATGTTCCACTCTCACTACCCATCCCTGTTCTTCCTCCCCCTGAAAGGTCATCACTGCAGTTTGTTACAATTGCATTTGGGTTTCTTTCTGAAAATCCCACAGATATCCTGCTCCTTTCCTCATGTTGGACAAGAATGTGAACGAGAGCAAAAGCATGGTGCTAGAGATGGCCCTTCTATGTCCAAGAGGCAGCAGGTGGGAAAACCCAGGTGAAAATTCAGAATATTATCAGCATCTTCTTAACATAGACACAAGTCATGGGGAAGGGCAGGATTGCTCTATCACTGGACTCCAGCAGGTTGCCTGTGAGTGTTCTCAGACTGAACATTTATAGCCAGGTCTTACATTGATGTGGCTTTGGTCAAAAGCAGTAAGCCAGAACACCCTGAAGAATGTATGGATGCATGTTGGAATTGTAGTTAAAATGATAAATATCTTATTTTCATAGGTCAGGAAGCCTGAGCTCTAGCACTTAATTATCTTCCAAATAAGAGGAAAATAGTGATTGATTCTTAAGGCAGATTGTTCTGCTAAGTTTGTGTTTGGACTCTGTTTCTTCCTTTTTGTCATGTGTCAAATGGATGGTCTGTCATTGTTCTCCAAAGGAGGGAAAGTGATTCTCGTGCAAAGCCCAGAGGAGCTCTGCTTACAGGCAAGCTGAAATATGCTGCAAGTCAGGACACTTTCTCACCTGAGCATACCCTGTGTTTCCAAAACAAACACTGCCATAACTGTATTTGCTTAGTTTCAAGAAGTCTTCCTCCAAACTATTTCATGTTTCTTTTTTATACCAGTGTTCTTGGACCAGTTCCCACTGACTGAATCCGTGGAAGGCCCCATCTTCTACTGGTCCCTACTGTAGCCATTGGCAGGTAGAGACTTTGATTGCTCTGTGCCTCAATTTACTCCTCCATTAATCTGAGTTCTACACTGACTTTCCCACAGTGCTTTTATTCTTGGTACCATTGAGAAATTCTCTTACCTATCCTCGGTCAGACAGTCAAACCATTACTAAATCAGACAGTTATCATATTTCCCTTCTCGGAGAGGTGATAATAATTCCTTTGCTCAATAAAGTATAAATGGAGAGTAATCCTGCTGAGTGATACTATGAGATGTAATAGCACTGTATGAGGTCAGAATGTTCTCATGTGAGTTACAAGTCCAAAAAATAGTGAGTAAAAATCTTGACTAGGTCAAGGATCCCACTCCTGGAAACAACAGAAGGAAGAAATAGAAGTGGCATCTGGAAAATGCTGCTCTCATCAAGAGAGGCATCATCCCCTGGAAATATCTGCGAACTCCAATATTAAACAAATTAAAATTTACTTATTCTGTGGAATCCTTTTTTGCTTCTTTATACAGAGACACTTGCAGAAATTTCACAATCATTTTTTAAGAAGATCTTGTTCCACCAGGAAATCGTAATTTCTTTAGCCAAGAACATCTAGTCTGGAGTCTGAGGAGGGCTGGCATTCTCTGCAACAGTGTGCAACAACAGCCCAGACATCTTAACATTCCCAGGCTGGAACCATCCCTGCTGTCAGCAAGCCCCTTGGAGGCTCTGCTTGGCCCCCTGGCTGCGTGTGCTCCCAAATCCGTGTGCTCTGAGGGCACCATGCCAGCCCAGGGTGGGCTGCCAGCTACCCTGGGGGTGCAGGTACAGCCTAGGGACAGGTTTTGCCAGGCAGCCTGCCTGAAGCTGAGAGTGCTGTTGCTTGCATGAGAAATTCCCTTCCTCTGTGACAGCAGCACACACAAGTGCTCCCAAGCCCTGTTTGGATCCCTTTATACACATGTGCACCAAAAGGTGGGAGAAGACACCTGTGGGGGCAAACATTGAGCCAAAATGCATTGCCCAAGTAAATGAGGAATCTCTGGCAGCCAGGAAAGGATATAGAAATATAATCACATTAACATCCATCCCTCAGGCAAATGAAGATCCAGGGAAAGCAGCATGCTGAGGAAATGAGCTGGTTGTAGAAAACTCTGTGTGTGTGCACGTGAGATGCTGTATTTTACCCATTTAAATGATCAGCATCATGATCATCTAAAACAAAAACGATAAAGAAAAGCCAAACCCAAGGCTTCCGATCTCTCTGTCTGCAGCCCATCCTTCAAAGGTGGCCACTGAATAGTCACATCCATGAGTGCTGGGGAAATTTGAAGAGCTAATCATTTCCTCTGACTCAAAAGCAAAACAGCAAAGCAAAAACAAAACAAAACCCACTCATCATCTTCTGAAGCTCCCTGTTTAAATCTACTTTTCAGTTTGTGCAGCACTTCTTTACCTCATAAACTGTTTCTCAGGGTGACTCAGGGCATCGGATGGTGTGAGCTTGAGGACCTCAAGAAATCTGAAAAGAAGGCCTGGAGAAACTGTGAAGGACTCCATGTTTCCTCAGCTTCCCTCCCAGCTGCCTAGTCAGATTTTTCAGGAATCCTATGAAATAAGCTTTTTATTTCTATTACTCGTTCACATCCAGTCCTGGAGGAGTTTGTGCCTTACCATAAGAAAACATCTGGAAGCTGGCTCTCACACAGGGCCCATTTTAAGACTGGGTTGGTTTAAGACTGACTGGCTGTAAACTCTAATTTGCCCTCTTGTTCCTTGGGGTGGGCTAGGAGGGTAGGAAATTGATGAGGCAGCCAGGAAAAGGTGGCACCACTTCTGTATGTGTACAATTCAGCCTACAATGGTTTCATCCCAGCACCTTTCCCTACAGTAAATGCAGTGAATATTCTGATTCCTATTCTAAAAGCAGCACTAAATGGGATGGTTTAAGCTGAGAATATTTTCCCAGCTCTTGGAAAGGGTTAGACACACAGCCCTGAGGTGGGTGAAGTGTGTGATTGCCGTCAAATTAAGCAGCCGTGTTCAGCTTGTCTTGGATTTCTTTATATGAGACAAGGGATGATTCATAAAAGCAAACGCTGAGGCCACACAGTTTGTCTAGGCTCTTGTCTAACCAGGTGTAATGATTGAGGTTTTGCAGATGAGCTGCAGTTAAGGCAAAAAAATAACAGATCATGGGTCAAATCCATCCCTGAGGTAACTCCAGCATCATCAGTAGGAGTTACCTACGTGTGAATCTGGCCCCATGTTCCTCACTCATACAATAGAGCAAGGTCCCTCCTGCAGCAGAATCAATTGGAAAAAGGAGAAGGGAAAAATGCTTCTTTCTTGACCACATTAAAAATAATCACTTTTTTTGTTGCACAATGGGGCAGAGAAAGCCAGTCCTAGAAACCAGAGTACAATTTCCTCAGCATGTCACAGGGAGGGGAGTGAGGGTGGAAATTGGCATAACCAAGACATTTCTTTTATCTCTGTTCAGTTCTAAATGATGCAGGGAACAGGGGAAAGCACACCTAGATATCTATATACATCTATTTATATAGATATTTAGATTAATGTTCTCATCTTCCCTCTATCTGTATCTATAATCTATACATAATATATGGATATCTATAGATAACTACATAGCTTCCACAAACACAGAGGAATTTAGGAAAAAAAAAAGGACTATATTATTTCTGTTGATTGGACTGGATGTTTAAAATGATAAAATAAAAAATATTAAACATAATGTTTGGTGTCTCAGCGTTTCCTTCCCATTTGGCAGGTCAGGTGTGTTTGTGAGCTCTATGGGAATGCAGAAAAGTCATCTGAGGGAGAAAATTGCTATTCACTAAAAATTACTAATCATTCTTTCACACTAAACAAACACCACTGAGAGATTTTTAATTATACAAAGGTGGATTTTTTTGTTCTTTCCCCTTTTCCCTCTCTTCTCCAACAAATGATACAGATGTGCAAAAGGCAGGATATGACATCTTACTAAGCATTAGGTGCAGTGTTTTGCAGGTGACAGGATCCAGGTCTGAGTCCAAAATAAAAGCACAATAGCCTGAAAATCATCTACTGCACATTGCTAGCACTTTACAACCTAAATGGCAGGAAAAGCAATTCATACAGTCACAGAATAATCTTTCCACAAAAATTTGTATTCCAGCCCCAGTGAGGTCCCCTCTGAGACTGTGCCCTGGTGCAACTGCCCACTAGAAGAGCATGCAAACTAATCACGTGAGACAGAAAGTTGGAAGAAAAAGATATCACTTGATCTGGAATTCTTACACCTAGGAAACTCAGAGTGCTTGAGACCTCTCCAGTGGAAGTAGAAACTAGACCCACTCCTGCACCCCAGAGTCCCAGCCAGAGGAGTCTGATGCCTCCCATCTCCCCTCTCCCAGCACTACTCCTCTCAGAAGACCTTTGCTGACACATCCAGGGAATGCAGAGCTGTTCTTCTACCCATTGTACTTGAACAAACCCATTCACACCTAAACCTGCTCATTTGTCTTTGCCAAGGATGCTCCTCCACTAATTTCACTGGCTGAAGTCCCTTTTCCTTGGCACAGCAGCAGCAGCAGAGCACAGGTGGCAGCGAGGGGCTCCAGGGGCTGGTGTTCAGCTCCTTCTGCAGGAGGACACCCCACTCCTGCAGCCCTCTGCTCCAGCCTTATTCATGGCATGTGTCCCACCGAGGGGGATAAACAGGAATTGTGACAGCTGACAGCAGGGTTTCCTGTGGAGCTTCCAAAGAAATAGTCCTGCATTCCTGGGCTCACTGAGTACCTCTCTGAAAATGAAGGACAAGGAATTGTCTGTAAAGAAAAATATCAGTGGCAGTCCTGCTGTATTTATGCCATTAATGTATATTTTTTTAAAAATAAAAATCAGGATGATTGCCTCTGCTGACTCTATTTCACTTTGGCCCTTAGAACACAGGTGAGAACCATCTGCTGACAGGGGTGGTATATATATTTTGTCATTGCTTCAGCTGGAGATCTCCTATCTCATATGGAGTGGCTGGGCTTTCCTCAGGCTCAGCTGCTAAACCACTGCCCTGCAGGAGTCAACTCCCAGTGCTGCAGCATTCCTGTTTTCTTCCCTTGAGAGGGAAGAAAATTGAGGTGACATATTTACCTTATTTTGAGCCCATGGCCAAAAACTTTATTGTGACTTGGCTATGGATACTCCACCTCTGAAGAGGGCTGGTTTAATTTATGTTGACACGTTGGAGTTTAATTCTCTGGACTAAATCTAGACCCTCTTTGCAACAAATTTTTATTTCTGTCCTGGTCCCCTGTTTTTTTCCTGCGTCTGTGAGCACAGCAGACATTATCTAAAGCAAACAGAAGCACAACATAGTTTTTATCACTGCTCTTGACCAGTCTGAAATTCATCTTTTTGGGTCAGCTGTGCTCATTCACATTGCAAAACACGAGAGCCTCTCCAGAGCATTTTTACTACACTCATAAAGAAATAATGGACAACAAAGAATGGTTCCTAGAGAAAGGATAGCATGAAGCCTGAGCAAAGTCTGGCTACAGTTCCAGTCCTGATCTCTTCTCTGGACAGAACAAAGTAGGACAGTGCACTTAAAACACATCTGTTTTACAACGAGACTAATGGTTGCTTTGCTGCTGTGATACTAAAATCCTGTCCCTGAGCTTTAGGATTAGCACCCTGTGGGAAGCACCTTGAGGAGCTCGCACCGCCGGGCTCTGCGGCTGCCCGCACCAGGACTGCAAACTGCTGTGCCTGGTGGTTTCTACATCACTGAGGGTTTTGCCTTGAAATGTTTTGCCTCTAGAAGAAGACACACTGGCATTTTCTGAAGCAGAACATGGTATTACGTAAATCTGATGTTTTGACACACAGATATTTTTAAGCTTGCGGAATTCACTGAATTCCACCCAAGATTTTCATTTCAATACCTCAGAAGCATCATTTGTCGGTCAGTTTTAGGCTTCTTCAGAAAGATTTATTTTTTCCATTGCTCCATTCCCCAGGGGTCCCAATGGAGTTTCTATGGAGGATCCTTAGCATGAGAGGCTGGTGATGACATGGGTTTTGTCAAAAGTGATTATAAGGATCGTGCTGTAAAGTTGCTGTTTTGTGGCCAAAACATGCCCTTGCAATTATCCACCAGCAATAGCTCCTGGCATCTGTGGGAGAACACAGCCTTGCAATGAGGTGGGTTAGTACTAATTACAAGATGTTTATTCAGTGTAAGTAAAATACACTGTATTTTACTCATTAGCACCCAAAATGGCACATGCAATTGGAGCAACATACTAATCCAAATAGGGGATTACAGCTAAGCAGGGTGCTGAACTGTCTGCAGTTAATTTATAGCTAACCAAGACGCTCATTTACCCTGGTAAGAGCACGCACCCACACAGCAGTGCTGGGAGAGAAGGATCTCATCAGACTTTAGAGAAGTATCTTTTCCTGCAGCAAACACATCAATGCTAATAAAGTCAGATAACACAGGAGAGGACCCAGCCTCTTTATTGGCATTCATGTGTTTGCTATAGGAAGAGATACTTTTTCTTTACCCAGTTAAGGGTACAAGGGCCTTTCTCTACTCAGCTTTTCTTCAGCTGATCACCTAATAACTAAAGCACAGTAAAAATATAGTCTGTTTTCTCATGTCTTGTGTTTGCTGAATCTTTCCCATGTCCATAATCAGGGCTGATCCTCAACTGGTTTATAAGAGATTTATTATGAGATCATAGTCTGGTTTCATAAAACTCACACCCAAGTGAATGGACATTTTTATGACTGATGAAGCTTGAAATGATTAGGAAACAGTGTCAGCTCAACCTGAAATGGTTATTATAATCCAAGATTAAAATGTTTTCTCAGCAGTTTGTGCTATTGAAGCTCACGTGTACATTCATCTACCAACCCCTTACTGTGCATTTCACCAAGCTACCTGCAAATCAGATGGAGAGCACTGTGAGCTCACTGAGCCTTTTAATTGCTCTGTTGAAAATTA